>NW_027286763.1:34099133-34394133 GCF_022747635.1 Hetaerina americana
CTGAAAGTACATTCTCTCCTTAGTACTTGTACTCCATAAATTTTTCTAGTAATCACCCCTTAGGCTTACTATGCCCTGAGCTCAATAATTATTCTCCACTTACAGATTACTCTTCCTTGGCTCCTTTCATTACTTTCTCCAGTATGCAATTATTTCACAGAATATGTACAAAACAATTTCCACATTTCTCATGTATTCCATCTAGGACTCATATCTTATACTATCTTTGGCATTACTTCTCAACCGCTTGTCCATTTTACTTTACGAGGGTGGTCCCAGAAGTACCCGGCCTGACCTAGAGGTGGCGGTAGTGGTTTAAAAAATATCACTGTTTTAGAAATTAGGCTATCTATGAAGTGCGTGTTTCAATTTTGAAGACGCTACGTTGTTTAGTATTTGTTTGGTAGCTATCGGCAATTAACGTTTACCCTGAATTTGTGATAATGGAGAAAATTGGTCATCATTATGTGATACAATACTTTTATTTGAAAGGTCTCAGCCCAACCGATATATAAGCTGAACTGGATTCTACTCCGAGTGAGTCTGCTCCTTCGTTTACAATAGTAAAATATTGGGTAGCAGAATTTAAACGAGGCCGTACGAGCTGTCAAGACGAGCATCGAATTGGTCGACCAAATGTGGTGACGACATCCATAAAGTGATACTGGATGATCGTCGACTGAAAGTTCGCAAGCTAGCAGACATACGTAGTAGGCATTTCACAAAGTATGGTACATTGCATATTAACTGAAAATTTGGAAATGGGAAAGCTGTATGCAAGATGGGGGCCACGTTTGCTCACACTCGAGCAAAACCAGTGTCGTGAAGATGTTCCAATTGGGTGTTTGGCAACGATTCACAGCAACAAAACAGAATTTTTGCCCCGTTTCCTAGCCATGGATAAAACATGGGTCCATTACTTCACACCCGAGGCAAAAAAATCCAAATCGATGTATTCAAAAGGGAAAAACGTCTTCAAAGAAGGCGAAGACCGTTTCATCCGCAGGCGAGGCCAGTGGTATCGGTGTTTTGGGATGCACGTGGGATACTTTTCATTGACTATCTTTAAAAAGGAAAAACTATCAAGGCGAGTATTATTCGAACTTATTGCAACGTATGAGCGAAGAAATCAAGAAAATGCACGCATTTGGCTAAGAAGAAAATGTTTTTTCATCAAGCCAGTACACCAGCTCCCAAATACGGTATTGCAATGGCGAAAATTCATGAATTAAAGGTTGATTTGCTACCTCATGCACCCCATTCGCCAGATTTAGCCCCTAGGATGATTTTCTGTTCGAAAATTTGAAAAATTGGCTCGGTGCTCAAAGTTTTTCCAACCGAGGAGAAGTGATGTCGGCAGTCAATGGCTACTTTGAGGAGCAAGACAGCTCTTATTATTAAAATGGTATCGAACTTATTGAACATCGCTGGGAAAAGTGTATGGAGCTAAAAGGAGATTATTTTGAAAAATAAATATATTTTTTCCAAAATATTTGTTTTCTTTATTGGGTTGGGTACTTTTGGGATTAACCTCGTAGACGAAGTATTTCAGAAGTGGCAATTTACTTTTCGATGGTTGTATTAATGATACCATAAACCTCCCTTTTAAATTCAGCACCTTTCACAGAAATTTCACATATTTCGCGATTAAAATAAGTCTCGTTTTGCAATGCATAATATAGTTTAATAAGCGCGAAAGGTGATACTGGTTTTCTTTAAGATATTTTTAGGAGAGACTTAATAAGAGTGATTCGTATGAAACTTATTAACTCATGCATGCGGAATGGAGACAAATATTGTTTGGTTGGTTTGAATAGCAGGAAAAGTTTCCAAAATGAAAAGCATTTGAGATACAACGATTGCCGATTCGAACAAAATATTGGCATATAATCTGTTCATTAAATGGTTTGCAGCGGACTAAAAGTTTTGGAAGGTACTGAGTCAGGTCGTTGATTAAATTGCCTCTGTAGAAAGCTCGAAGACACTCGAGTATATCAAATCGGTTTGATGGGGAGGTAACTGAAGAAAACATCTACGAAACGTACATTGTGTGAAGTCAGAATTGCACTGAAATTCACGACTTCATTTAAATAATCCTCCTGAGGTTCAATCATACCACTCCCTCACCGCCCATATTGCCCTAATTCACATTTCACTTCGCTGGCAAATTTATAATTTCGCGTGATCATGTGTGCTTAACGGCACCACAGCTCAATCGGCGGAGCGATGTAATTCTGGATAAAGGGGTGGAGAATCATTCGTGGCGTTCCTCCAATAA
This sequence comes from Hetaerina americana, assembly GCF_022747635.1. Classification (NCBI taxonomy): domain Eukaryota; kingdom Metazoa; phylum Arthropoda; class Insecta; order Odonata; family Calopterygidae; genus Hetaerina; species Hetaerina americana. Next base: position 34,101,412 of record NW_027286763.1, read on the forward strand.
GGGTTGGGCTTCAAAAGATTAACACCAAAACCGTGTCAGCAATCGCCGCAAATGGACAAATTAAGGGTATTGAAATGGATTTTATCTCCGAATGAACCCAGCTATCTCACATGCAGCGTAAAGAAGATGCCCTAATGATAAATCAGAGATAGAAATTTGACCCGCTCTTATTTAACATATGCCCAAACTGGGTCACGTTATCGAAGTGCTCAATCAATTATTCAGAATCAATTCAAAATTGCATAAATTAATTCGGTTCCACGAAATTGATCCCATATTGTTGAATCATTAAAATTGTCAAATGCTGAATAATTATGGAGACGGTGACTTTGATTCAAAATAATACGCAAAAGTCAACATTAATAATAATGCGATGATTTAACATTGTACAAACTCCCCCTTGATCGGGATTTATTTTTTAGATTCATTTAATTTAAAATTTATGTATTATTAGATTCATTTATTTCGGTTAAGGCAAATTATTTTTACTTGCTAAAATTATTTCATTGTCATGAACATTAAGCAGATGACTTCGTTAAAAGTTGCTTTCGTAACTTCTCCCACCGTATCTTGCAATTTGAACACTACAGGTATTTTATGCTTGAAACTTACATAGATTAATTATGAATGGTCCTCTTATCCTCAAAGGCCCTAAAAACAAAGATTAAGCATATCTTTTTTAGAAGGACATTGTAAGTACTATCCCATCAATTCATGAAATACTTTCCTAATGTCCTATGCAAACATAGGTATTACAAAAAAGAATTATTAGCAATATGGAAGCCGTTTAGTCTTAAAGTTATTTTGCCGCAAACCGATATTCATCATTTCATAAAAGAGATGTGCATTTGGATGACATTTAAAAATATAATTCATATTAACTCATGGCGGGATAATTATACATATAATTCAAGTTATGACGACAGCCATAAACATGTGAATGAAGAAATATCACAAGAGAGCTATAATATTTTGTTACCATTCATAATAAATACCATGATAGACAACCATCCAACTAATATGCTAAGGAAAATAGGTCTACCTGTGCAGAGAATCAAAATTTTGAAGACCACAAAAGAAGAATGGACTAAACGGAGTAACAAACAGAGTAAAGAAAAACGTCAGCAATGAAGTAAGACCTGTGAAAGTTTGGCTATTCCTATCAAATCCTAATTACAGGGCTCAGTTTTCCATTTACGAAATCGTCTATCTCTAATCCAAGTCGTGAAATTTACAAATGCTCCGCGCCTTGATGACCATCTCATCCAAGGGATTACTGCCCAGAGTGCAGTAAAAAGCTTAGTTACTGTTTAAGACACATAGTGGAACGAGTATGTCTTGACATAAATACAAACACCTTAAATTGCCGATAATATAGGTAGAATACATGAATAATTTTACAAAATACCCATATTTTGAGGTGTATGATTCACTGGTAAAAATGAACCAATGAATGAATGAACCAAAAAATGTACCAATTACTAGTTCACCATTACGAGTGATTAATTCCTTGAAGTCTATTGGTATACTATGATGAGTTCTCAGATATTACACTCTTAGTAGACAACTTCTAACACAGCTATAATTCTTGAGAGATTCCTATCATTTATCTATTTATTAAGATTCCTACCATACAGATTTTTTCTCGAAATAAATGATAATGAGATCTAAGGAATTAACACGGAAAAATATTACAACGTGAGGATATATTTATTTTTTGAAGCCCTTGTAAATCCAAAACTTTATTTTCTTGCATGCGGCTACTGACTAAGTATTGAAGACTACTAAAAGCGTCTATGGTAGTCTGGATGCCGCTGTGGTCTGGAAGCAGCATATCCGCACGGCACGCTGCCTACACTTGATTTTAAGTGCAACTAAAGACAACTACAGACGTATTGGTGGTTCAAAGACGACAATACAATTCCTAAAAATAGTTTGGGAAAAGATTTACAAAAAATAATCTCTCTCCTGCTAGTGACAATCGTTCACTTGAATGGTGGTTTCCTCTTCTAGCGAGCAAATCCGTGGCTCCTGCGAAAATCTTTTAACATTTATGCGCGAGGTTTTGTAAATATCTATAGACGACTATTAATGGACATTCTGGTCTCGGAGGTTAATTTTATAGGGTCATATATGAGCTACTTAACGGAATTTTCAATATGCGACAGAAAGATATAGGGAAGGAATATTATACGTATAGAGTTATTATATTTTAGCGCATGATAGAGTACTGAATTGTATATTAATCGGAATGTGTCGTCCAATTCCTATCGATGATGAATCACCCTTATTTCACGTTACTGCGAAACTGAAATTCTATTTTGAAAGAAAAAAAAATAAAGAGGCTGTTGATTGCATTAAAGGGCCATTTCATAATACAAGTCTTTGGCCATTAATTTGAGGCTATCATAAAAAAATCATTTCTATTACTTTTCCTTTTTATAATCATATTTGAACAATAATCCATGCAGCATATAAAAATTTACTACTTACAAAAAGGTATACCGTGGATTAGATGTCTAATTATCCGTTCTCAGTCATTTTATGATCAAGTTTTGAGTAAAAGCCCTATTACAGGTTCTGACATCAAGCAATACTGACCAAGCCGAAATCAATGAAAAACACTTGTACTTTGAAGAAAAGAACCGAGTTCTGTGAAATCATGGAAACTTAATGCGTTCTGTGATAATATCTTCTTAATTCAATGTAGATTTTTTTTTAACTTGATCGCCGCATAGGTAACCAGTGGAAGTAAAAAAAGCACGGTAAACATAAACAATAAAGTGGTAACGAATTTACGACGCAAGGAATTTTATTAAAAAAAATATGATTTATCGTTGAAATAGTCTGCAAATGACCTTTAAATAAATAAATTAGAACTTGGAGGAAAAAATATAAGAACTGGTGTTAGTAAGTTTTGGTGTATTAATAAAATTATTAAATTTGACCGATTCATGGACAATATGAAAAAATTAGATGGCGATGGAATCACCTCTTCTTTTTGGAGAGATAATATGGAGATATGGAAAGTTGTAAATAGAATATGTAAAACCCGAAAAAGATCAAATTCCTAAGTTGTAACTTTTGTATTTATAAAACTATACACATAAAGAAAAATAGTACTGGTTCTATTTAAAAAATGTAATAACAAACGAGAAGCGATCATCGTTAGCATGTCATGAAATTCTCAGGTAATTATGTATAAGTTCTCGGCATCAAAATGAGCTCATGTGAAGTGCATAATAGTAGTGGTATATCGTGAATATATTTTCCCCCCTAATATTTTATGTCAGAAATAAAATAAAATCGTTCAAAATTACTAATTTTTATTACAAATTAAGAAAATTGTGTAAGAAAAATTCACTTCAGAGAGATTTGGAATCGATTCATAGAACCAATTAAGACCGTTGCACACAAATATTTTCTATCAGCGGACCAGTAAACAGTTATTTTCTGACTTAATGGAGCATGTTAGAAATATTCTAGTAAATAGAGAATTAATTCATGCAATTGAATTATTTTTTTTAACCAGGAGGTGCACTATGTAATCAACTGACATTTTAAATTGAATTCAACAATGAAATTTGTAATTAATTTTGGTGTAAAATATTAAATATTGTGTGCCTGAAAAAAGTCAACATCAAAGTTTTTAGCCCGCATTAAAATTGTTGGAGAGTAACGGATTGTGCACCACTGGCTCAGGATAAGGATCCATACTCGTATGGAGATGAGGGCTGAGGGAGGAAGAGGCGTACGAACGCGAGAGCTCCATCACTGGCTTCACGAAGGAGAGGGCAACAGGTGTAGTGGGTTGGGGAGAGAGAGGACCTCTGGGGCGTCGGCGAGGGATGAGGGCAATGCAGGAAGGCCTAGAAGTGATGCAAGGAACTTGGGGTTTATTCAAGATAACAACGGCGGAAGGCCTGAGGAAGAGACGGAGAAGGAATTTGTTCAGTCGGTAACGTAGTGGTGAGGTATGAGCTTACCAAGTATTAATTATTGAATACTACAGAGACCCATATGAAGATCTTGATCCATGTACACAGAGATAGGAGAGAGGAAATGCAGTAGGGACGGGTAGTCTAAATATGTTGACTGCAGGTTATGGAGAAGGGTGACATAAAAAATGATCATCACCTGAAGTTTACAGATACTTGCACACTTGTTTGGATAGTACGATTTTTTACACAATAATCACTGCAAAATATAATTAAACAATCGCACAAAATTGCACAAGACACAATGCCCAAAACAGAAAACAGCTAATAAATACAAATAAGCGTTGCACGTTTTCACTGAATAATAACTTGGATTTGAATTTGTATGGACGAAAATTATTACCCAATAAATGGTAGATTTCCTGAATTATATTATTATTTTCTATTTATTAAATTATGCAAAATATTTACTTTCGGAGAACGAAAAGGTCATTCCAATTAGTTGAAATTCTGGCATAATATCTATAAGCTTAATTTTAATCCAATTATAGAATAAATTAGCTCATTTTGAAATAAATGTTTTAATATTTTATTCCACTTTACTGACGATATGAAAAGCTTACATTATAGAATGCAAGCTTAGACTCTTCATTACATTTCATTCAGAACGGTAATAAGAATTAAGAAAATACTACCATATATTTGTGTTTCCTTGGGAAAAATAATTGAAAACTAATGAAATTGGAAAGAAAACTCTTAGAATATATGCCAATGTAGCCTAACATACTCACAAAAAAATAAAACTGATGAAGAATTTTAATGGTCATAATTTTTTAAACCGGATTCTTTGGCTACAAATATATTCCACTGTATTGATAAGAAATGAGCTCTTACGGCTAGTAATATATCCTCAACGGTTATTTGTCTGTAGGTTGCCTTTCACTTCTCCCTCCCCCATCTACGTTCGCCAAACGGTTGTGCTAAGCTTCCCTTTCACTTTTCCCCCTTTTTGCAACGGTCATGTCCTTGACCGTGTAATTCCCCCTCCCCCTCACTACATAACCTATAGTTTCAAACTCCTCTACCATCAGCCTTGTTTATTGGCTCTTGTATTTTTCACCGCTCCCCCTCCCCCACACATGTAACACTATATATTCTTCGGATTGCCGTTACCCTTTCTCACTTCGACTTGTGTTGTCGTGATGATTACCCTTCAGTACGCTGAAGAGGGCTACTTTGTGGCCGAAATACGCGTATTCGTATTCACCTTTCTTATCCTCTCCTTTTTTACCTTTTACCCCTTTTTGACTTGTGGCGCTAGCCAACTAATTTCATTTGTACTTTGTTTAGAAAGGTAAACTGTTTACGGCTATTGGAGTTTTACATTCTTTCAAAAAATTCCACTGTCATTCTTTACAGTTCTACTAATACGTATATTAATTACTTAAAGGGAAATAGTTATTATGAATTTAGTTGAAAACCTTAAGGTAAACGCTATACCTTTAGTTTAACAGTTTGATGTTAAGTTATGCATAAATAGCATAGCTTCACATACTATCATTACAAGAAACTTTACATTTGTGAAAAATTAAAGAGATTATACCATATTTGTCAAAAAGGTGAACATTTTTATAACTGCCTCCATGTAGAAATTCTTGTTTCAGTTTAAAAAGTCATGCTTAAATAATTTGTGAATTTAAAACAATCAGTGGTTGCTCAGAACATTAAGTAGCCATGACGAAAACTATTCCTGATATCAAAACATCGATCAATCTTTTTCACCAACCGAAAAAAGTTTTAGTCAAACATTCTAAGATTAATTCTTTAAAGGCTTCCACCAAAAACGTAACAATTCCTGGGAATACGCATTGTCCCTTTAATGAAATTTTCAAACATAAGATTTACCTTAGTTACTAAGTTTTGCCATATATATATTCAGCAGAAATTTAAAGGGAAATTATTACCTTTTTATTCAGATATTCACGCATAAAGCACCTATCTCTTTTCACTGCATCACTAACTTTTGTATTTAATTGGTCTAGTAAAATAAATTGTCACAATATCTACGCCCTCTACTATTTAAGTAATATTTCTAAGTTATAAGTTGGAGAGAAAACCTATGAATGTGAATATAATGCTTTGTGGAGATTCGCTTGTCAAATAGAAAGACAAAACACAAAAAATTATTGGTGCTATAAAGCTTGGAAAGCCAGTATAATCTCAATAATAATGATAGGGGGTGGGAATATTTATGCAAAATAATGGAAACAAGTATAGTGGAAAAGGTAGAGAGAAGAGAATTGCAGCAGTCAAACATTTTCTGACCTGGGAATGCATATGCATCAGTAATATTTGCGCACTCAATTATTTCCAATCTTGATATAATTTATTTCTGAATTTTTCAAATGCTGAAGTCATTTTTCATGGTAAACATTCTAAAACGGGAATTTTTGTATCCCAGTCATTAGAACATCCAGTATTGTAAAAACTTAGGAGACGTAAACCTAATATCTTGACTCCTTTCTCGGTTAGGACTAACCTAGGCCGGAGGTCGTGCATTTACTTTTACAAGAGAATTTGAGTGAATTCGGCAACGATAAAATTCGAGATTTTCAACATATGTACTACCCATGGAATACAACCTTGTGGTGGTGGACGGGCTTGTATATTCTGATTATCCCTAGAGCTGTGCTGGAGGAAGCAATGATAATCGATCTTGGCAGAGGGGCTTAGCCCATGCCAGATTGGTCGAAGGTTAGACGCCAGACGAAAGGTAGTCAACTGTTCCTCAGTGATGGGGCTACAAAGGCGTCTGACACCAATGGGGTGGCAATTGAGTGATGGCGTCACGTCAAAAACACTATTGAGGAAGGCAAATGGAAACTACCTTTCGAAACTAACTCAACTATTACGAGGGTGGTTCAATAAGTACCCGTGTTTGACGATCAAAGGGCGTTCCTGAGGGAAGTTTATGTTATCATCATGTGCTGTCATCGATCAAACGACGGTGAAACAAACTTCAGTCTGAATTAAAGGTTAGTTTGGATTTGACAGCCATTCGAGTAAGACGCACTTTTAGTGATTTTCGCTAAGATGGAAAAAGAGCAGTATCGTTCGGTAATTCGCTTTTTGTTTTTGAATGGGAAGAAATGCGAGGAGATAAAAGCAAAGTTGGATGCTGTTTATGGGGACAATTCGCCATCTATGACCACAGTTAGATATTGGTTTAACGAATTTAAACGTGGGCGAACATCTGCTTTTGATGAGGAGCGACCAGGACGCCCGGCAGACGTGGTCACCGAGGAAATCATTCAAAAAGTCCACGCCATGATTCTCGCTGATCGACGAACGAAAGTGCGCGAAGAAGCAGAAGCCGTGGGTGTGTCGACCGGAACGGCAATTAATATTTTACATGATAAGTTGGCGATGAAAAAATTTTCGGCCCAATGGGTACCGAGATTGCTCACGGTGGACAACAAGCTGATCCGGAGATGGCGCCGCCAAACTGCATGAACTACGTTATGAATTGCAACCAAACGCGGGAAAAAAATTAGCTCAAACGTGGAAGTTATTGCCAAGACTGAGGCGTATTTTGGAGAGTTCGACAAATCCTATTTTTTGAAGGGGTTAAAAAAATGGCCGGAATGTTGGTAGAAGTGTAACTTTCTAAAAGGGAACTATGTTGAAAAAAAGAAATGTTTTTGAAAAAATGGTTTCTTCATTTCTAACACGGGTACTTATTGAACCACCTTCGTATTACCAAGAATATAATGATGGGCAATATAGAGAATATGAGTCCTGGTAACTACGTGACTCGGCCCAATCGGCCGTGTCGTGCCCGGCAGTGGGGGAGGCAAGGCTTCCGCGGTCGTCATCCCACGAAACCCTTACTAAAGGAAACCGACAGCAGCAGGGCAGAAGACCAATTTAGTTAAAACAGGAACTCAGAATTTTAGGGCAATGTTGAGGACAGGAAAATTAGAGAATATTAAGCCAGAGATATAAAGAAAAAATATAGATATTTTATGCAAGTTGAAATCGCAGGACAGCGGGGATTACTGGAGTGATAGTTTTGGAGAAATATACAGCGGAGGGGAAGTGTTCCAGCAAATGGTAGCAATAATATTGAATCAAAAGGTAGGTAGCAGTGTAGTAGGCATAGAGCAAGCGACAGGTAATATGATTAGAAGAATTAAATGGCAAACCCATAGATTCAAATTTATGCTAAATGCATGCTGGGCACTAAAAAGTAAAAATTGGAGCACATCAAAAAGGGATATAGAAATACGTAAACAAAAATATAGAAACTGTAAATAGAAAAAAAAGCAAGAAAATGGATTAGGGACAAAATGATTAGAAAGATACATGAGTGAAGGAAATGAAAGAATGAAATTGAGAGTCAGAAAGTATATAGAGTTAACAATAAACTGAGAAAGGCAGTGCGATAGACAGTGCGATGACATAAAAAGATAGCAAAGGAAGGGTTAAATTGGTGTATTATACAGAAAAGTTATTACAAATAAGGGGAAAAATCTGTGTTAACAATTAGAGATATGTGAAATCATATATCCATCAAAAAAGAGGAAGCAAGTGGAGCTAATTGGTTAGTATATTTTACATAGCTTCATCGAATGGCAGCAGGTTGCGGCAATTGATTCATTCCAGTAGTGTCATTTTCTCTAACGTAGCCATCGAGATGATATATGTGCGTAAGAATTGTTTTGTAAAGGTAAGAGGAAAACATTGTTCCTATTTATAAACGTTTGGCTGAAATCTGGAGACGTTCTAGAGCAAGTTTGGTACTTTTACGCAGATAAGTTCTTTTGATAACGTACCCCTTTGATGTTGCTCACATGTGGGCTAGAGAATAAGGGCAGTATTAAAAAAACTGGAATAGAGTGCCTAGTTTTCCTTGATTGTGGACTCATGTTCTTTGATAAGCATATTTAAGCCGGTGAAATATCCTTATGCGGTGGTGTACGAGGAACGAGCCAGCCGAGGAAATGAAGTTACTTCTCCGGTCTCAAGGATTTCTCATTTTGACAAATGAACATTTAAAGAGCATATTTAAAAGACTTATTTTATATAAACACAAGTGGGCAATTAAATGTACAGCGCCGTTTTATTTTTATCTTCGAAATACAAAAGCCCTTCGGTATTCCAATCCACATTCTGGGGTTTAACCAAACTGTCAAAAATGCCACTAATTTCATTTGCCTAAAAGTTATGCTCCCGAATTTTTACTGGAAACAACTTAATATTCACTCCACTCCACCGTTTCGTCCAGCAATCATAGTTTACGCAAGTTAAAGCCTTTACATAATTAATTATACAAACGCATCATGTCATTTCCTTGATTTAATACACCCCGTCAAACACAGTTGTATTGATTTTTTTAGAATAACATCCAAACGGAATGCATTAAAGGCATATTATTTTCTTAGTTAAAATATACAAAATCATTTCATTTTGGAAAGTTTAGCAGGTAGTATATTCTAAACACAACTACATAAATCTTACTTTATTTAAAAAAGAACCAAGAACTTTAATTCAAACAGACAGGAAAAAGCATGAGTAATTTAATTGTGGTAAGAAAACAATATTTCTCACAGTGGAGCAATGTAACGACAACAGATAAAATTTAACTTTGATAATGACATTTTTCGTAGGTAATACTCTGCTCACACACTTTTTTCCATTTCAATTCCATTATATTTACATTTTATCCAAAGCATTTATCTACATTCATAAATCCCCACGGCTATAAAAATAGTTTGGCTTGAATAAGATTGATATATGCAGCATCATTTGAATGATACAGGAAATATTTACATTTTAATTAAATAAGTAACTATCTATGATTTCAGAAGTCATAGGAACAAGGCATGAAGCAATAACGGTTCTAAATATAGGCAATTCTCTATTTCATATGTTACTAATACTCTTTGTGTTACTTTTCTATGATAACTGTAAACTGTAATCACGGGATGAATATCATAAAAAATGCAAAACCCTTATCTGTATTTAATGTTTTGTTGTTCTTTTATTTATTTTATCAATATGCACCGGTATTTATATAATTTAACAAAATAATATAAATTTCAATACTCTTAGCAAACTTTCAAAATTCAGATAAGGAAATTTAAAAGAAATAATGAATATTATTTCTCAAAACATTTAACATGCTATAAGCGGATATAGAAATATCAACAAAATATTGATTTTGTTACAAATACCAATGGCATTTTAAGGTTGGGAAGATAAATATTTCCACTAATACGTAATCGTTAAAAACTTGAATTGGCATTACTGATTAGTATCAATAGGGGATGACGCGTCACCTTACCTGGTCTAACTTGAGGAGTTCTTCAGGCGTGTCCGGAAGTTGCCCGAGCGTTAGCGGTGGATTGAGGTTAACCTCCTTGCCGAGAGAGCGCACCACTTCCTCTCTGTTGTATCTGTCCGCGAAGACGCAGGAAGCCGGGATGAGACCATGCACCGTGTAACTGATGGCACGAACTAATATTCTGTGGCAAGTAAAATAAAATATTCAATATTATAATTTTTAAAGCTAAGAACACACTCGATAGCATTTAGAATCCAAACCAATAATCACAAAATTATACAGGGTAAAAATATAAGATGAATGCAGATATCGGATCGGTATACTCTTCCTTTGATTGATCATTTGATGTAGTTTCCCGAAAAGGGAACATGGTATCTGAAAAGAGCTATAAAATCAAACATTCACTCTTGGATTCATTGGATGACAGTGAGGAATGTGTGGAGCCAAGCCAAGGGTGAGTAAATAATATCGTGACTAAATCTTGATTACTCTCAAATTGAGTAGCTTCAGGCGTGATGTGGTGGACGTCGAGCATAATCAATAACTAACCGTAGCACTCTTCCACTTGATATACTATATATAATAGAAATATAAATTGGGTATATTAAGTGGAAAAGTGCTACGATCAGTTATCCGTCTTGATTGATCTACTTTAAAGCTTCTACCCTGAAATAATTTTAAATAATACTTGTGCCAATGATAAAATACACGATTATATCCATTTACCATTCCATCATTGTTATACTTTTATTCTTCCCAATTTGTTCGAAAGAACATTTTCAACTAAAGTCCATATTAATACGGTATACGAGGTCTGTTAAAAAAGTATCACGCCAAGTTCGGTCAAATGTCAAAGTTTTGCTTACAGTTTTCAGGGGCGTGTTGCATCATGAGTACTTGCCACAAGGTATAACGGCAAATAAGGAATATTATCTGCAAGTTATGCGCAATTTGAGCGAAGCGATCCGCCACAAGCGCTAGGATTTGTGGAACAAAAATTGTCTTATGCACCATGACAACGCCCCTGCTCACACATCGTTACTTGTGGGCAAATTTTTGGCCAAAAACAATACACTAATGATGTCGCAGCCCCCGTATTCTCCAGATCTGGCTCCCAGTGACTTTTTCATGTTCCCAAAACTGAAGAGGCCCATGAAAGGACGACGGTACGATACGATAGACAAGGTAAAGACTGCATCGAAAGAGGAGCTGAACAAGATCACGTAAAATGATTTTTTGAAGTGCTTCATGGGTTGGAAAAAACGTTGGCACAAGTGTAAAATATTTAATGGGAATTACTTTGAAGGGGAAAAGATAGATATTCATGGATAAGTAGAAATGTTTTGAAAAAAAAACAAAAGTCGTGATACTTTTTGAACAGACCTAGTATTCCTATAATATAGGGAATGTGATTATAATTACAAATCTCAGCCTACCCAAAGAAAGAACTGCTAACTTTTTAATATTTAAATTTGGCAATTTTCATCGATTCTTTGCGCAAGTAGTTACGGCAGCAGGGATGAGACCATTTACAAACTGATGTAAAAATATTAACGATATACAGCGTTTGTGACATAATTAAAGAAAACCAAGCATAAGACAACCTTAGACTTCATGAACAACTAGTAAGAAAGTACAAGGCAACCTTACTCAAAAAGTAAATCAACAGGTAAACTATAAAACTTGCTTTGAAAAATGAAACACGGCTAAACATCAGCCTAAGCTCACTTGCACACTTTAAATACTCTTTATTAATCCGCGCAGTCCGCGACTTTGACAAGAGAGCGGGAAATATCACACATAATGTCTGTCTCAATCATTTTTAAGTCACCCTTCCGCACACGCTGGTAGTTCATAACATGAAGGAAATGAAATAGGAAAATCGGAAGATTTTCAGGAAGTTTGTGAAAAGAAAAATGTTGAGCTGTTTAATCAACCATCAACCCATATAAATGATAAAATGGCTCTTAATTCCTAAGATTTGTTCAAAGATTTTAATTTAGATATATTGTCTCCTAAAATATTAAATAATTGCTTAGAAGGGAGGGAGAGAATTCTTTCATAAATGATCTCAAGAACTCTTCTCCTTTGACTTGAGAGCATGGGAGCTTTTATTTGACTATATAAACAGAAGATACAAACGCCTTCAATTATGTAAGCATGTAACGGAGTGCACAAATCGCAATGAAGTATTGTAACTGAAATCATGAAACAAAAATCTAAGTAAACATTTGATGATAACTTTGATCGAGACATGGTAATGAATTTTAAATTAACGAATTTCCATTTCTTCATTTCGGTCGATAGGATGGGGACAACCGTCGTACCTGTAAATAACAGCCAATCGTAATGAAAGGAAAAAACAATAAAACCAAACCATCTATAATGGATAAAAGAAGGACGACAGATATGAACTTCATAAACTTCTTTTGAAAGCTTCCTCGATGATTTTGCGTAGAATCCATAATATTTTGGGATTCATTCGCGTGGTATCAGTGCACAACAAAGTTTCGCTGGCGTTTTCAGTCCTGAATTGATGATGCCTCGATTCTTTGAGCCTTAATGCATTTCAACCCTTCGCTTTACTTTCTCCCTCTCTCTGATTGACACCAAGTACTTCGGCGGAAAAATATTTTCACCAGGTCTGAAAATACACTCTGCAACCACCGTGCAATAAGTTTAAAGTTTTGACAGGACTTCGCTCAATTCTGACAAATGAACAAATATTCATAAATATGTTGGTTATGATAGCAGTGCTGTAACCATTACTACCCGCTCATATAAAAATATATTCTCCTATTTCCGATTAAAGAGAGAGTATGTGATAGCCAATTTTATTAACAAGTTCTAAAGTCGCGGCGAGTCGTAAAGGGGTACGGGGCAAAGGGAAATACGGATACTGTTTATATATACACACACACATATATATGCATATATGTGTGTGTGTGTGTATATATATATATATATACACACACACACATATATATTCATTCACATGACACATAAAGGCGCCTTCCCCACCTCTACTGTGTTTGTCTTTTTTATGTGCTCATATCCCTTTTCCTTGCATCTATATCCCTGTAAATGAACAATCAGGACCTAGTTCGTACATTTCGAAAAGGTGTTTGTAATAGTGAATTGGGAAAAACTAATGAGCATACTGCAGAAAATAGGAATAGATTGGAGGGAAAGGAGGCTAATCCGCAACCTATACATGTCTCAGACAGCTCAGGTGCGGGTGGGTAACGGGGAGACCGGTTGGGTAGTGTTATGAAGAGGTATAAGGCAGGGATGCCCATTATCACCGTTGCTGTTCAACGTGTATGTAAAGAAAATGATTAGAGGGGCATGGGAAGAACTAGAGGTAGGAATGAAAGTGGGTTAGGAATTCGTAAAATCAGTTAGGTTTGCTGATAGCCAATCTTTAGTTTGTCAGTCAGCCAAGGGGTTGCAAGCATTGCTGAGTGAATTGGAAATTCAGTGCGACAGGTACGGGATGAGAATCAATATTAATAAAACAAAGGTTATGCGATTTTCTTGAAAGAAAAAGGCCAAGCTTAACATTAAAATAGGAGGATAAAAACTTGAGCAGGTAGAGCAGTTTACGTATCTCGGTAGTGTTTTGGATCAACACGGTCCAAGTAGTAGTGGCGCAAGGAGAAGAATTTCGCTAGGTAAAGAGGCTTTCACAAGGAGGAGGGAGTTGATGACAGGGACGTTGAGTAAGAATATTAAGAAAAGACTCGTAAAAACTTTCATTTGGAGCGTAGTTATGTGCGGCGTGGAAACGTGGTCATTGAAGCAGGAGGACAGACCTTGACTGGAGGCTTTTGAAATGTGGGCGTGGAGAAGAATGGAGAAGGTAAAATGGACAGAGAAGAAAACAAACGAGGAAGTACTTGGTATGGTGGGCGAAGAGGAGGGTTTGTTGGGAGAAATACTATGGAGGCAGGAAAAGTGGATGAAAGGGGTGTTGACCGGCAGTGGGATGTTGAAGACTTTGATAGAGAGTAGAATGTTGGGCAAAAGAGGAAAGGGAAGGAACAGGATAGGGATGTTGGATGGGATGAAGGGAGGAAGAAAGTACTCAGAGATGAAGAGGGACCTGATATAGAGTAGGATGATGTATTTTGTGTTTTTTAGGAGTAATTAAATGTTTGTTTGGTGGTTGTGTCCATCCAAAAACCTACCTCAACCCGTAGATTACCTTTAAAAAAAATACACACACACACACATACTGTATTTGGTACCAGGAAGCCGGCTGAATTTATCATAAAGAAAATCCCTCTTAATGAGCGGTTCCGAACTATTGTGATGATTCGCCACACTACTTTGCTTCACGAGATGGGGTTCATTGAAAGAATCGTCCAGTTTTACATGCTGGACGAGTGCGTTCTTCAAATCATGATTTTACCATCGCCAATACTAGTACAAAATAATAACACAATGCTTTACATAGAAATAACGAAAAGACAAAGACACCTATTACAAGGATGGAAATAGCAAAATGCTGGATTCTTCTTTCAAATGATCAACGGATCCAAGGCTGGGTTTTAAATAGAATATTTCAGCTGAGGCTTTAATAATATTTTGATGACAGAACTCGTTTTTATTTTAAATAAAATACATCATAGTATAACTTCATGAAATTAGTTATCAAATTATTCAAAATTTATGCATAATAGTACTTTTTTCAAATCATTTAGACCACAGATTAGCCTAAAATGTTAACGTGTAGCCTCCCTTGTCAGCAGCATACTGCTAGGGACAAAAGAATATTCCGCATTCAAATACAAAAATTGCCATATGGACACAACCAGGTAAAATCCAAATGGTCTTTTTCTACATTCCAGAACATTGTCAAAAGACAGAAGAAGAGAAAAAAACTGCTATCATTTGCGTAAGCGCATTAATTTCACACACCTTAAGGTTTTGTAAGAAATTAAAATTTTCTCTTGCCAGCCAAACTATTACTACTGTAGCGAAACCTATCTTGATTTTTAGTTTTAAGAATAAATCTTTCTGAGTTTTAGGGATGCTTTTTCTTTTTCCAACAGCAAAGGTTCGTCGACCAAATTAAATTTGGAACTGCTGGACTGAACGGTACGAATTTCAACTGCCATCGCCCGCCCCGTGCAATCGACGGAAATTAGTTTTAGCGACTGGAGGGAGTTGGGATCGCAGAAACCACCTTTCCCTCCAAATACTTGTGCATCTCACCTAATTTAATTTAATTTGGAGTTTTCTTTCAACGCCTCAACTTAGTAATTCACATCCAAAATACACGTTTTCCTTGCATTAGTTAGCTAATGTTTTGTAGGGAATTATATTCCGTGGGAATACAATAAATCTTTTTTATTGAGAGACTATAACAGAGGAAGTTATTCATATCTTTGTCACATATGAGGATCTTATCAGCCTGGTAACTATATATGACTTCACTTTTATTTTCTTAGTTTACATGAGTGCTATTTAGTCGTCGCCTTTTAACTCTCTTGCGACATAATCGCTGAAATTTTGCTCGTCATTTGGAATGGCACTGTCCTTGACCATCAACCATAAGGTCAGTGATACCCTTTTCAGTCAACGTTCCCTTCTATTCGTCCGGCTCGCTATCCACCCGTCTCCTCCATTCCCTTACCGTTTATAGGGCACGATCCGAAACTTTCACCGCGTCTTTCCGAGCGCGCTCGAAAGCGGTGTCGTTTCGGCGGTGCGGTTGAAACGGGTCCTTGGGGAGTATCGAGAGAATGGGTTGTATGAGGGCGAAGGGATAGATTGAAGGTGGTGACAGGGGGGTGGGGATAGGAAAGATGGGTGGGGATCATGCGGTGGGATGGAAAGGGGTGGAGCGGCTTGCGGGAACATAGGGCTGCAAAAGGAAAGGGAGCAGCCCATCTTCGCTGGATCGTTGATGCATATTCATGCAAACATGCCGGGGGAGGTTTGGCGGGCATTGTGCCCGTCATGTGACCCAACACTCTCTACCTGGGACTTCTCTCCATTTGGCCGCAGTGTAATTCCTATGTAAGCGGGCATCCTGAAATGGCCCATCCGCTCAGTCTTCCGAAGGACGAATTTATTTTTACTCACGCTAGGTTCCATGTTTCTCTTTACATCAATGCTGAGGGAAACAAAAAATCAACGCTTGGAAAGGTAATTACGCCCCAAATAAAAAAAATAAACGATATCTTGGGCGATAGAACCAACAGATTGCAACTTTTGATTTCCGAAAAAAATATATTTACGGCAAAACCCATTAAGAAACAACGTCGGTCATCAACCAGGGAATTTAATTTCCTGGAGAAAGGTTGATGCATGGATTTCCCTCTTCATCCAACTGTTTTGTGTGTTGATCACATATAATGACCCTGTCTATGCACAGGAATCTCGAATTGAATCGGGATTATTCTGAATTCAATCAGAGTCACAACCTGAGATTATTTTGCAGTTTTGTAAAAGTAGGTAAGCCACGATTGAATATATTTTAGATTCATAAATTGGCTATAAATGTTAGAAGGGAAATCCTTTTGATCGGTAGCAAATAAGATGGTATAAACAACGTAGTTTCAGGCTTGAATCTGTGGAACTTATTTAATACAGTAAGAAAAATACACCTTCGTTTAAATGATAAAATTAAAGCATTAAGAGAATTAACATGGCTGTATTTTTCTTTCCAAAATAAGACGGTGTTTGTCAATTTTTCTGGCAACAGACTCAGCTAGTGAAGCTTGTACTGTGTTATCAATCTAAATTGCAACAGTCAAATTGTGTATGTGCAATTCAATTATTGCCGAATTTCATTCTTTCATATTGTCCAACCGAGGTTTTAGATTTATATTTCTCAGTATATATTAAACGTGGAAATTGATGGCGAACCTCCTTCCTAGTTTCCCCGTGCGTTTGTATCAAACTAGTAAGTATAATTAATAATTATTAAAACTTTAATAGATCCATTTTTTCTCGCCTAAATATTTTCATCTCCGAAATTTGCAGCACCGATAAAATCTTGTTTTCATGTATCATAACCTAACTCCGGATAATATCTGCCGCAATTCCTCTCCGTCTAGTAAACAACATACTATTTAGGCATCAAAGTAAAACTTCATTAATTTATAACTCTGATATATCAGTGACCGAGCGGGGACGGAATGCGATTCGGTGATATTTTTTTATTTTCATGAACATAAACCTGATGGGCGATAAAAGTCACCGCGGACATCCCCCCTTATCTCGCCTCACCTAAATCCTTCGGTTGTTATCCAGGCGGTGTCTCTACCAGAGACATGTTCTCGACAAATATTAAAGTCAGTTGCCGGCGTTGGCGTGAGGCAGAATCTTATTGCTGCTTCCTGATGATCCTTGCTACGGCCTTTCCAACTGATGGCATCTGTCTCAAGCTATAATTAAAAAAGATAACATGCGCCTATAAATTCTTAATGCCTCCTAACCCAGTCTCCCTCAATGAGTCCTAACACCTGAAGTTTACCTAACTCTGTGTTACCTTATTCAAAATGAGCCTCTAACTTAACCCTTGCCATCCTTCTCATTCATTCTTGAATAGCCTTTAAGAAGAAATATACAATTTTTACATAAATGGTCTTGGTATTGTTAGAAAAAAATCTCTCAGTCAAGATAATGACCCATAAAATTATATCGATGAGCTATTTTGCAACAAAATCATGTTTTTCCAAGAAAAATATTCTAGATAGGCCTGAATATCTGTTAAATTTATTGCTAAAATTTCTCAATCTCCATTGTATTTCTACTATTGGAGCATGTAAATAAAAATGAATGCAAATGTTCTATTAATCATTATTGATTTTCTAATATTCTATTGCTAATTGGGAGCAAATACACGGTAGGCCAATGATGAACTAAATACTTCACATACCTGTAATTTCGTTAAAATTGAATTTAGTAAGCTTCCACGGGAAACTTCGCTTTTTGTCCTTACGCTTTGATGGATTCACAAAAACTCTACAGATACATCCCTAATTACAGTACACTACAGCTGCATGCTTAAATTTAATGGGTATAAATTTGCAAAACACATATTTATACACATTCACAGAGCCTATGTGATAGGGCGGAGGAGTCCTATTGGTGCTGTTGGTCCTTTCTGAGAGTTCACATTTGATTCATGGATGGCGCAGACTCCTATATAGCCGTACAATCGCACAGTTAAGCAAATTAAGGTCATGGTCTGTGTCTGAACACCAGTGAATACACAAGCAATTAATTACTTTTTTTAATACATAATGAAAAGTTTTGAGAGTACCTCAGTGTAAGGAAAGTGAATAGAAGAAACAGAATTTTTTTCACTAAATGTCTTGTCCAATAAGTCGCGAATTTAATTTTACGCTGGCTACCTGCTAGACATGTACCATCAAATGAAAGCACAACGGAATTCATACCCCGAGTCATTTTAATATGGCATATGAGAGAGGAGGGGAGAGGAGACACTCTCTGCAAGAAGAAATATATGTTTCCAAAGGATTATAGTACTTGGCATGACATTTTAATATTACGAACTTCCCACGAATGTTACGGTTCATATTAGTTCGTTTATTTGTAAGATCAACAACGAACGCCTGGAATACAAATATTCCTCCCGTTTGATTACGAGTTCATGTATGTGAAGAAGTTGAATGAGACATTTCGCGCTGGTTTATGCAATGACGGCACCCATTTCTACATATACAACCAAGCGAACCAATTTATTATCAGAGAAGTATTTAGGTTGTTGGTCTCATGTCCTTTAGAAAGGTCTAGAGGTGTGTTGCTGGGTTTCATTCGAGATAAAATAATTATGAGCACATGCGTTATCGCCCAAAATATTCCGTTGCCCATGCGAGTGGCCGTTTTAAATCGAACTTGCATGGGTAGACGCGTAGAGAGCGTCCATCTCCTTTATCCCTCCACTTCATTCCCTCCCTGCTTTCTCCTCTTTATTTCTTTTCCTTTTCCCCCTTGTTCCCATCTCCTTGCCCTGTCGTCCCAGTTGCCCGCCCCCCTAGCCTCCTCCCTGGAAAGTTAACGCCCCTGGAAGAAGCAGTTCACGCCCTCCGCAGTAAATCCCAATCGCAGCTCAGTTCTTATTTTTTTCCTTCCTTCTCTCCACGCGCTGCCTTTCTTCCCACCCCCCACACTCTATATCCCCTCCTCGTACCAATTTCCAACCCCTTTCCCACTCCCCATTCTCAAAAAGGCATTCCCCCCACGCCTTACCCCCTCCCCAACAGCGGCATTGCCTCTACCCGACAACCCCCTTCCCTTTTTCAGTCACGAAATCTTTCTTCCAACCATAGTCGTGTTGCCCCGGCCACCCCCTGCTTCCCTCCCGCCCTGAGGACCTGCTCGCTTCCATCCCTCCCCGACCCACCCTTCTTTTCTGAAGACGCTCATCCACTTTTTTCGTCGTAAAAAATGCCCGAGGCCCTCCTCCCCCACCTTCCCATCCTTTCTCCCCAGGAACATCCCGCGCGATAACGGCACGAGAATAACGAGAGGTGCTCTCGAATTTAACGCGGGGCACAAATGAAAAGGGGGAGGCAGAAGGAGGGAAAAAAGCCGACACAGACGGGTAAGGGCTAATGGATTCCTCCTCCTCCCCTCTTCCAAACCATCTCGTGCTGCGAGGATCAAAAGCTTCTTGCAACGTCGGGTGCGAGGTTTGTATAAAGTTGTCAAGGCTAATAGTGCCCGGGGCCTATTCTTTTCATGCGCAATTTTCTCGTTTAGTTCTGTGTCTCTAACTTTTCGGCTTATTTTTGGGAAATTTCTCTAACCTAAAATCGAGTTGAGCACTCCTCGGAATTGCTTGGCCAAGACGTAGGTAGCTATTCGTCGTTAAGTGATGCATTGACATGTTTGTCTACTAACTCAAAAATGAGAAAGGTAAAAGGCAAGTTATTAAAACTCTCTTGGTTCAATTAAATATTTTTTTGTTCATACCACACAGCTATACACGCAGCACCGAGGGGTCCGAAAATAAAATTCAGTAGCTTTTAGATGCTTTCATTATATTTTTTCTTTGACTTTTCACTTTAATTTTATTTCGAAATGTTCTATTGCTCATGTGAACTTATTCCCTTGCGCATTTACACACACTTTTATTTATACTATTGATATTGAAGAATGGCCATATTCCAGGGAGAAAAATGTAAAAATAAATGTACATTGTCCTCCTCTTCTGTCATTGGGCTAAGATTTTCTGTATTTCCAACATAATGTTACAAGACTATGTCTTGAAATGAAGAATAAGTTAGCATACACAGGCAGCATATATTTTACGTGAAAAATATAGGAATTGGAAAATGAAAAAAAAATCCCTTATGGTTCACTTGAGATAATTAGAGAGGAAAATATGGATGCTAATATTAGCAAAATACATATCAATAAATTAGTTTCGATCAACTTAATTGAATAAACAATCAGAATTTTGTTCTGAGTGCCCTGTTATTTAAATTTCAACAAAAGAAACTTAATCCAAATGGGATTCCAATAAATGCGCAGATATGCTGTACTTGCATAAAACACTTTTGTATTCATTTTCAATGGGCGTTTCCTTAGAATAGCTCACAAATAAAGCGGACGTTACTGACTTGACACCAGGCAAGTGAAGATGGCAAGATTTAATTTATACATGAAATAAGAAAAGAAATCTCATTAAAGTTATGAATTTGGGGCATATTTTGATTTAAAACTCTGATTATGGAGGCCTGATTTTTTCTATGCGAACAAATGAGAAAAGAAATTAAGTAAGTCGCGTTCATAAGGTTCGAATTGATCAAAAATACATAAACTATTGCCCACAACCGAGCTTTAATAAACAAGTGTATGCATGACTCATACAAACTTTGAAAAATTGATAACACTAACAATTAATTGATTTAGTTTATAACTACGAGTAGATAGATTAAATGGTTTTGTTGATCACGCGGTTTGCAAAAATTAAAAATGGTTGGGGAAGATGGGAGATAAGGCGGAGAAGAAGAGGAGATGAGGGAAAGGAAAAAAGGAACCAGTAAAACTAAGGAAAGGAAACGGTGAACACAAATAAGAAGATAGCGTTAAAAAAACTGTGATAAACCGCCATAAAATTTTATTGAAATTACGTTATTCGTGATTTCCCAAATTCCTATCTTCAAATTATATAAATGGTTTATCCTAGGATGTTTATTGATATAATTATGCTAACACTTTGAATTACTGTTTTGCGTTCAATATTTTCACCAGATATTTACCTTCAGCGAAACATAAAAAAAATAACTTTGGCGTTGTAGAACCATTTAAAGTAAACTGAGGCTCCTAAAAGGCCTGATAGTAAAATGGGAGAATTGTTTGAAGCCTTGTCCAAGATCTTCTTTTTAGATGGAAGCAAATTCGAGTACTTGTCTATAAAAGAGCGTACGCATTCAGTTTTTCAGCCCTGGTACATTCCTAAACTCAGATGATAAGGAAAACATTCCTTTGTTTCCGCCTTTTAGAATCATTCTGTAGAAATTCAAGGGGAAAAAATGCCGGAAGATATATTGGAGGCATTAAAGGAGACACAGAAAACCAAAGTAAACCTGATCCTCACCAAAAAACGAAGACCTACTCTCAATTCAATCTATTCTCCAACTTCTCCCTCTCCTTCCATCCGTCTCCTCTTCCCGTGTTCGTTGGATAATCCCTAAATCGGTGTGTGGAGTGTGTGTGGGGGTGGCAGGCGAAGGGAAAGCAAGGCGGTAGAGGAAGAGTGAGAAGCAAAACTTTTCCCTCATCCCCCTGGAGACCCGGGACAGGGCACCGCCTATCAGGGCCGTGTGCGAAGAGTGGAGTGCGAGGGGTGGGTATGAATCCCGACGCCCCCTTCTTTTCTCTCGCGCCACAGTCACGTGATCCACGTCACGGGGACCAAAAGAAAAAGACATTAACAGCGGAATCCGGGAGAATGGGGCTGCCTTTCTCCGAAAAAAAACTCATGCTCTCTTTTCCCATAAGTTCTTGGAGTCTAACGGGGGGCTAGGGGGTTTTGGCCAGGGGGGGGTGGCTCCCACTATGGTGGGTGGTGGGGTAATCAGGACTGGAGGGCGAGAAAAGAAAAGTTGGAAGGAAAGGGTAGAATAAAATAAAAAGATGGGGTAGAAGGAAGCAGGCTTGAGACAACGCTATTTTGTTACCTGTGGCGCTTTTAACCCTGGGGTGCTAATGGTACGGTGCAACGTGTTGTCGGTCTAATTCTTGATTCGTTCGAGGTAAATGTGCTGTAACGTTTTTTCTACTCCCACACTTAACAGTGATGCCACATTAACTTTTATGACCTTAACAATTATAAAGGAATTGCCAGCATTGAAAGTCACAGTTTGGCGCACTGGTGATATAAGGAACACGTTAAGAAATATCATTTGTCATAATCAGGATTAGTATTTCCATTTTCATGAGTAACAGGTGTGGTGGCACATTGCACCACGGTATCATTTTCATCGAATAAATATCTAGTAAGGAAACACTATCATGGAAACTAGCCTTGAATTAACATTGTGGCTTTTCATTAAAAAGATTAATGGTTTTACTCTCCATGGGCAACAAATCTGACGTGATGGAAGCTCTCAGGTATTTTATTGGTTTCTAGAGCTGTGGTAATGAGAGCAATGAGAGAATGGACACCACGAAAACCGTCTTTATCATGTGAGCTAAAGTTAATAAAATATTGCTAACTAAGGTGAATAACAATGAGAGAACCGGATTAAAATCTCTTTGAAAATTAGTGATTTTTCTTGTTTATTTTCAACAAATTATTGCATTAATACAAATATTTTAATAATTCTGCTCAAAGTTTTAAAAGTACTAAGTCCAAACATAGATATAGTTTCCCCATGAATATTTCGGAACGAAAAGAAAGGCAAGGGTTCTCAAAATAGAGCTTGTGTTTACGTTGCCCCAAATCAGTCTCCGTTTACAATTTGCTATTTTATGAATATGAGAGTACTGGATGCATGCACACAATAAGTTTCTGACGAGATCATTAGTTGATGGTTCCAAGAAAGCTGTTCCTGTTACATCTGTGGTGAGATATCCAAAGAGATACGAAGACAGACGAAGGTAAGTTTGAGCAAACATCGCATAGCTCAATAGTTGCGACATGATATGGGTTGCGCATTCTATATGAAAAATTCCCACTACGATCATCATGACTACTCCTTCAGTCCAAGAAGTAGTGACCGGCCGATGTGCCATTGGGGCTTAATTGCGTATATTTTACAATTAGAATTGTATACTATTCTCCCCAAATTAGGCTCCCAAGATATCCATGATGTCTAATGTGTTTAAAATACATGAACATCTAAACATCCGATTCTTTTCTGCATCGTTCTCCGCATTTCATTTTCCTCGGTAGATGTCTTATTTTACACTGCATATGTTAATTTGAGCTACAGAATGTCTTCCACAACACATTTCTAAGCCTAAAATTATTCTTTGGTCTCATTTTGAAACGCTTCTTGTCCCTGATTTCTCAGATCAATGAAAATTCCTCTCCTTCTGGTTTACTTAAGAATACTCCTGGATTTCAATAACCTCTAAGGATTTAAGAACGCCTTCCCCGGTAAAAGATATTTTGCTGGTCGAGATATACGCTATACGCTTACTCAAATCTGTTACACTTTATAAGCCGTAAAATGCGAGTAATTTTAACAAATATTTCCAGCATTCAAGCAAAAGAGACGTTTTTTCTCCATACGCAGAGAAATTTGGCGAAAAAGAACGATAATTTTCGGTATTATTCAAATTAACTCCGCACATAACGTTTACATAACTTGTGATTATTATACCAATCTGATGACAATTTTGATATATATGCCTAGTTTATAATGACTTGGAAACTTGACTGTTGAGGCAAGTGGATTAGCGTAGATTGGAGATCATAAATGGCACATAAAACCTTTGACTTCGCTGGGTATTGCAGGGGAGTGAAGGTCTAGGACGGCGGAGAAGAGTAAGGCACTGTTTAAAGAAATGAGAAGAAGCTGGGACAAGTGGATTCAGGAGATACTGGAATCTAATAGAATTCTAAAGGTGGCAATAAAGAGAATAATCCTAGAAAATCAAGGTAAAGAGAGAGGAAAAAAATAAGAATTTTGAATTGAATAAATACAGACACTTAGAGCTAAATAAGAAATACTGTAGTACGGGGTCTAAGGATAGTTTGTAAAAAATTAGATAAGGCTTAAGAGTACAGTAGTATCTAGAGATATGGTCCGTAAAAAACGTACCCTAAGTCGCTAGCCTGCTGCTAAAAATACATATATACTTGGCAGATGATTCATTTTTAAGGTGAATATTGTAGCAATATATCGAGCAGAAACCAAAAAAGATGATCGAAGTACTTTACTAGTATAGATATTATTCGAAGGAATACAACTTTCACGCTCATTCCATGTACTAAAAATTGATTTGCCATTCCTTGCTCTTTCAATGCGAAGATTGGTTGACTGGGGGGCTACTTTCTTCCTTATCTCATTCTCATTCTATGACTCAAAAATGACATTTTTTTTCTTAATTACACATAATTTAGCCCTCATAATTTTCCCCTGGTCTTCTATCTTTCATATACTTCCTCTTCTATTATATTATCATCAAATTTATTTGCAAACCGAGAAAACAATGTGCATCTCGTAATTACGATTACACCTAATTTAAATTTTTGTACCTAATTTAAGTTTATAGGTACGTAACAAATGCAAAATAGTTAGGTAGCAGTGAAATTAATAAGGTAGGTTGAGTGCCTAAAAAATGACGGATGAATACATTCTAATTTAAATACTCATGACCATCCCAAAGTATTGGCTAAGAAAAGACAATACAACGATTGTTTGCCGTTTTTTCTAATTTTTTGGCATCCTTCTTGTGGTTTTGTGCAAGAAGAATTATATTTCGGGAATCGAGAGACTTATTTACCGAGGCAACCAAAAACCTATTTAAATTGTCATAAAAAGACGTAAGTAGTAGCAAAGATGCAAAAAAACAATTTCCACACAGTAAGATAATATGTACACAAGTGGATGACTTCCGCAGGTTAGCGTTTCCGGATAAGCTTGAGCTTTAAAATTTAAGATCCAGGTGGTAAAATCAGGACGGGCTCGAAATATCTTGAACACAAAATATTATTCCGCACTTGCCACATACGATATACATAGAGGACAAGGAGTGGTGGGGAATAAAATGTCGAGAGGCCGATTGACGCCACACGATACTCTTCGAGGACTCAAACACGCGCGCGAAAGCACGGAGTGGTCTCAAGTTTGTGGCGAACAATTTCGTGACTCGCTATCAGTGGAAGTGAGTCTCAAGCCATTGCGCTACACGAGTCCCAAATTCGTCCCTGCCGCATCATTTATTCACACGGGGTGACGAAGGGGTGGGATCTCGGGGGCGAGGGGTGGTACGCCCGCCGCTACTCCCCCTCTATCCGCAGGCGACTGCCTTGGTTCCCCTGGGCGAAAGAGTGGACGCGACCGGTGGGAGCGCCGGTTTGATAGCGGCGCACCGCAGTATTCCCTTCGCTATCTCTGGGTGTTCGTCCTCCTTCACTCTGGGCGATCGTAAACACTGAGGGGAGTGGTGAGGTACTATGTTGGTAGGAGGGCCGCAGTAAACAGAGTTTGCGCTCCTAAAAGGAGAATTGGGATGCCCAGACGCCGAGAGAAAGTTATCAAAACGCTAGAGCTCCTCCTGGAGGAGGACAAAGCGGGGGAGAGAAGGGCGGGAGAAATAGTGAGAAATGGCAGTGTCCATCTTGGAGGGGGAGGTGATCGGTTTGCTCTCTGAACACTTCTAAGGTAAGTGGATCACAGGAAAGCGCCATGCGAACCAAGTAAAGGGGCAACCTGAAAAGAGTGAGATGGGTGAACTGCAAAACTGAAAGGTTTAAATGATATCTTTTTATTTATATATTTCCTCGTCTGATTGGACAACCATTAGTTTAGAACGCTTTCTCTGTCTAAAGTATGCTAGAGATAAACGATAAAACGTGTGACATGGAACTTTGTATTAATAAAAATTCTTTCGCCTCGGGCAGCAAGCTTCGGTAAAGAAGATAAGCAGGAGAGAATATTGAGATACTTCTGGTGCTGCTTAGCTAACCTAGCCACATTGATAACTAACAAGTTGAGAAGCTAACAGTAATTGTATTTTTAATAAAACTTTTCCAAACAGACGAGATGATGGCTCTAATTAGAGACCACAATTTGAATTGCCAGTTGAGAAGTACGCAATCATGAGATATTTTAATCAAATGTTTAAAGATAGACGAAGTTTAAAATCTGTATTTTGTTAAAATAGAGTCAATGCATGAAAATGATTTACAAAAATATATGATTCAGTATGATGAAAAAAATGAAAAACCTGCTACATCCACGTGATGGGGATTTCATTTTAAGTTTCCCAAAATTTGTCTAGGTCTCCATGGACGCATTTGTGCAAAGTTTTTTAGGCTTTGACTAAAAATGTAAAATAATTTACACGGGTCAAAATATTTAGTTTGGATCTAATATTTTTATATTGTTCCACGATACAAAATTCAGACGTCGAGTCAGATTTCTAAAAGAAACGGATACCATATCTCCATAAATGAAGTGTATTAGTTATTTTGGATTATAATTTCCTGCCCATATTAAAATGTAATTTTCCACAGTTAAATAAGGTAAGTGGGATATTTGAAGCTAAATATCCCTACGAGATAAAAATAAATTCAAATGTACCTTGTATTGTTTTATGCCAAACAAATTCGAACACAAATAATTGATATTGATTCTATTTTTCGTATTTGATATTTTATAATACCCTTGTTCCAGTAACTAATACAGCATGAAAGCGGGACCCTAAACCAATTAACATTTTAAGACTTTTATCGATTATATCCTCAAGTTTGGCAGGCTTAAATGGATACATTTGTGATCATAAGCGATTGTTCATCGAATTTCTTTCTACCATTAGAGAAAGGGTAATTAACTATGAAACGAGGCCATTTTGATTCCAAGAAACATCATTTGCACGAAGGAGAGGATGATAATGGAACAGAATCAGCTCCAATATAGACCACGATTGGAGTGGGTATTTCTTCAGTACCTAATGGCTGCCTCAGAAACTCTTAAAATGGGTCCTCTCCACTCTCCATTAAGTAGAGCACGGGCCTTGCACTTCCAAAAACACCGATGGGAAAAATAAGAAAAAAACATTTAGGACACGTTCCTCGAAACGTGCGACTCGGAAATAATTAAGGGGGCGCTCGAGGAGTAGAAGGTGGTTAGGGCTTGGAGGCTACGGGGGTGGGAAGGGGGTGCTAAGCGGGAAAGGGAAGTGAAACGGGGTATTTGGAAGGGTCCGAAAAGGGACATCTTATTCTTGGGGAGAGTTCTTATAGGGGTCTAGGGGAAGCGGGCGCACCTGACCCCGTTTGGAGAGAGGCTGATACGGCTGGGAAGGGTAGAAGGAAGATTTTGAGTAGGAAAGGAGAGAGAGAGAGAGACGAAGGGGAGGAGGAATAGTGGGAAGGTGAGGTATACGTGTTTGGACTAGTTTTAAAGGAATTTTTGGAGTACATCTGAAGCATAGTTCTACAACTGCAGTTACTATTGGCGCACCTGTTACGTGCTAAGGTTATTCTTCAAAAGCGCTCGAGAAACTTCCGGTCAAAGGCGTCATTAGGTGGTTAAATCAAGAGAGGAGTGAAAGAAGAGAGAAGCAACCAACTTCTGCTAACATACTATTAATCAATGATGACTCAGAGAGTAGAAATTGCGATTTCCTGTTAGATGAGGCTTTGCAGTCTTCAATGGGGACTTAATCCATGAAATACGGAAGTATCATAGGGTTGATACCTCGAAACAGCACGTCAATCTGGAATCTTGGTGATGACTAAGAACAAGAATGGGCGGACCGAACTACTTTTCATTCAGTACAAGAAAAAAGTAATTAATCTACCCTGCCAATGCGCTCTCTTTCTGCCACCGAAAAATTGAATACCTTAGATGACAAGTTTTTGACTTGACGAGCCAAGTGAGAAGAGGAATAACCTACAATATTACCTTAGGCATTCAAAACATATCCAAAGAACCTGCGGGAGATGCCGCAACAGTAAATTTTAACGGAGTGTTCCGCTAATGTGCATTTCAATGCAAAAATTTCATTGTGTAAAAATCATTAGCCTTGACTATAGTTCACTATATCCAAGAAAAATATATATTTATGTCTACACACACATATGTATATATATATATATATATATATATATATATATATATAATATAACACAAATAGAATAGAATAGCAACATTTAAAAGGACACTCACACGGTAAATTTATCGTGTGAGTGTCCTTTTAAATGTTGCTATTCTATTCTATTTGTGTTATATTGTGTCAGCCCATTATTGTGCCGCTCGTGTGAGTTTTTCCGTACAAACGTTATATATATATATATATATATATATATATATATATATATATATATAACGATTGTGTTCTTTTATATGTGTCTATTCTGTTCTATTTGTGTTATGTTGTGTCAGCCCATTATATATATATATATATATATATATATATATATATATATATATATATATATATATATATATATATATATATATACTAGGTCTGTTCAAAACATATCGCGAATTTTGAATTTTCGCGGGTTACGTGTACTTGATTTTCGATTTTTTTGTGGCGCTTTGTTGGTACTAATCTCTCTCACAAATGCCGAAAAGTTCGGATATTTTGAATGATCAGTTAATGGTTGACAGCTCTTTTGTTTGGACGTATTTTGGCTTGTCTTTGATTTTTGCTTGTTCCAAAAATAGATTAAAGAATCTGTATGAAATTTTGTGTGAAAAACGAAATTATGTGCGCAGACGCATTCCAAATGTTGACTGTGGCGTATGGAGAAAGCAAGGTTTATCGGTGGTACAATATGTTCTCAGAGGGCCGAGAAGATGTGAACAACTAGGAGCGTGTCGGACGCCCGTGCACGTCCACAACAGACGAAAACATTGATGAAGTGAAGAAAATAATGGTATTGGCCAATCGTCGAATCACCGTTAGAGAGGTTGCTAAGGACGTAAACATATCGATTGGCTCGTGCCATTACCAATGATTTGGGCATGACACGGGTCGCTTAGAAATTCGTACCAAAATTGCTCAATTTCGACCAAAAACAGCAAAGCATTAACATTGCTAATGGATTTGCGTTGGACTGTCCGCGACGATCCAAATTTGCTGCAGAGGGCTAAAGTTCATGACGAATCATGGGTTTATGGTTCAGACGTGGAAACTAAAGTTCAATCATCCCAATGGAAACTGCAGCACGAGCCATGTCCGAAAAAAGCGCGCCAAGTTCGGTCGAATGTGAAAGTTTTGCTTACAGTTCTCTTCGATTGCAAGGGCGTGGTGCATCATGAGTTCTTGCAGAGAACAGAGTTCTTCAGAGGGTAGAACGGAAAATAAGGGATATTACCTGCATGCAAGCGAAGCAATTCGCCACAAACGCCCGGATTTGTGGAAGAACAAAAATTGGCTTTTGCACCATGAAAACCACCCTGCTCACACATCGTTACTTGTGCGCGCCAAAAACAACACAATAATGATGCCGCAGCCCCCGTACTCCCCAGACCTGGCCACCAGTGACTTTTTCTTGTTCCCGAAACTGAAGATGCTCATGAAAGGACGACGGTACGCTACGATTGACGAGATGAAGACAGTATCGAAGCAGGAGCTGAAGAAGATCACAAAAAAGATTTTTTGAAGTGCTTCGAGGAATGGAAAAATCGTTGGCACAAGCGTAAATTATCTAATGGATATTACTTTCAAGGAGACAAAATAGAAAATCATGAATAAATAAATAATTTGTGAAAAAACACAATAGCCCTGATACATTTTGAACGGACCTCGTATCTATACATACACGTATGTGTGTTTGTGTATATATATATTGATACACACACACATACACACAAACACAAAAACACACGTAGGAGTTTGAAAGGTCCTCGGAATCACAATCACTACCAGATATCGGCGATAGCGCAACGAGTTTCCCGCGTGGTTATAGGTAATTCTCAATGAGTTAACACGTAATGAGTCAAGTGCTCCGGGAAGATGTGGTGAGGATACCTCTCTGTTGTTGTTCCCGAGTTTTGATTTGTGAAGATGGAAAAAATTGATATTCGAGCAGTGATTAAATACTTCGTAAAGAAGGGTATGAAAGCAAAGGAAATTCATGTCGACTTTCAAAATACTCTGAGGGACGGTGCTCCTTCATGTTCAACTGTTGCCAAGTGGATACAAGTTTAAGTTTGGACGGACAGCATACATGATGATCCGCGTAGCGGTCAGCATAAATGTGTCATGGAAAGGAAAACTAGCAAAGTACTTAGCGTGGTAGGGGAATATGGAGGATTGTTAGGAGAAATTCAAAGAAGACGAGAAAGTTGAGCGCAGAGTATTTTGTTTGGCGACGGAATGCCGAAGACAGTGATCGAGGAGAGAACGTTCCAGAACAAGCGAGGTATAGGGAGGAAAGAATATACATATTGGACATTATAATGGGAGTTTTAAATTAATTTGATTGGATGAACAGATTGATGTAGTGTAAAGTATCAGGTTTAATCATCTAAGAAGAAGCTGAGAATTGTGGTAATGATCAGTGTAAGTCTAGCCAAGATAAACCTTTAACGGTAGACTACCAATAATGATAATAATTACTTTCCTGACAAGTGAGATAAGAAGTAAATGTTTAGTGAATGCGTAATCATACGGGATACACAAGGGCTTTTATAAACATTTCAGGGCATGGATTAAGCAAACTAATAATAACTTCATTTGTATAGAGTTATTTAAAAAAATTAATGCTGACGGATTCTAAAAGATGAATAAAGCTATAATGTAATCACCTTGTTTAATGAGGGAGGCAGAAAGTAGGACTTTACTTGCGTGAAATATACTCACCATAGTATGCATGGAGCATAATCCTCGAGATCATGTTGTCTATGTTTTTCAAATTTTTTTCCTCTTCACGAAACACATTATAGTCTAATAACATTTTGTTGAATATTCTATATTGATACAGTAAATTTTCGTTCGAGAAATTTTAGCTGCTATTGAGATCAACAGCTATTAGATATTGACACGTAATTAACTACCTACTCACGAAAATAATGAACAAACTTTGTTACTTACAGCCACTTAATGATTAATTACGAGCTGAGCTTCGCCATGTCGCGAAATCTTCTCGTTTCTTGAAGATGTCGCGACGCGACGAAACCCGGGTTGTATTAATAAATCATTAAGTGGATTTTACCCAGTATTTTTATTGCATCCATGATGAATAACCTCCACAAAATAACGCCGAAAACAGCTTCGTCCATCAACAACCTACTACTGAAATATGTACGTAGATAATACTCCCGCTTGTAATACGTTCTCCAGCGATTTAATTTAACAGGCGAAAAAATTGAAATGTAAAATAAAAACTAAGAGGTAGAAATTGATTGTTGAATATTATATGAAATACGCTTTAGTTAAATATTTTGTGAATTAATACGCCAACATAAGATAATATTCAATCTGCTACCCCTCAAGGCTGAAAATCTGTTAAGAGTTTTACTATTAAAATTAAATATTTTGAGTATTTTTCATATTTAAAGTGGGCTGATGGATCCATCCCTGGATTACCCATTGTTTGACTATCTCTTTTTTCTAAGACTTCCAAACTACAGTTAACTAATGATATCAATTCTACTTATTCATGTTTAGACATAGCTCCTTGTGGTATGATTCAAAGAAACTGGGTTGAGCATTTCTTCATAAAATCCGGGTACTATTTTACAATGAAAAACTCAAAAAATGTTAACTGCAGTCGCGAAAGAAACGCTGTGATGTCCCGAAAGATTGGTAAAATACCGAGAAAGTAATACTGCAAGTACTTGCGCTATATATTTTTACTCTTAGAAAATTATGTTTAATTTGCAGGGTCGAGTACGCCGAGCGAGTGAAACTGTTTGAGTGTTTTGTGAGAGATTGACGTTCGCTCGTGTTTGCGAAAGTATGCAGTGCGAGGCAATCGGGAAAGTGAATAACAAAAGGAGACCGGGTGGAAGGGCAGAAAATGGCAGGTAGAGCAGAGAAGAGTGGAGAGGGTTAAAGGGATGGCGGGAGGAGGTGAGGGGAGTAATGAGGGGGAAGGGAGAAGGAAATCGGGGATGGTCGGGAATAATGTGAAGAGGTAATTGAGAACAAAAGAAGTTTGGAGGGGCGGGTTGAATAGGGTCACGTGACTCTATGGAAGGGGGAACGTTGCGAGGGAGTGGTGAGGAAGGGAGGAGGGATGATTTTGGGAGTGGGGTTTTGAAACGGCATCCAGCCACCGCAGGAGTATGTTTGAATGCGTTCGGAACAAGTTTGGCTTTAATTTTGCGGAATTGAAAACTTGATTAGCAAACTCCGTGAGATTTAATTTATGTAATTGAAGGAAAACACACACTTTCTTCTTTCCCTTTCTTTCTTTCTTTTGGCCCTTTTCCCTCATCTACCTCTCTCTCCCTCTTGTCCCCACTCTCCTCTCCCTTCTTTCCGCCCACCTCCCTCCGGGAAGGAACTCGCTCTTGGCTTAATGTCATTTGTTCAGCGATATACATTTCGGGAATCTCCCTCTAACTCTCACCCCCTTCTTCTCTTCTATGCATTATACAAGGACATACTCCAATCTCATCTTGTTAACAAAGGCGCCGCCGCGGAGGATGCCTCGTGGACGTGGGGAAAATTAGTCGAGTTTCCTGAAGGCCATGGCGTAGCCCCGTTAGCGAGACTCTTATGTGAGCGTCAAGACTCAATTACCTAGAAGTGTACTTAACATGGCCCCTTCTCAAAAGTGTACTCCATAGTAGAAATAATGCCGTTGATCACAGTAATCTGACACGCTAACGACTCTGAACGATAAACATCTTACAGCCCTGCTGTGCCCAGTGGGACCCTTTTGGATATTTATGTATATTTTTCTAAATTATCTCAAAGAATGTGTCATTTTATAGGAAATTGATTGTATCTTAAAATTAGATCTGAAGTTTCTGCTGGTGGTACCCTAAATGATGTTTAGCTGAATATCTCTGTTATAAGCAGTCACACGCATTAAGTGAAACGTTACAATTAAATAAATTATGGGCTCTGTGGATAAACATACGTATTCTCCCTTAGTTCTTGCAGTTATTTATGAATTTCACGTTATTATCATTTGATAACACGTGATAACGATTGAAGAAGTCATACAGCATGAATCTTAAATATTTTCTGATCTTATGGAAAACTCTCCGCGCTAGTTTATACTTTATGAACTAAAAATTCAAGAGAGTAAAAGTACCTTTTTGTATTCTACGTTTAGTAAGAATTTTATTATTACGATTCACCCCTTGTTTCGCTCACAGATTATTGATAGAGATATTTTAGATTCGCATATAATTGCTTCTAAAGATTAAAACAACTTCATATACTTAAATGGTGTAAATGGTTTCTCTCAATTCATGGCATGCCCACTGACGCCTCTATGGAAATAACCGTACTTTCGCTTACATGAATGTCTACTATATTTCCGGAATTATTCGGAGAGACAGTTAAATAACAGAGAAGAGCGCTGCTCGTAACCGATGTTATGTACTTGTATTAATATCATTGGAGTGCTAATGTATTCTAAGATTAGAAAGATACTTACTAATAAATTATATTTATGCAAGGATTATTGGTCTAATTTATATTGTCAGGTTTATGCGGTTGACATATTGAAATTCGCATTTTGACATGTTACCAAAGTAAGAGAAGACCAAAAGAAGCTCAAGATTAAGAATTAAAGTTTGTTTGGGAATAAAAAACTCATAAAGAACCTTTCTGGAAAAAATATAACCATTATTCAATAATAACTGTATCCTTAATACATTCATTTTAGGATTACCGTCTAATACTCATTGAAGTAATGGAAATTGGAAAAAGTCTTTTTAATTACACAGCATTAGTTGACAAGGTAATGATATCATGATTTGTGTGAAATAACCATTTATAACAAACCCAGTCGCATTTTGCATTATTTCCACTGTGTATCATATGCTACCAGATGATGATAGCGTGAAATTCATTAATTTATTATTATTCTATTTAATTAATATATTATTATATATTAATATATTAATCATTCATTAATATATTATTATTATTATTCATTAACTCCAAGAACTAAGCGAATATACGTGTATTTATTCACGGAGCCGAAAAACTAATTAATTTATAAGATTTAATTTATGAGTGAGACTGCTTATGACAGAGATTTTCAGCTAAACATCAATAATGTTAAAATCAGTAAAAAAGGCCAAATCCTATTCCTAATACGAGAAGAAATAACAAAGTAACATTCAATTCAGCATTGAATAGGAAAGCAAAACATCAGTACTAAGGGCCCTGGTACAGATCTTTACGCATCATTAAAAATCCCCGAAAGAAATATCACCGTGAAAAGAAAATGGGAACGCCTTCATTTCCTTCAATCATCGGCATCATGTGAAAATGTTTTAGTTTTTGCTAAATATAAGAAAGCTGAGGAAATAAATGAACTTTGTAAAGAAAAGAAGCAGAAAAAAATACCTTGAAATTTTTTCTCAATCGGTGTCTTCAAGGTAATTTTTACAATCATTGTGAACTTCAAGCAGTTAGAATAGATTTGGTTATTGTTAAATACGTCATATTGCAGTGATGAGTTAATCTCATCTGAAGTATGAGTCACTTAAGTGATTCCTCTTTTTGATATTCGATCAAAACTAACTAAAAGCTATTTAATCAAGTAGAGCACATTTAAGAGGACCTCATATAATACTTCAGCACGTGCCCCGCAACGGTAGAAATTGCGAGTCAACCTCTGTTTTGCTATATGTCTGCCAGTGAGTCAACCTCCGTTGACTCATTGGCTGACATAAAGCAAAACTCAATGCATGATGTGGAAATACGATGCCTGTAATACAGTCAAAAACTCATAATTATAGTTTCCAAAACACAAAAAGCCGAGAAAATCCGAGCATCTGCAAATATACCTAAAACAAATACATAACGCGAGAGAGAATTTTACTTTCAGCTCTCATTCTGCGCCAGAATAAAGAACATCTGATGGGATGAGAGTGATGATAATATCATATGCATTTTAACTAGAAGATATTGATGGTGAAACAATATCATTTTCACATAGTATAAAGATTAAATAAACCATATTTATTTCTTTTGACAAGTACACCGTCTACTTTATTATTGCCAATTAGTTTTTATTTTCAATATAACCTATGGGACGTATAAAGTAATTAAAACTTTGCACGCTACTGCAAAAACCGATTCTGATCTCTATGGTCGCGCAATAACAAATCTTTCCAAATCCGATTCATTTAGGCCTAAGTAATGATATTTGGTTAGCCCCTATTGCTATGATCACAAGATCTTCAAACATATCCTGATTAAATGATCTTCTTCCTTGTTACAGGGGCCCGCAAGTAAGCTCCTACATGCTCCCCTGATAGGGATATATGAATCCAGAAATACCATTACAAACCATAGCAAAAATAAGTTTAGGATTGATAGAAAGCTATTTTCAACTGGTCTGGTTTAAGGAAAGAAACGTTTCCGTTAAAATTTGTGTACAAAGTTGGCAATGGTTCTTTTGTAAGTTTTAAAATCTTTCAATTTCAGTGTAAGCCCATGTTTTCTGGGAGCAATGGAAATCGGGCGATTATGAATTGAGTCTCACTCGCACATTCACGTTAAAAATGATTAAGGAAGCGGGAGAGCGGAAATCGTATTCGCATGACAGCCAACAACCGTTACAAACGGGAAAGAAATGTTAGCATCTATGGAATCGGCCCTTGGAGAACCAGCTTAATGGTTTGAATGGAGAAGGGGAGCGATAAATTACAAAACCCTTTCCGTGATTTCTGCTTGGGACAGAAGCATTCTTGCTCTGTGTCCATTCGGGGATAGAGAGGCGAGAAAACCAGAGAAGGGGGGTTCCTAAGGTATGAGAGAACGTGGGAGTTCGCTTGAGGTCACCGGCTTCATTTTTCATTCCGAGATATTGAAAAAAAATTACAGTATAACTATCCATTTTTGAGTTTTTTTATTTGTCGCGAAATATATGCGTGTGTTTAAGAAAGAAATACTAGTATGAGACTCACCTTATATTAACGTCCATTCCTATAATCTTAGAGTTTGGAAATAGCCAAAATTTGGTAATTTGCGCTCACAGGTTTTTCTGAGGAAACTCCGATTCGTTGTTATCGTACCTATTGGTTGTTGATTTTACCAATCGAAAGACATGAAATTTGGTTTCACTTAGGGGAGGGCAATTGACTTAAAATGCAGCATTCAAGATAAATTATGGAAACGTTTTGAAAAAGACGCAACTAATCCTTGGGAGGTTAATGTCATGATTACTTTACTTACAGTGTTAATCTCCTCCTATAGTAAAACTATTCTATAATGTGTGGAACCAGTGATAAATTCAAGGTTACCTTAAGGCCAAAAAATAATCGATGTACGAGAAATATCCTATCATTGACTTATAGATACTTACAGGTAGATTCTTTGAAAAGTACTTCAATTTGAAAAGATTAATAATCACATCTGACAGCGCGTAATGGAGTAATGCGCATCCCTGTATCACAATCTTCGGTCTGCTAATTGTCACCATTAATTATGTGAATAATAACAAGAGGAAAGAGAATAAATTTGCAACGAAACATAAGTAAAACGCGGCAAGATGAGTGGTTAGAACTAAACAATGGCACGGAAAATTC
Source organism: Hetaerina americana (assembly GCF_022747635.1). Taxonomy (NCBI): domain Eukaryota; kingdom Metazoa; phylum Arthropoda; class Insecta; order Odonata; family Calopterygidae; genus Hetaerina; species Hetaerina americana. The sequence goes on from NW_027286763.1 coordinate 34,138,545, forward strand.
AAAGAGGGATTCTTTAAGTACATCAATGAAGATAAAGGTGAAAACTGAACCAAATATTATAGAATAACTAAAAATGCAGGAGGTAAAAAGTAATTACATTTCTCAATGCAGCTGATTAACATTATTCCAAGCGTTAACCATATTACCCAACATTTTCCCCGCAATGAAGAAATGTGACGCAGTTGAAATTATGGTATTAAGAGGTGGTTATTAGTATGGTATAATTTTTTTTGGGAGAAGTGATTTAGTGATAGCACGCCTGACTACCGTAACAAAGATCGTAGGTTAGGTTTGCCTAAATGGCTAATCTCCTATATTTTATTTCAAAAATTTTACATTTACATGTAGTTTCGTAAATGGGTGGCGAAAGCAACTCAAGTAAGATATGGGAATTGAGAGGATATCTGACATCCCTATTAGCGTAAGAGTGGACGATCTTATGCGAAGACGTTCATGGGGTAATTTCGAAAGGCTGTTACCGTTATTTTCATATCATCCTCCTTTAATAGCTGGCCAGCTAATGCTAACTCAGCTCACAAAACTTAAGATATCTGTCGTTTGGAATTATAAGTGTTGTTGCAGATGGAGCGGTTTAGTAGGATATACTCGTGAATCGCTGCGCCAGTACGTTATGACGCCAAAACGTTAGTTTATATGGGTAACCGATGTGTAGGAGGCAGGTGTGAAGAGGCCGCAGTTCCGAATGGTGGAGGGAGGAGTAGAGGATAGGGGAATTTTACGGGTCTGGTGAGGTGAGTGCAGGTGATTGGGGGAAGGAGAGGGAGGGGCATCCGGTAGGGGAAGAAAGCAGAAAGCACTGAGTGGTGCAGAGCCAGAATTGCCAAGATCTCCAGTCCAATTCTCATCAACTCTTAACTTATTTCCATGCTCACCCGAGCGTATACTACTTTCTCCCCCTGCTCTATTTACTTTTGGCTTTCTCAACTTGACTGCCTCCTTTCAACAGCACTCCGAAACTCCACCCTCCATCCCAACCCTCTCTTCCGCCTTGACAGTCTCCATCCCTCCTAAGTTCTCCTCTCTGAAATATATTGATAAATAAATTATCACGCTAAGTCAAATTGCAAGATGTTTCCTCTTTATTACGCCTTCATTCACCCATTCCAATTTCTTTCAAGAAGTTCGTTTTATTATTTACATAAATCCCCGTCGCATTTGATTTCATTCTAAATGTTAAGAATTAAAATTATTTCTCGATCTTGAAATTTGCATTTTGCAGCCAGAGACGTGGGTACAGAACTGTGGGAAACATTACAACTCGCTTTCATTCGCTAAATATATCATTATATTGAAATGATTATTATTTCGATATGTTTACCGTTACATTTATTAGTTTTATTAAATATTAGGTAGTTATTCTTTGATTAGTAATTAAATATTTTGCTTCTCCAAAATGCAGAGCGTTCTTACATAACTGAGTAACAAAAATCGAATTCATTAAACAGTTAGTTTCCTATTTTTCTAAAGCAAAAATAGGTCGAGAAATTCGATAAAACATATTTTATGCACGTGTAATACCAAAATTCAAATGGTACACCTGCGATAAAAACTTATGTGATATGGCTTACCACCATGTAATATTTTTTGGATAAACGCAGTTTAAAACCGAATCAGTTAAATTGATTGCTAAAATTGTTTCATAACGTCCTCCGATTGAATATTTCAAACATTATGCCAGTTATAAGAAAATTATTTTCAGGAATGGAGGATTCCTTACAGAATATGAGGTAGAATTAGGTGTAGCTGTGGATGTAGTCTCTTAAAAACTTTGCTGGAAATTCCTTGGACCTCGAAAGATTTAAACGACTCAAGCCATTCTCAAAGCAGTTGGTTATACGTTTCCAAAAAGAAGAAACCAAGCCACTAAAATGGATCTTCCGGTACCAATGGAAACTCCAACATACAATAAGGTTACCTTCCATCGCGTGGATTGCAGCTCGTATCAGGTTCGATTATATTTCTTTAACATAGTGGTAATTTTGGACCTAGAAACTTAGAAAGTTGGGGATTGCAAGGTTAACTTGATCTTGAAAATTATATTGTTGTGCTTGGCCGCAAAAACTTAACAACTTCGATCAAAACTAAATGATGTAGGTTGTATGCTTCGCGTATTTCTCCAACCTATAAAAAAGCTCCCGGGCTGTTAACAGCGATAAAATCACACGGAACACTTGATGCCATTGATCTGATCCTTCTTGTGATAAGTGTGTTCACAGGGAAAATTGGAAAGATTTATGTAATTCAAGCAACGAAGGTTCATTCATTATTTATGTATACACCCAATAAGTTTCATCACAACTATTTTTTTAAACAGCATTTCTTACGCATATCTTCATTAAGTAACCGAGGATATTTTTCACCTGAGCAATAGGTTCATTCCTTCATAATCTCTGTATAATCTACACCGAGGTACATCGCCTCATATGCGGGAGGAAGTACGTTCAAGGGATGAAGACGAAGCCCAAATGAGAGATTCGATATTTGTAGGGGATGGAAACGTAGCCCCGTGTCGCCGAGTGGTGATGAAAAGAGGATGATGGAGGGCTAAAGGTCAACTCCGGGACGAGATGGAGAGGGGGTGAAGGGAAAGGATAGGGAGACCTTCTCTCTCGACGGCCACTGCAGCACCAGGCGTCTCTTAATTCCCCTATTGGGCACGGAAGGCGATTCCGAGGAACGTGTTCCAATAAAATAAGTCGCGAAAGAATATTGACTCGGCACGAAATGAAGGAAAAGGCTCCTGCTTATTGCTTCCAAGGCTCACGGCAAGTGGCGCTCCAAAATTAAAATGTTCAGGAATGTCATCGCTGATGTTATTTTTGCCTTACCTTAGGTTAAGAAAATATGTTCAACAAGACGTGCATACGAAAAATTGGGCTAATTTTGGAAAGTGATTGAAAATCCGCCAATTATCAATTGCGTACATTTTTAATTTCATAGTCATTACGATTGATTAACTTTCAAAATGAATCTGATTTCAATAAGTTAAGAAAAAACTAGCTAAACTACTTTTCCTTAAGTAAAAACCATTCTTTAGCTTTAAATTTATTTATAAACATTCATACAGAAAATGGAAACTTACTGCAGGAAATCAAGTCAATTATTCGTATTAGGAAATTTAGTAACTGTTAATTACGAAAGAAATATTAATACTGTTCTATTTTCAATATATATATTGATGAAAACTTACTACTTGAATTTACAACTGAAAGCAGAATGACTGTAGGACTTTAAATCCATAAAAAAATAAGAAAATAAACATTAAAGAGACTCATAAAAACTTTTTTAGGAGTTGAATCGGCATTATTTCCTATTACAGATTTAATTAAAAAGTTTCCAAGCGTTGCCCAGTCACTGCGGTTTTTTGCCTTCAGGAAATTAAATTCTCGACGCGGTGGTAACGCGTATATACTGGATATGGCAGTAGGCAGCGCAGCTTTTTTTCTCGGGAGTTAACTCCAGAGTCCTGAGGCAGCCTGCGACTACAACACGTTTCTTAATGGGGGAAAGGCAGCAAAGGGAGAAGGTCATAGACCTCTTCCGTCAAGGCAGCCGATTCCCGGAATCCTTCAAGCTAACGTTCCGTCCGACGGACCTTCATCTTGCACGTCGAGAAAGGGCCCCGCTTAATCCTGCATTCAATTCTCTTCCTTCCTCCTCAACTTCTATTCCTCGCTCCATTACATCTTCAACAGTACTGTCATTTGAAAAATTTTCCAGATAAATTTCGAAATGGCACCAGAAAGTTGAGAGCATCATGTTAAACATCCTCCCTAAGGACTTAAAAAAATGTTGGCATTGAACAATCAATTTGATATGGAATAAATATTGCTCATGTCGCTTTTCAGAATTCTCACAATGGTGAGTGTTTGCTGTCAAATATCGACCGACAAGAAGTAATAAGATACGGACGCTTCTGGTAACAATCAAATAGCCAAGTTTGGTTAAAAATTTAGAAAAATATTAAATGAGCATCTTTACAGGTTGGTGAAGAAATACTACACCTTGAATGTAAACACAAGTTTAATGTGAACAAAAATGGAACCTTTGAATCACTGTTTAAAAGCGTTTTGCATTTTAATAATAAATTTGATGAAAACAGGTATCATTTGGATCACTGGAGTGTAAAATATGACTACTGATAGCTGTTTTTTACTTATTTACTCGCAGTAGTATTTTCAGAGAATAAACACGAAAAAAGCATCCTCATAATCAGAAAGGCAAATAACTAATGTCCCAAATATATTACGACAGAATGAGCTTCGCTTACATAACCTACCAACGCAGATCGTGCGAGCGGAAGTCCAGATGAGTCAACGGGATTCTCTCCCAAAGAAATTTATAGCCAACTACAAGGGCTAGGATAAACATTGAACCGGCCGGAATTGAAAGTAAAGTATGGCCGCAAATATGACGACAGGAAGAAGTTTATTGTTTAAACGTATTCCGGGGTTAAGAATTTTTAGTGGGTGAGGTTGGCTCTAAAGAAACCATTTTAAGTGCTATGATTCCAGTACTTTGTGGCGCTAGAATCCCCTAAATAATGAAATCCGTATTTAGGGATTATTTTAAGCTCATTCAAAAGAAACCCATAATATTTGACCAAGAAAAGAGCCGTCTTTCGGTAAGAAAAACAAATTCATTTACAGCAAAATTTTTTATGAACAGTAATGGACCAATTTTCATTAGCATTTTCTTATTTGCCTGCTATATGAGTACACCGGAGGCTGGACGTTGGGGAAGGAAGGCTGAAAAGTCAAAAGTGGAGTCAAAGGGAAAACTTAAGCCGTATTCCCAACTTATCCACTTCCTTCTCTCCCCCACAACTCCTCTATTTTCTCGTTTTACCTTCTCCTCCTTACATCCGCTCGTCTTATCTACCTCTTCTATCTCCCTTACTCCATCCCCCTTCTTCCAACAGTGATAGAAAGGCAGCCGCTCCCTTCACTTTATTACCCCGTCCTTAGTATTTCGCTTACATTGAGTCACACCGTGGCTACGGGCATGTCTTTTAAAATGGATTTAATTTATTACTCTGCCAGAAGCGGTGAGAGATGATGCTGCCATCTGGAACACGCCGTTCACAGAGAGAGGGGGGGACGGTTTTGACTGTACGGCGGAAAAGGGAAGTCAGATCGCTATGCTAGATAGATGCTTGCGTTACCTGTGTACACCAAAAGGATATATAAAGATGGCTTGATGGTATTAACAACCATCGCTCGATAAAGCGGGTATAGTTTAAAAGGGTGTAAGTGTTTTTAATTGTAGATAAGTTAAACCAACTAAAATCACATTATGACGATAAAACCAACCATTTTGTCTTCGAGGCATATTCAATAAAAAGCGATCTTACGTGAATTTATTTGCAAAGTTTAATGTACAGTCATTTATTACAAATTTATACCCTTAGATTGATATATAATAGTAATTTCGTACGTTTTCATTAATTTTACTACTATATCGCGTCAGCGGCAGTCTTTGAAATTACAAATACGCATATTACTTTTGTGTACGCTTGGTCCAAATTATGAAAAACGAATTCCACAAAGGTGAATCTTCACTTTTAAATGGAGAAAAAATCACGCGAGGGTTCGCCTGGCCTTAGCAAAATATGAGGAACAAACTTCACCATGATTTTTGAGAGATAATTGGGATTTAGCGGCGTGTTTTGCGACACATGTCTAATGTGCAATTTTTCTGTTACTGTGCGAGTGGAACCATATAAAGTTTTAAATACCTCTGATTGTGCTCTTAACTTAATTCAATGAATTTTTCTCGCAATGGCAGCATATATATGTATGTATATATATATATATATATAATATATCTATAAATATATATATATATAAATATATATATATAAATATATATATATGTATATACATATATATATATATATATATATATATATATATATATATATATATATATATATATATATATATATATATATATATATATATATATATATATATATATATATATATATATATATATATAGATATATACATGCTACCTTGATCAAAAAGTTCCCGGAATAACCACCGTGTGCCGCTCCCATCGTTCCGATTTGAGTTCTGTTTTTTTTGCTAAATTGGTACATCTGTTGTTGATATTCCCTTTAAATCTTAGTGTCATAACTTGACATTTGCAAAAGTTACGTAGCCAAGAGTACATCTATCTCTGTGTGTGTTGGCGATTTTTTACAATTTCAGAAATGGATTTAAATTTGCAACAACGAACTTGTATTAAATTTTGCGTAAAAAACGGATTTAGTGGCGCACGGACGTTGGAAATGTTGGAAAAGTGTTTCGGCAACGATTCTCTAAAAAAAACGGTCGTTTACCAGTGGCACGAGCGGTTCAGAAGTGGTCGTGAGTCAATCGAAGATGATGAACGCAGTGGCAGACCATCGACATCGAAAGTCGGTGAAAAAATTGATAAAGTAAAAGAAATGTTGGTCAATAACCGCAAATTAACCATCAGAGAAATAGCGGAGGACTTGAACATTGCCTATGGATCCGCCCAAGACATTGTGGTTAATGATTTGGGTTACCGTCGTGTAGCAGCAAAGTTGGTGCCGAAAGACCTCAATTTCATGCAAAAAAGAGACCGTGTTGACGTCGCAAAAGACATGATTTGCGAGGCTGAATCCGATCCCACATTCATCAAAAGGATCATTACTGGAGACGAGACGTGGGTTTATGAGTACGACACGCAATCCAGACATCAGGCAAGTGAATGGCGTTCACCAAATGAGCCGAGACCAAAAAAACCACGTCGTTTTCAGTCAAAAAAGAAGGCAATGCTGACGGTTTTCATGGATTACAACGGTGTAGTGCATCATGAATTTTTGCCAGAAGGCCAGACAGTAAACAAAGAGTATTATTTGGGCGTTATGAGACGTTTGCGTGAAGCAATTCGCCGAAAGAGACCAGAAATGTGGGCAGAAAACTCGTGGATTTTGCACCATGATAACGCACCGTCGCACAGTGCTATCATTATTCGTAATTTTTTGACGAAAAATGCAACAAATACCATCCAACAGCCACCGAATTCACCTGATTTGGCTCCCTGTGACTTCTTTCTGTTCAATCGAGTTAAAAAACCATTACGGGGAACGCGTTTTAGCAGCCGAGAGGAAGTAATGGAAAAATCGCAGGAAGCACTGATGGACATACCGAAAACCGAATATAAAAAATGTTTCGAGGATTGGATCAAGCGCTGGCATAAGTGTGTTGCAGTCGATGGGGATTACTTTGAAGGGGACAATATAGATTTAGATGAATAAACTTGTATTTTTAATTTTCTGAATAAATTCAGGGAAATTTTTGATCAAGGTAGTATGTGTACATATATATTTTTTTTTTGAGGTAATCTACCGGTTAAGGTAGGTTTTTGGATGGACACAACTACCAAACAAACATTTTATTACTCCTAACAAAGCACCAAATCCATCATCCTACTCTATATCAGGTCCCTCTTCATCTCTGAGAACTTTCTTCCTCCCTTCTTCCCGTCCAACATCCCTATCCTATTCCTTCCCTTTCCTCTTTTGCCCAACATTCTCCCCTCTATCACAGTCTTCAACATCCCACTCCCGGCCAATACCCCCTTCATCCAATTTTCCTGCCTCCTAAGGATTTCTCCCAACAATCCCCTCTCTTCGCCTACCATACCAAGTACTTCCTCATTTGTTTTCTTCTCTGTCTTTGTTTTATAAATATTGATTCTCATTCCATATCTGTCGCACTGAATTTATAATTCACTCAGCAATGCTTGCAACCCCTTGGCTGAGTGACAAACTAAAGCTTGGTCATTAGCAAACCTAACTGACTTTACGAATTCCCCGCCCACTTTCATTCCTACCTCCAGTTCTTCCCATGCCTCTTTGACCATTTCCTCTGCATACAGGTTGAACAGCAACGGTGATAATGAGCAACCATGCCTTACACCTCTTCCTAACACTGCCCATCCGGACTATCCGTTTCCCACCCGCACCTGAGCAGTCTGAGACATGTACAGGTTGCGGATTAGCCTCCTTTCCCTCCAATCTATTCCTATTTTCTGCAATATACTCATAGTTTTTCCCAGTTCACTCTATCAAAAGCTTTTTCGAAATCAACGAAACAGGCAACTACCTCCTGGTTGTGTTCTATATTCCTCTCGATTAATAATCTCATTACTGCAATGGCATCACGCGTACCTCTCCCCTTCCTAAACCCAAACTGATCATCCCCCAAGTAATCATTTGCCCTACTCTCTATTCTTTTGTTTATGATCCTGAGAACAACTTATGCTGCGTGTGATATTAAACTTATCGTCCTGTAGTCCTCACATGATGTAGCGTTTACCTTTTTCGGAATAGGAACTAAAACTGATCTCACAAAGTCTTCCGGCCAGATGCCTTCCTCATAAATACTACGAACCAGATATATATACATACATACATACATACGCACATACAATTATGTGTTTGTGTAAGTATGGTTATGTATAAGTAAGCATACATATATGTAATTGTGCATATATATACATATATGATACGTATATGCCAATATAAAATTCCCAAAAATAAACCAGTGCTTGAAGTAAATGATTTAAAAAGATGCATTTTGGAAGACTTCGAGGTCGCCAATATATACTAGCTTAAAAAATATCTACCCATCACGATTAAAAGAGACTATTATGATTCGTATTCCAGATATTTTTTTTTTAATTTTTAGTCACCTTCACCTTTTGAAAGGGAAATATGATTTCCTTTAGATACCATTTTCAATCACAGAATCGCAATCTAAACGCGTAAACACATTTTCAATATATTTCCTGGTGAGAAAGAACCGCGCTTCATTTTTAAAGAAAAAAATGATCTATGTGGAAAACAAAGAAAAATGAGAAATTCTCGCAGCACTCTTTTCTCGTTTAACATGAGCGAGCGTACGGGGTGTTTCATTTCCAGAAATCCAGATCCAGTCACACGCCGGACGTGAAAGGGTTTTCCCTTATCAACAGAAATTGGACGAGGAAAAGGTGATATAGAGTATGGGAAAGAAAGGGAATGAGAAAGCCATGAAGGAAATATAAAAGGCGTGTGTGATATTACCCATCAATGCCAGCCGTTCATAGGAAAAGATTGATGGATTTTTATTTCAAATTAAATGTTATTGAAAAATATATTGACTTGGATGCCATCAAAATTGGCAGTGAAAAAAAGTAAATTAAACGACCCTGGTTGAAATTTATTGACTTCAAGCCTCCATAATGAAGGTTTAAATAAGTTGAAATAGGGACGAGGAATCAATTTCACTATTTTTTGCAGCGGATTAACTTTCACGGAGAAAAACTCTTCGGAAAAATTATGTAAAGTATTTGACGTTCCTGCATGAGAAAACAATGCCATAGAGAGAAATACGAGACCTCGTACTCTAGCATATCATCCTCAAGCATCGCAAATCATGTTAAGAAAATAAAATATGACGTATGATTCGAAAATATTATTAAATTGTGCAAAATGTTACGGAAGTTACATCTTGATAGGCATGAAAAATGACAAAATACTTAAGCTGGATTCAGAAATTGAGACAAGATTTTTAATATATTAAATAATTGTAATGATTTATCGTTTTAGATATTGCAGGAACTGTACTTTGTTACTGCCTTTCGTTAAAGAGGCATGGCATTTAAATTGAAATTACTCCTGCAACCCTGTTATAAGAGAATTTCTAAGCGACATTGAGAATAGTATGGAATTTTTGATCACTATTGGCGAAATTTATCATTCAATCAAATTTTATGTCTCGGTAAATGTTTAGACGAGTAGGTATCTATATTGATCTTATGCATAAAAGATATTGTTTCTAAATTGATGACATATAGAGAAGTAATATAAATGCATTTAAAAATTCGGTACTAATTCATATAACGTAATCTTAAATGGAAATAAAACAATCATGGAATAAATGTATAACATTGAGCGCATCTTTTTATATTTTGACTAATCAAATATTAATAGTTTTTGTAACGAAATGAATCCCAACTTCATTCCAATGTGCCTTTCAATGAAAGCAGAATTGCGAATCCTCTCTTGGTCAGGATAAATAAAGCCTTTCAAATATTATGTAATACTGTGCAAAATAATGCGTTACTTTAAGACAAAAGGTAATCTTTCAAAATCTGAATCTAAACAGTCGACACAAAAAATCGAATGAAAACTAGTTTTAAAAATAGGGTAAAAATGAATTATCTAAAACAAATATTTAACACATCAATTCCCTTCAATTAAAACTGTGACATTCACAAAAACTGAGGGCATATTTTAACTGATTTCGTCAAAGAAGTTGAAGAAAGTTTTATTTAACGGAGCCTCTCGGAAATTATTATTTTTACATTTAGTCTTATTATATCTTTCATACGAATTTCAATGTTCCATACTCATAAGATGCTGGTATATCTTTTCGGAACGGGTCTTCTCCTTTCAAAGTCAGTCAAAACACACAAATTTTTAAAATTTTGGAATACTTATCTCTGACAAATCTGAGAATAAACCAAGAGCCTGAAGGTTCTATTTTTACAAATACATCACATCTCTATTTCCCTTCATTTAGAATGTTTACGGTAATACTGGTGCTTGAGAAATTGCACCACAAAACGCACACATCTATAAAAAATCTATTTAGTCGCAATTATAATATTTCAATAAGTTTTCTCTTCCAGAGTATGCATATTTGCTTGTTCAAAAATTAAAATGCTCCCTCAATTATTAGTAATTTAACGCAAAATAAATAAGTAAATGAAATCAGAGAGTGATTATTAAAAGTTGGCATTAGAGAGAGATCATGCTCTACATAATACGCAGGATTAATTTCAAAACATTCGAAACTGAGGTATTCACAAAATATTAGAAAGATCTGTTCGTTTAATACAACAAAAGAACCTAAATCTCAAGAAGAAAAAAATCCTGCGCCCCCTCAATTTTCTGCCCAAATACGAAAAACATATCTTGGGTTCACTAAACCGGGGAGAAAAACAGTTTTCTCTCAACTTCTAGCGAGTTTCCTGCAATTCTGCCGGAAACATTCTCACGTGACTAGCTGCGATTGTCTCGGTCATATATTCGTGGGTGCGAGGTCAGTGTCTGGGGAGAGTGCAAATACTCACTGGCGGCGGGGAAGGGGGAATAAAAGGAGGGCGTGGAGGAAGAGAAGAAGAGGGGAAGGAAGGATCGTATCGTTCTGTCCACAGAAGACAAACAGCATATCTGCCAAGGTAAAAATTCTCACGTCACCTGCGGCTGGGCGACCTTACAGAGAGTGACAAAAGACGCAGGGGCGATGTGTGACTGTGGGAATATGGGCTGAGTGGGCTGGGGCTTGGAAACGAGTGAAGGGCAGAATGGCCTGGTTTGGAATGGGGAGGATGAAAATATATCTAGACTGGAGCGTCGTGGGTAAGAAAAGAGGGCACGGGGAACAAATTGGACAAATTGAGCACATTCTCAAACACAGGTAGGTATTTGAAAAAGCAAAAGAGGCATTAAATTAAGCCATTTATTCTCCAATTCAATTCCAACTTAGCTCACGTGTTAAAATTTTCATTTTTTCTGTGATAATATACTTCCACTATGTTTATTCTTGTTTTATCAAACATAAACGCACTATTATTTTTCCAGTAACTTTTCAAAATTTACAGCGAAATACTTTGAAGAATTACCACTTGGACCCGCTAATATCTTAATACGGAATAACACTCATCAAGTCACTTAACTTAAATAACTTAAAAGTATATCGTGACCTCAGTACTACCGTAAATTTAAAAAAATGAAGACGGAAAGAACGCGAACCCTGGGGCTAATCATGGAAATGCTACTCACTTTATAGGCTAATAATACAAATACTCATCGGTTAGATACTTGATGTAAATTTGTTTAACATTACGAATATGCTGTTTTCCAATGCAAAGTTGAAGACTTTACAAGATTATTCGCCGGGAAAGTACCAGATCATTCTTGAAGACTTTACTATACAATATTATACCATAACAGATTGGACGGCATGATCGCATTAATTGTTCAGTAAATCGATTAAATTTCTGGATAGATGATTTAACATTTTTGAGAGAAGATTTTAACCAAGCTCTAAAGACTAACTTACTAGTTATAAAATTGTAGAATGTCCTTAGACAAATACTTGTAGGAGATATTACTTGAAGCCATTCATAAAATAGAATTCGATGTTACTATTCCAATATCAAAACAAAGGGTGAAACCAATTCAAACCTTTTCAGATTTCAACTTAACCAAGTAAAATTATCAAAGGTATAAAAAATAATGACTGATATCAATGAATTAAATAGAAATAAAATGTACAAAATATAAATTTGTATACAGCTATAATTTTGGATTCTGAAAGGCCATAAAGGAGGAATTATTATTAAATATTGTGTTCTAGAAAATGTCTGAAAAAGGTTTAACCACTAAGATAATTCTACATTTATTGAAATTGTCCTTCATAATGAGCTGGAATAGAAAAGTTCCTGTCCCAAATGGATATTTTTTAACATAATATTACCAAGTTTTTAAATATTTGTTTTTTAAGGCGAGGGGGTGTCACAAAATAGAATTAACAGTCTCCAAAAAATTGAGAAAAGAAATGTCGAATGCTTGTTCAATCAAAGTTTTTAGGCTTTTCATTGGTAGAAGAATAAATATTTAATAAACAACAAGAAAACTCGAATACATGGGAATAGATGCAAGGGAAAGGAATAGGAAAACATAAAAAAGACGAATAAAGGAGAGGTGGAGTACGTTTTCTCGATAGCTCAAGTGGTTAGAGCATCGGCCCGGCAAGTCAAAAGATCCGTTGTTCAAGTCCCGGTTAAAGAAATATCTTTGCACTTGTGGTTTGTTCAATTTCACCTTCTCCACCTCACCTGTGTTCGTCTTTTATATGTGTTCCTATCCCTTTTCCATACATCTGTTCCCATGTGAATGAATATTTGTTATCAGTATCATTAAGAGTCAGTCAACTCACGCAAATTATTATCCCTGACTGATATCTGAATTTGATACAAACTAGGCGATAAAAATCAGCGATTTCAAATGTAAAATGGATATTTTTACGGGTAGGGTTAAATCGCGGAATCTTTTCGCAAGGAGAAATATCTTCTTACAGAGGCCGACGTAAACCATAAAATCAGAATAGACTTAATCAACACTTATATACTCTACGATTCATCTACTAGAGGGAAATTTTGTTGATAAATTTGGAAGAAAACATTTTAAGGGCCAAATTTATAGGGATAACTTTAAAGCATCAGGGTTTGATGAAGACATTTGCTTCAAAAAAGTTTTCGCGATGGATTGATACCAGGAACAGAAAAGGAAAGAAATAGCGGAATCTATTGCATCAATGATATTAAGGCATGAAAAATTAGCAGAGAAGGAGGCCGATTATATGCCTAGTTGTATTAAATCAATCCTAATAATTATGAGCTTTGATATTAATCAAAGGACGATATCATCTGTTATTTTTTAATGATGACCAACATTGTCCTACTTTAGGGAAATATCTAAAAATCAGAACTTATATCAGCAATCTCCTTATACGACCATAGCTTTAGTATTATATTTTATAATATTATTATATAGTTGAAATATATATCTGCCACACCATAATATTTGGAAAAAATCGAATATTATTCCGTGAAGACATTCCTTACAGGGAAAATCAATAAATCAGGATTAGCTTATTTGTTAATTAAATGAATGTGCGGCTCCTACACTTAAGCAATGGCAAAACCGATATATCATTTTGAGATGAAAATTTATTTTTAATATGGCATTGGCTTCAAAGCCGCATAAAAGGCCACAGGGCAAACACGGAAGAGGACATGCATGCTATGAGGGATAAAGTGAGGAAAAAAATTTTGCGGATGGTTGGGTCGAGGAAAAATGGGAATTGTAGGAGAGGGCGTGGATTGACAGTTCTTTGTGGAGGAGAAAGGAGTAAGAGGGGGCAAGGTGAGGAGGGTGGTAGGAATACTGCCCTCCGACCCTACACGCTCCCCTTCCCCATCTCGCCCACACCCAAGAAGCACCGGTTGCGTGCGGGCCCCGCACCCCAACATCCACCATCCTGCAACATCCCCTTCCAAGCCTGTCTTTGCCCTCTCCACCCCTTCCCTCTCCGCCCTCTCGCACTATTGATCTACTACAACGCACCCCGCGGAGGGAGGGGAAGGAAGGAGGCGAAGTGCCGAAGGAGAGAAAGGTGGGCATTGCTATTGTTGAAGAGTTGCGTCATCGTCCAAGGTCACCGTCGCCAAATGCTCCCGAGGGATACACGTGTAAGTGGGCAAGCAGGGAAGGGAGGAAAACCTGGTGTTGACGGCGTCCGGAAGGTATTCGTTCGCTCTCCTCGTGCCAAGTATGTAAACCTGACAAGCTATTCGGAGGAGGAATGGATGAGTCACTCTTGGACGCGTTTCGACGAAGAATTACAACCATCCTGGAAATCAAGTTACGAGAATTTCGGCCGCAAAACTTTTGGTTATTTTGTTACTTAAAAGTGCGATTTGATTAGCTGGTAAACCAAGAGCGAGTTCTACGTCAGATGTATTTCAATTTCGGTCATTTCGGTGGACAACTCAATGCGACTTGCTTATTTAGATCTCAGGTTATTAGAGAGTAACGAAAATAAAAAATAGCACCAAATCACAGTAGAATTCCCTTTTCAAGCCCATGCTTGCATTGGATGCGTTGGTGCACTAATAGATCGTAGGTATAGTATTTGGTTACTTGTATAAATTAGTTTATCTGTTATCAAAAAATATTTTATTAATATGGTGATATTGTACCGCCTATTTCTTGATAGATTACTTTCTTCTGAAAAATTAAGTGAAAATTTCCTACGAGATCGACAGATTTTTAATGAAAGTTTCTAAAAAATATAATAAAGATTACATTTCCATTTAAATTGGTTCAACCAATTCTTTTCAAAATTTATCTGTTGCAATAAAATAGGGTGTTTGCTTAGCTAGTCATTCATCAACCGTCGAATGTTTTCCATAACATATAATTTGAATTAATATGTTTTTACCTAATTCACTTTTCGAAAGTAAAGGAAATATCATCATCATAAAAATGCTGAGATATAACTTCTTTCCCTCACTATCGGATAGGAAACATTACAATCGCTGGCGAAATCTTCTGGGATGAGCGGGGAGATTTCACCGTTCTCTAAACGAGTAGTGACAGGAACGCATCGAAGCGAGAGAGTGTACGATTGCATTTTTCATCCCAAATCCGTTCAGCTCGATTGGTTATCTCTGTGAAATTTCCAAAATCGTCGACAAAGAATTTTATTTGCCTGGGAAGAGATGAAGAAGGACGGCAGGAAAAAATATACAACCAGTGAGAATGAATGATGGAATAAAATGATACTACCAATCAAGAGGCGAATGAACGGTGACACAATCGCGTGCCCATACAATGCATGCTTTTTCAATTTTCTTTTTTTTTCTTTGTTCCATTGAACGGAATATACCGTCGTGGAAACATAAGTCCGCATTCCGGTGCACGTCGCGTACACCTGGTCATGTCGCACACGACGAAGCATCCTTTCCGTCATTCTTCTACAAGGGGGAAAGAGTGTTGGAAGAGGCGCTGCTATACTCGCAGCTCCTCTTCTGACTCCCTCCCCGCCCCCTACTACCCTCCAATGCTGCTCGCCCACTTCTTACTTCCAATCCCAACCCCAATCCTGAGCTCCCCTTCCGCTGTCTTCTCAAATATCTAGCTCCGCTGGATAACTGGTGGCACACAACACGGAAGAGTATAACAAGAACTCGTTATCGACTCGGCAATCTGAGGCGTTGCTACTCCTGTCGAATGTCATTTTCTTCCCGAAAGAGGCAAGTGCAGCCGCTTCCAGAGTGGAATCGGTACCACTTGTCTCTCTTATTTTAATGCCGAATTTACGCGGCGTAATTCTCGCCCTCTCCCTCAGTTTTTCTTCGTGAATCGTATTTTTGAACCCTACCAATGCTGTACGAAGATACTCTCCGTGCCAATTTAATTTAAAAAATACCCGGAAAAATCAGAATTAACATTGGTATTTTTTCTTACTTAGAATAGGTACACAAACAGAAAAATGCCACCTGAGATATCTTGTGATCCTTAAAGAGTTTTTTTAAAAGGAAGTACACGTTATGACTATATATGAATTTTGGGGTATAAAATATTAGACCAGATGAATGCAAAAGAGTGTAATTATATTTTGCTGGTGGTGTGTAGAGAAAAAAAATGCAAAAAAGGTATATTGATGGGAGCAAAAATAAACTGTATAAGTTGCCAAGTAAAGTTATGGAGCATATTTATCGTGCATAATTCGATTCTTGTTTCAGGTATACGTAATAAACTTCGTGAATGAAAGTGTAGCATACTTATCGTTTTAGGAAGCATCGAAATAAAATAAATTTAATGCCAAAATGGTTAAGTACTCTTAAACAGCATTGTTTTAGTTGATGAAAATTCTGAAGTAATGAACAATTACCTATTAAACAATGTTTTCCTTGAATGCCTGTGCATGAAAAGGTGCAAAAGGCTTACTTTTCAAATTTAAGCTTTATCACACCAGTCAAAATCTTTTAATTCGCCTTATTAATGATAAATACCAATGCTGTTTGAGAAATCATCATGAAAAAATAAAACACTAGAATAGAGTAAACAAGCCATTTGTTTCTTAATTTATTCACTTCAGAATTTAAAATTCAGCAAGAATTTTTGCATAGTATGTGTATTTCACCCCAACGCCTGTTGCACATCCTACATTGCACCTCGTCCTTTTGTCTGAAAAGGGCAAATATTCAGGAAAAAATATATTGGCACCGTTGGGTGACAAAGTCCCTCCGTCATTTTTACTACCCTAGGCTGTTCTACAGACCTAATAACCCAGAAAAGGTCTGCGTTTTATAGTCCATACGCCATTATTCGCACCGTTCAAAAAAAACCATTACCTCGTATATATTGGTGATTCACTGGTCGAATAGCGCACCTTTCAATGATTTGATAGCTCCATGTAATGGTTTTTCTTTTCATTTTCTTCGACGACTTACTTTCCCTGTTTATTTATTGCAAGACCCCAAGGCAAGGTCGTCAAATAAGGCCAGTAACTCCTTAACGGCTCTTTTTTGTGGATGGAGGGGCCAACATATTTTTTTTGTGTAACCTCATTTAATCAGCTACCATTCAGTTTTTCTTAAGTCTCAATATTTCTATTCGTGGCGTCAACGTCCGCGCCTTTTATACTTCCGCTTCGCATCGCGAGTGACGTTTTGATCCGCATTAAAATCCGTGACGCACAACTTCACATTCCAATGGAAAAATATTGTCTCTAAACCTTAGAGTGCCACATCAGACCATATAATCGAGGGAGAACTGGAGGGTCTAGGAAGAAGGGAATGACTATGGGTTTATGGATACATACGTTACCTCTTAAAATATAATTTTAATTATGACAAACAAATTTGCACTTTCCAATTGTAAATTTGCACATAATGACGAACTTCCACTACATTTCACCTGAATTTGTTGAATGTACAATTTCAATCATTATAAACAAGATTATAGATTATTTAAAAGTACAAATTTCAGGAGTTAGATAAGTAGGAAAGTTTATGGTATCATGCTACAAGAAATTGATAAGTATTACCAATAAAATTCAAATTCCGACGCAAGATAATTCCTTTCTTCGGAAAATAACGTATTTTCTAAAATATGAGTTTCAGGTCGGTGACTAGTGAAGACTTAACTTCCTTACTTTTATACTCTTTGCAACACCGTTGTGTTGTATTAATGTTATTACGCTCTGATTTGAGTACTGGGAGGTGAATAAAATTAACGGAAGCCCATTTTTATAATCAAGAGATGTAAAGAAATATTGGTTGAGACTTTCCAAATAGGTTTTATAGAGAAGGAGGAAGAAGATTCCTGAAGACCTGAAGTGTATAAATACATGGGTGCTCGCCCCTTGGAGAGCGATGAAGTGAAAACAATCATCGCTTACACAAAATTATTGCGTGCCAATGAAATTCATTCCAAGGCTTGGCCAGCTATGCAATGGTCAAGGGCATCTATCAAAATATTTCTTTTTAAATTTCGAAGCCAGTGCATTTTGCAGCATAAGAAAGAACATTGAAGAAGGCAACGGCTGAGGCAAAAGCGCACCGTGAGTGTTACAAGCAAGAGTGTTAGCAAGAGCATTTCATAGTGTTAGTAGAAAATTGACGCAAAATTAGTGATTCCAACCGATTCACAGGTAACTCTACCATATGCCCGTATTTCAAGAGTTCATTAAGATGTATGTAAGAGATGAAAACATGGGCAAATAACGTAAGTGGAGAACGGACGTAACATTTAAATACGATAGGTTTATAACTATTGTTTACTAGATTACTCAGATATATTTTATGCCCCTGACAAAGTGTTTTTAAATATTAACTTCCATGCAATCAATTTAATTCACTAAAATTGATAAGGTCATAATATATAATACGTAATTATGAGTGCAAATATTTGACAAGCAAGCACTGGCTCCCTCTCTCACAAACATTGGCTCAACCACATCCCTATATTTAGCAACCAAGGTTTGGTACATATTTTGGCTACAGTTCCCTGCAGAATAAAAGAGAACAGTGGCATACTTGACGTTTGGATACGAGTTTTGTTTACTTGATAAAATACACCGGACAGTATTATTTTTATCCGTAATTATTTTAAGTGACGTGTTGTAAAAAATCGTATTGTCAATTGTAAAAATAGCTTATTTTCACGTAATTTGTATTTGGTTCAAATAATTAAATTTTTTCTATCACGCCCAACTACATCTAATCCACTTGATCACAGTAATGACTTCGAAGTTTGGCACGAAAGGCGGGGTGAAGATCATCTCATATCAACCCAAAGGCACGTGAAATTCATTCATCTAAGCTGATCTACTTTTTTACCTGTTTTATATACATTTTTATAGAAAACTTTCGCGTCAAGAGCATTTACCGGATTGGGTTTTATTTGGAATTTATAAATATATAAATTTATTCATATCTCCATGAAATGTGTACCCTGTGGTCAGTTGTTGAAACATATGCTCTAAACCCCACGCTAGTTATAAACTTAAACACAGTAATTAACCCGAAGGTCGGTTTGGTAGGTGATGGTGGAGTTCACCCAGTACTAAGCCCAACAGCGAGTGAAATTCACGCACCAGGCCAGGAGGGTCAGTGCCTTTCTCTGCCAAAACACCAGTCATATGAATGTTTATATCATAATTCCTCGTTTCCAGATAATTCTATTTTCTTAAATATTAATAATGTTGCATTTATTATTGAAGATCATTATTATAAAAACCATGAGACACTACAGAGCTAAAACCTCTGCGCCATTAATATTTTATTGTATTTGGTGTTCTACCACTTAAGTTAGGTTTGGATAAACATAGACTTAACAGTGATGCATTTCTCTGCCTCTCCTAATAAAACACAACCTAACATCGGACACCATTTTATATTCTTCTTTAATTCCACATACTTTCTTCCTCTCTTCATTCTGTCCAAATATGCCGATTCTCCCTTACTTACCCATTACTCACCTAACTATAGGATTCGCTCAATCAAAGACATAAACAGTTTTTCTGCAATCAAAATGCACTGCCTTCACCTTTTCGGGTCTCCTTTGGATTTATGCCAATAATTTAATCTCTTTCTCCACCACGCCCAGCACTTCCTCGTTTGTTTTTTCTGTCCATTATACGTTTTCCATTCTTCTCTAAACCCATATATCAAAAACCTCTAATTTTCGCCTATTATCTTACTTCCGCGCCGAACGGTACTTCACTCATTCCTAACTTTACTATTCAGCGCCTCAGAGCAATTAATCCCTTCTATTGATCAAATAAGTACATAAATACTAAATATAACGAGTAGAAAGTACATAACATTTTCGCAGCTAACTGTGGAATATGTGCATCCCTGATCTTTTAAATAAATATGATATGATATTTATTTTTGAATATTAATAAAAACGACTCTTTGGAATTAACTTTGTTCATTAAGAATAATAAATGCAGTTTCCTTTTCATTCTCATTTACTACAGGGATATGACTATCCCTGAACTTAGACACAGAAGGAGAAAGAGAGTTCTCTAAGCGAGTTGAAGGGGCATGGCTCGGAAACTTCTCCGTACCTTCGCGGGATAAGATAAAGGATGAGAGATACACGCCTGATCACATCCGAGTAGTCATACAATCTCCTTGTTGATGCGAAAGCTGGAGGTCCCGATGCAAAAGGGAATACGCGCCAGGAGCAGACACTCTCGGAGACGGAATGCTCTGATTCGCCGACAAACAAGAATGGAACGAAAAATCTAGTGACATGAGGCACATACATATATTCCCTCAATTTAGTCTTCAAATACCAGTTAGACGTTACATTTCCAAAGGACCAGCACATCACGTGGGGAGAAAATGTTATTGCCTCAGAGCATTTTTATCCCATTACCAAGTAACTGGATAAAATGAGTGGAATTTTTTAAATTATAGAAATACCCAAGGGGTATTGAAATGGGAACCAAAAGTTAGTGAGGAACTGATATAGCGAGAGTAACATAATTGATATTAGGATACAAAGCAATGTCTGCTCTATTCGTAACCGGGTTACAAGGCATGGCATGGATTGAAATGTCTTAAGATAATTTTGATGCAATGTTTACAAAAGGCTGGGTAATTGTAAACTTATAATTGTAGTATTTTGTGCATATAAAAATTGTGAGTGAAGAGTAAAATATTTTAAAATTGCCTCTGCTCCATGTATGAAATATAATGACAATGGTGAATGCAGGCTAAAAGACTGGGCCGACCTATGCGTAGTGAACGATTTTCATTAAGACAATATCCTTCTCTACTAGTTGCATAACTTTCAAAGAAAACAGTTTTGAAATAAAAGAAACAATTAATAAATTATGCAATTCACGTTTAACTATAATAATATTTAATACATAAATTATAAAAAAATAATGGTTATGAATCAGATATACATGCACATTGATACACTCTCATTCTTTGCCATTTCAAATTCGGTATTATTTGATGATCTCAAGCTACAGTCTAAATAGTAATTAATATTATACTTTCGTTAGATATGTGAGCCAAACTAAAGAGTAATTTCTAAAAAATATATATTGATAAATTGGAAAAAATGGCAGTTGGGTGGTTGAAAATCAACAGCGTTGATGAGTCACGGTTATGCCATAATAACCAGTTTTTGAAAAGCCTTAGAATAACCTAACTAGCCATTCATCCATATGTAACGATAAGAAGGTCTTGGAACTAGGTGTAGATATAAGAGTAGCTTCGAAATCTTATCAAGGAGCACACGAAGGGTTTTGCACCCACAAGTCGACGTGGGTGGAGAGTTACTATGTCGAGGTAATGTCTTTCTGAGGTGCTATTTTTTTAATTTATCGATCACACAGAAGCACTACGACTGCGCGGGTTAAGAGTTAATGGTCTTCCTTCGTTGCTTTTAATGGACGCTATCTCAAATAACATCAGTGATAAATGTTCCCTCGGAAAGCAAATTTAAATGACTAAGTTCTGACCTACAAAAATCAGACTTCTCAAAGTAATATAAAAATGCATCAATTAAAAGTTGAACCATTTTGCAGCGATTTTTGTGGCCATATATGCTATTTGATTGAGTTCAGAAAAGGTTGAAAGACATGGTCCTAAAATACACAAATATTAAGTGATGGTAAGTACTATAGTATTTATATGAATTTCATACCCCCTATTACTTTTCAGAATTATCTGATGATTTGGTTTATTCAAATTTCATAGAAAATATCTATTGCGCACTGAAACTTTTTAAGCAAATTTAAATTCTAACGAAATATCACACTTGCATATTTCTTAACTAAGTTTATAAATATAAAATGGATATTGGATTTCAAAGTAATCGTAATTTTATGTCCTCCGTTTCTCATCTTAAATTTTAAATGTATAAATTAAATATAAAATAAATGAATAAGTTAAACCTATATGTCACAGGGAATTAAAAATTAACGTGAACAAAATTACATTAAATTAACGGTGATAATGAGTCTTTTACGTATTAACTTCCAATCGGGGAACTCCTGCTTAAATAATGGTTTCGATCAGGCCTGGAAAAGTGCATTCCTTTTTATCAAGAGGAATGATATCCACCTATTGATAATATACCTATATTATAATAAGAGGGATAGGTGAAAAAAGGAGTATGAATCACTGTTACGTCACGGTATTCTTAGTCTTGAAACGGGATGTCACGCATATTAACGACTGTAAAAAATTTAATCAGAGGCAAATTATTTGAATAATTATATAAGTCATCAATTTTAGTTTTTATGAGGAGTTTTAAATATTATCTGAGTCATAGATATGCAAAAATGAGACAGAATTCCATAAAAAAATTTAATAGGATTATTAACAGCCCATGACAATATGCCGGGAAAATCGGATGTTTTCAGCAGGCTCCTAGCAGTACTCAACTTTGTTGAAAATACGAAATAATGAATCATTATTATTTGTCGATCGAAGTTTTAACTGCGGAAATGTCCCCTTTTCTGAAATAGTTGCTATATAAATATCTGTATCCCTATGCTTTTAAAAACGTATAATTTCCTTTTTGCCAAGTTATTCGTCTCTAGATCTACCTTTTGCTCTCTTAATATTTTTCCTGCCTTAGGCTGTCCATTAACATAATATTTTACCGGTGGTGTAAATTGCGTTATGCGTAAAGTGCATTATTAATTATCTCAAAAGAATAAAAAATTACATCGTATCAGGGCAGCTTCTCAAACAAAATTTTTTTCGGCCTTCACTGTTTTCTTTCTCTTAATCTTGTGGCAAATACTTGTTCACAAGGCATTCTTGGTACCTATGATATATTTGTACTATTTCATATCCATAGAGTTCACTCATTTGTTGTATTTAGTTGGCCGACGGAAAGTTAACGGATTAAGCATAAAACTCCTCCTGTTAATGCAACTTCATTCTGTTATCTGAAGAGTCTCCATTTATAAAGCCTTATAGGATTTTTGCTCCGCCAACTCGATGAAAAGTATTTCCAAATAAAAAAAATGGAATTCATGGGCATATTGATACCTCTGAATTTTTAAATAAAATAAGGAAGACTACACTACTAAAACCTGGCACAAAAGAACACCTACAAATTAAAACATGAAGCGACCGCTATCATAAATCTAATAATTTCACATACCTAACAACACAGTTCGAGAAAATCTCGCCTCTCACTGATTATGATCAACCTTTGACTTTATCAATAAGGTTAAAAATATCATAATTATACGAGCACTTTGAATCTTTCCCATCCTGTAGCATCAATGCTTCAATGCAACAATTATCTCCCGTTTTATTAATCTTGTTTTAATTAGATTTCCCTAATATATTTTGGTTATAATATATTTTAACTATAATTTTGACATTCAGTCCAGCCTTCTTTTGCAAGTTTGGTTGTAAAAAATGGTGAAAATTCGTTTTTCAGCCGTTAATTAAGTTTGTTGACGACGAATTTTCATGGAAACCCATTAAAATAATTACTGTATTATATTTCATTATTAACATTATGAATAAGCTATTACACAGTAAGATATTTGAGAGCAACGAACCTGAAGAAATGATGAAATGAATTTTAATATTCGATGTCATGCACTTATTCGCAAACCTCTCGAAAACCTTCGCTTTTATGTTTTGCTTCACTGCAAAGGATAAGTGCTTCTAATATCATTAAATTCTATTTCAATAGTTTTGAAGACAGTTTGTAAGCTTTCCATGAATGTGTCCATGAACCATTTTATCTCTTTGGGCAAACACACCCCACTTGAGTGACGAGCAGCGATTACCATTTCGTTTTGATTCTAGTCTCATGAATCCATAATGGGCGACATTAAGAGAAGGAAAAAAATTGAGTCCTTGTCTCGACACGCGCAATGTATCGCCGAACATAATGTGACAGGGGAGCCTTGTGTTTCCGGGCGAATTAGTCTCCTAACCTGGCCTTCCTCTTTCCCATATACTCCTTCCCTGACACTCGCCACCGCTCCATACAGCCCACCCCCCATCCAACGACAATGGGGCACGAGATGGCGGTATTGATTCGTTTCCCGCCCTCACTCCCTCGGCCGGTTGGTACACATATAAACGCCTTTCCCTCGCACTCCCCCGCCCAACTCCCTCAACCCCTTGGGCTATTACCCCCTCTCCTTTCGCCCCTCGCCCCCGAGACTCACAGCTGGGGCGGGTAAGGGGAGTTAGGATGATGCTCCCTTCCCCGCCAACGCCTCTCGAATGGAAGTCACAACACGGACCCACCTTCCAATATCTCCGAGCGCCGTCTCATCTTCCTTGACATTCACCTCTCCGCGTTGGATCTCGAGCAAACTATTTCCAAAGTTAATTAAATTACATTTTTTCTCAAACAATTGAAATTCTGGTCTAGTATGCCTTCAATGGATATTATCCCAGGCCGTTCGATTACGTCCTAGCATTGTACTCCTGAGAATTGCGAATCGACTAGCCACGGCTGAGGTCACTGACACATTAAAAGTTTGTATCCAGGGTATTTGCAGCTGTTTATTCTGCGCAGTAGAGAAATGCTAGTTTTCTAATAAAACTTTTACAAAATTACTCAACATTATCATTTTATAAATTTCATTTTTCTTGAATCACAAATGGCCATGACTCTTGATAGGCTTATATTCTCACTTAAACGTATTTTTGACATTTATTAGCGGTTCAAGGGGTTTAGCCTTTCCGCAACCTAGATTTTGATAAGATATATCTTACAGAAAAATCACAAAAAGAAACACAAAGTCTCTTAGTCTTAAAAAATTAGATCTTTGAAACTTTGAACTACTAAAAAATTACCCTAAGTGACAATTTAGTTCACGGCAGATCTTTAAATACGTAGATAAAAATTAATTTTTTTCTTCGTGGTAATGTTTAGCTGACCGTTTGTAATTCGTGCTTTAATGGGTGTTTATTAAAATACTTGCGATTGCTCGCCAATTAGAGTACATATTTACGACTTATTAATGACTCTTCTGAGTGTATTGGAGTTTTTTCTAAAAGCAATGTGGCTTTAAAAATCATATTTTAAGAAATTGAAAATGAATTTCAGTATTCATTAATATTATATTACAAATTCGTTTTCATCAGAAATTTGAAAAGTCACGAAAGCAGAATAATTACAACATCTAAGAGCAAGAATAAACTCATAAGCGAAGGATGTGATTTATAAATTAATAGGTAATCTCCATAACAGCCATATGCCATCCATTTATCCAATAGGAGAATATGCGTTGGAGACGATTAAGTAGGAATTTCACTGAAAGATGATGTAAAGCATAAAAACTGCTCGTGAAATTAATCAATATCTAGTGAAAAAATGTTTACATTTGGTCATCATAACTCAGTAAAATACTATTTGTTAATAATTAAATAATGACGACTACTGCTACTGTACTAACTACTCTCAGTTTCTACTCGCCAAAAAAAGGACCACACCGCGATCCTTCATGGAATTTTATCAGATTCCAGGGGTGTAAACTTTGCTATGCTTTCCCCATGTGATGACCTTTCACAAATATTGATAGTAAAATCAATCATTTTTCTGGTCATACATTCAAATGTACATTAGTTAATTTTTCCCTTAGGTACTAATTTCACTCGCACAATGTATCAGAAAAAAGATTTATTTCAAACCCAACGGCATCTGTAGACGGATAAAATTAGAAATGACATGAATAATTTATTTTACGATGATATGATAATATCAATTTAGCCATCGACCATGGTAAATTTTCAGTTTCCGCATGATTTAAAATAGATGCACTCATCGCAAAGGTATCAACTGAAATATCGTACTTTTAAAATTCATTTTGCCTATGGTGAATGCGTCATTTCACCTCAATTAAGGTTAATTCTGCATAATACCCACAGGGCTATTAAAATAGTCATGAATGAGGCAGTCATTGAGGTTAACGGTGATTTTTAATTAATTAAACTTTACCTTACCTAATATGGGTGCTCATAGAAACTTCGGTGGTATCATCGGCGAAAAAGGATTAAGCATATGCTACTATATTTCAACTGGGATGCTAGTGGCAAATATGCCCATCTTAGAACAAGGAAATAACGATAATATTTAATTTCTGGCTTATTGTTTAACTTACACACTTACATTTGGCGGATATAGTGGGACAGCGCACTCTTCATGGAAACGTATTAACTTAGTTTGGAGAAAGTAAAAATATCTTCATATAAATTAATGACGATCTATGTATATTTTAATTGATTACCAATCGAAAATGAAAACGATTCCTTGATTCCAGCTGTTACTATTTCCCGCATTTGATTATATATATTCAATCTAAGCTATACAAATATAGACATAAACTCGCCAAATGCATCTTTATTTCACTTCCTCCACTTTAGTCTTCCAGATTTGACACCACCACCTCAATTCGTATCCTACTATCTGCGACGTCATCTGATCTTACTCGTAAAAGTACACTCCGGTATGTTTTTCTCTTTTTCTTTCATCCTTCGTTTCTCTTCGTGCTTCTTCCATTTTAACTTCATTCCTCTCCCTCTCATTCTGCTCGCTGCATTTCTCATTACTCCTCCTCTCCGTTGCCAAATTTTGCCACTTTTTTTGTTTTCGGGATCCTTTCTCTACACTTACTCTTATCTCGAGAGGGCTAGGCGAGGAAGAGATCGGAATGGAGAGAATCCATTTCCCAACGAAAACATTTCAATCCGAAATAAATTAAATAGAAATGCAGGGGAAATAAATATTCTCTACCTCCCGTTTCCCACCGGACTGGAGCGGAGCAATTGGCCTCAGCCGTTTATCCTCCCTCCCTCCACTCCCCACACCACACCCACGCCCATTCCCCATCCTCATTCTGAAGCCTTCCCAAACAATTACCCACCTCTGTAATGCTGTTAAAATTATCTCATTCGTGCTAAGACAGTTTGGCGTCACCATGTTTCACAATTAGGTACAGTAAAACGAGACCTCGAGCGGTTGAAAATACGTGCGTAATTATAAAGTTTATACAAATGTGTTCATTCTTCGTCACCGGGGCATGTGAATGGGACAGTCTTTGACAAGTTGCTTCGCCGCTGTAACATATTTTATTCCTTTCCGATGCTACGATTTATCATCATCTAATATATTTAATAAGGAAATAAAATTAAATTACAAGGAAATTATGTTTTTATGTTAGTTAGGTTAATTAGGTTTTTACTTTTCCAATCTAATTATAAAATTTGAACTTGAATACAACATCTCATGTGGATTTTACATTATAGACGGAACAGAAATCATGGCATTTAGCCATTTCATACCAATGAAGAATATTGTGAGAAAAAAGTTACGAAACTGAGCAAGATGGGAGCTAATGGATCACTTAAGAGAGGGTTGATCGAATTGTAAAACATTAATATACCTAAAAAATAGCGTAACAATTTGAAGTTTCCTTTGGTTTAATAGTACTAGGTAGATTAAATTTTTCATTTAATTCATTCAAGAAACATGAATTATTTGATTTAAAACTTTTCATAATTGACCGTAATGGTCCTATCTAGAGCCTCACGTGGGTTCCAGGGAAGTATATTATAATGTATTTACCAAACGTATGTAAAATTCGACCTGGATAAAAGCTAAAGAAAAAAGGTATGTCCTGAATTTAGATGCACTATTTCACATTTTGTGCACAACTATCATCTTAGTATATTTATTTATTTAGTAAAAATTGTGCACATACAGCAGGATTGCCAATTTATAGTGACACGTATAATGTAACGTAAATATATCACAATTCACTGTGTGCAAAACATGCACCGACAGTAGCAAGGAGCAAATTTAAGTTATAGGATTTTTTTCCACATTTCAGTCATTCTTATATTATTTATGAGCTGTGCTATATCGTCCCTGAAGTTAATAATGATATATTGCTACTGTAAACACTCGTTTTGAATGCTATTTCAATCAAGAGAGAGATACATAGATACTATATTAAAGCGGTTTCCTAAGGCATGTTTGAACAAGGAAACTAGGTGAAATATAATACAAAACTTAATTATCTATCTCTATAAAACAAGAGTAGAAAACGAACTCGTAACCTATTGATGAACTCACAAAAAAATAATTGTAGATAAAATAGTCAAGTTGGATATTCAATGAGGAACATGCTATCTCATTTTTTTTTAAATGATTGCTTTCCTAAATGATAAAGATCTAATTTTTTTATGTCTCACGATTTTGCAAACATAACTTAACACTTGTGGGTCACGGTAGTCCAGTGGGTAGAGCATTGGACTGCTGAGGTCCCGGGTTCCATTACCGGGCAAGGCACTCTGGGCACCTGCAGGTCCACCAAAGCTGAAGTGATTTTTCGGGTACCAGGTCTTCCTGGGAAACCATAACCGGCACAGGGAAAGGAACTGGCCCCCCTACCCTGATGTGTGAATTTTCACACGCCGTATAGGGCTTAGTACTTGGTGATCTCTACCATCACCTACTAAACCGACCTTCGGGTTGATTACTGTGCTAATGGTTTTTTTATGTTTTAACTTAACACTTATGATAAATACAATGTGAATGCAAAATAATTATAATTAGTCTAAACCTTTGAGAATTGAAGAATAAAGTACGAGTAGGTATAGGAATACTAAGTATTCCAAAGAACGGAATATAATCACTTGTTTTCGATCTTTTGTTTTTCCATTACATGAGCACGGGACTGTCGAAATTTTTAGAAAATATTACAAAGTTTTCATTTACAACACTCGTTGTATTATTTATTTGTTCCTCGAGTCAGATTATTTGTAGTAATAAATTACTCTTATACGACAGATAAAATTAGAATATACATGAATGCTTCTTAAAATTAATTATATCAATATTATTACATGCACTTTAAACAAAGAGCCAATTAAGATGCTAGAGAGTTTATATGCAATTCATAGAAATGACTGATGAAATAAGCCTTTTTTATCGTATTATACTAATGGTTTTACCAGGAATATTTTCCGACCGTACAATAAGTACTTGCATGTTGATTTAAAATGAGGATAGCTATGTCAAAATTCACCTGTAAATGCTTAATGTTGGGGAAAGACATGGACGCAAAAGTAATATATTTCTCTGCATCTCCGATGGAAAAAATATGGCTTGAACTAAAAGTACACCACCATTCCTCACTG
Source organism: Hetaerina americana (assembly GCF_022747635.1). Taxonomy (NCBI): domain Eukaryota; kingdom Metazoa; phylum Arthropoda; class Insecta; order Odonata; family Calopterygidae; genus Hetaerina; species Hetaerina americana. The sequence continues at coordinate 34,167,888 of NW_027286763.1, forward strand.
AACGAATTTCTCGGCATAGACATATCCCACAACGTTCATACACGTATATTCAATATCAAAAATATATACCCAAGGTTCCTCGCTACTCTAAAATTAGTAGAAGCATGAGGAGCATCATAGAAAAATCCGAGGTGTCACAACTAACTGCATACATTATTGTAATTAGAAATGAGGCATAAAAGAACGACGCAAAACGGTTGACAGAAACTCAGTCTCTCCTTGCCTCCTCTAAATATTAAAATACATATATTAAGTGAAACCAGAACATTTTGTTCATCATTTTCATGACATGAAAAAGAAGCTTTTTCCTTAACATCATTCAAAATTTTAATTTCTAGCTTTACATCAAGCTTCCAATAAATATGTAGCTATGATAGATGCCAACAAAGCCAAACCAGTAGACACCGACGCAAAAATAATTCGTTGATAACTATATTTTGTTTTATTCCTAAATTTATATGGGGAAGGCTCGCCTAAAAGAGATCCTTGTTTCTCCCAGGTTGGCTCGAGTAATAATAGTTCCGTCATAGTTGTAATCATGGGCAGTTATAATTTTCTCATTTTCCATTTATATTCGCCAAAAAGACAAGAAAATAAAAAAAAACATAAAAACCTGGCGACTTGTGGCTTAGCATCATAAAGATTGACCTTTGCGCACATTAGAGAGGGAGGTGGGAGAGGAGGTTGCGTGGGAAGGATGACGAGAAATGTGGGGGTAGTGATTGTGTATCCAGGAGGGGCATGTGTGTAAAGTGGGTCAGCCAGCGATGGTCTTTTTGTACCTCTACCTCCTCTGGCTAGAAGGGATGATCTGGAAAGAGCGGCAATGTGTTCGAGAGGCGTGAGAGAAGATTGGGAAACTGCTGGTCTGGAGGGGCAGGTAAACTATGGCTTTATGCGGCTGGTGCAGGCATGGAAGATGTAATTGATAGGAAGTGAGGGATGTTGAAGTTCTTGGGATGGCCGTGGAAGGTGCGAGAACGTATGTGTAGGTATGTGTGTGTATACATATATATATAGATATGTGTACATATATAAATATATAAATAAATATATATATATATATATATATATATATATATATATATATATATATATATATATACACACACACACACACACAAGGATTTTCATTTGTACTTTTTTAAATATCATAAACATATTAGTCAACCCGAAGGCCGGTTGTTATATATATAAACACTGATACATATTTCTAAAACATAAAGACACAAAGAATGGAAACCCTCATATGTAGTCTTGAGGTTCTGACGGCACGGCTGTCATAATCAGATTTTGATTTGATGATGAAACAGACTGATTCTGTTTCTATGTTTTAAAAAACTATATCAGTGTTTTTATAAATTAGTGCGTCACATTATATATATATATATATATATATATATATATATATATATATATGGTACGGCGCTTAAATCCCGAAAAATGAAACTATTGTGTAAAAGCAAATGTATTAAAAAATACAAATGTATATGCAAATCCTTTTACATGCAAGAAGCGGTATCTGTCAAGAATAACATCAGTCAATTTAACCCCCTTCAGCTACAAGAACTGCCTCCATTCTGGTCCTGAATCTATCCCACGCACTCTTTATAACAGTGCTGTCGATGGCTGTCCTATAATAGTGATAGCTTGTCCTTTTTCAAAGAATTGTGTCGGCATGATATCACCCTCCCTTAACAAAACACCTAGGAGGTGAACACTAGCCTAAAATTCTATTCGAGCAACAATCGAGACATCCTTGGGGTCATGGGCGAGCCAGCGATCATTTCTTTTGGTTGATCTTCGCGTCAACATTGAAAAGGTTTTCATCAGAAAAGAATACGATTCGCTCCGAAGCTTCATTTTTTAGAGAACACAATAGCAGGCTGCAGCGAGCATTTGCTCGCTGCTGCCTCGCTCGGTTGCAGCCTCGCTTTCTTCTGGCAGCCTCAAACATCATGTGTCGCACCTTTATTGTGTACGACTTGTATCGCAGGCCCTCGTCTGCCATACGACGCATTGTCCGCTCGCTAATATTCACTTTTGAAACCAACTTCCTCACCCATCGCCCCTGGTCCGCTGAAATCAGGGCCTGAGCCTTCTCGACGACTGCCACAGTTCGTGACACATTTTTCCTCGAATGAGGTTAACTCGCTGGGTTAGCGAAAACTTCCCTAGACTACTCTGAAGCATTATACTCAGACACAATATCGTAAAGAGTGGATCTGGGGCAGCCGAAGAATCGAACTATCTCACTCGTTGAACGCCCAGCGCGAACACTTTCGATAACAGCGTCTCTTCGATTGTATTCTGCACTTGTAAGTAACATCTCGGCAATTTTGAGGCCATGACTGTAGCTTTCAATAGCGCCAATCGCGACCTCTAGTGGGACTACGATATGGTGGGAAATTCAAATTGATATTTGTCCGGATATAAGCGTCGCACCCTGCCATATAAGAAAAAGGGATAGGAACGCACATAAAGGACGAGCACAGGAGATATGAGGAACGTTGAATCGAGAAGATCACAAGCGCAAAAATATTTCCTTGACCAGAACTTAAACATCGGAACTTTTAACTTGCTGGGCCGATGCTGTAACCAATTGAGCTATCGAGGAAACGTAATTCACTCTGAGATCCGCGGGTCTTATATGCAACGAAGTGCCCCGATTTTTTGGCCAATGAATGGCCAAAGGAGGCTGCTACAGAAAATGGCTTCATTGTTTTTCGAAGTTTTCCATGATAATAAATATACTTTTGCTTGCGCTCGAAAAAATTTTCATAACACTTTTTTCACTCTGATTGAGAATTTTTAAAATGAATCAACGGCGTCTTCAGGCGAAGAAAAACGTTGGCTACGCAGTTTTTACTTGATAATCGGGGATACAAATAAGTCATTTGGTGCCATGCAGGGATGTAGGGAGGATGAAACCCATCAACTCTACGTTTTGACCAGTCAAAAAGGTAGTTGTTTCAGCCGATCTGTGAGAGCTCGCACTGACATAATGAAGAATGATCCTTAGTTGCCGATTATTTTTCCGTATTTCATCAAGCACTTCTGTAAATAAAATGCTCGTGTACCATTCAGAATTCACGGTTGCCACATGCTCAGTTATTCCGAAGAAACAGGCGATCATTTACTTCTTGGTACTTCGTGCACGAATTACTTTTGTCAGATTTGGCTCGTCTTGGAAGACCCATACAGTGGATTGCTGTTTTTTTTGGGATCATATGCATATATCCAAAATTCATCACCTGTGTAGATGTTATACACTGCTTTTGATGCAACGCGGTTGTATTTGTTGACCATTTCTTTGCACCAATTGACACGTGCATCTTTTTGAACCTTTGCCAAAATATGCGGGATCCAATGCAAACGAATTATTTCATAGCTTTCATATCTTATTGATCTTCGTCATACTAATTTCCATGGATGCCTCAGTCTCACAATACGTCACATGATGATCTTCCTTCACTAGTTCCTGCACAGCATCAATGTTTTCTGGCACAATAACTATTTTGGACGATCTTCATGACTTTCGTACTTGAGCGAACGGCGGCCATGATGGAACTCGTTATACCAGCGTTTCACAGTATTCTAGTGCACATATTATTTGAAAGTGTCAAGATATGAGCATCAGGTATTCGAATAATGACTATTATTTTGTAACCTTTGTTCCATATCACATTCAGGAGTTCTCTTTTTTTCTTTGGTATAACATGATACTAATACTACAGCACACCAATTTAAATCAGTCAGAATTATCAAAATGCACTTGAATCGAACTTAAGAATGGAATTCTTTTATTTAATCTCATTTATAAGGTAAAAGTTTTCAAGGTAATTCTTTTAGCGATTTCAAATTCAATGCCTCAAATTAAAAAGATATTTCCGTTTTAGTTAATAAATATCACCCATTATAACTTCCTTATAGGAATTAAAATGTAATAATAGTTCCGAAAACAAGCATGCACGTTGATTTTACGTTCACATTTTTCTTTTGGCTGAAATTCCGATGGATGTTGAATAAAGAGTTGACCAAAAGCATATTTTGGCGTAATTATTATGTGAAGATTAAACTGAGGATTATTTTATTAGCATAATAAGTGTTGGATATAAAGAAAAACCTTATTAATTTATCTCTAGTAATTAATCAGCGGTAATCTACAGATAATTGCTAATTGTTTCGTTGGAAACGATGGATAAAGTGCACCTTGAAGTTTAGGATGCGTTGAAATTTTGCCTTTACCTAATAAAATCGGCAACCAAGGCCTACCTCATGCCATAGTCTTACAGGGAGGCTTTTCACCATAGCGGACAGATAAAGGATACTTTAAATTATTTTAAACAGGGCAACGTGAACCTGGAAAAAGTTGGACGCGGAGCTTCATTTACTGTTCCTACGGAAGTAAACATTAACACGGCTACTGCCAATATGAGAGAAGAACGTCAAATAACGTTAAGAGCATCATAAAAAATAATGAAAATTTAATTGGGTGCATCCCACGTGTGGGTAAGAGAGAAATGCACAGGATGTTCCATTCCGAGACTCCTCAATGAACAGGACGTTCTTAGACTCAGGGCTCGAACAATAGGACGCTCGCGTAGAGGTTTTTTTCCAGTTAAAGTTACAGGGAAATGAGGAACTTCTACTGAAGGATTTAACTGATAATAAAACTAGGCCACATCATTTTGATTCTGAGAGCAAACAGCAAAGTTCTGTGTGGAAATATCTATAATCACAAACACAAAGAAATATCAAGGTGGTGGCTTCTGCCTTCAAAAATATGGACACATTTTTTTTCGATACGCAAGCAAGTATATATATCATATTTTGTCATTAAATTCAATTTTAAATGAAGTTTACGGTTTAAATTAAATATTCCTGAAGACCATATCAATCGCAAAAGACATTTTTTGAAGCAAAAACCTGCATCAAGATAATGGACGGCCTTATAGCGCAATTATTGTACCTGAATATAGTGGAGAAAAGAGTTTCAATTGTGCTTATCATTTGTAATATATTTAAGACCTAGCTGACGTTGCTTTTTCCTGACTTTCAAGGTAATGGAACACCTTCATTATAGTATTTTTCATCATCGAAAGCAGTTATACACGATTTGTTGCTGAAGTGAGTTTGAAGGCTTTACTATAAAATGGCTTCCGGCATGTCTCCGAAGACTGAAAACAGACGTGGAACAGGTGCATTGTATCCAATGTACATTTGTATAGGATATCAAGATTTTCACTATGAATAACACTATGTAGATCATACTTTACTATAAGACTCGTAATTTAAGCGCAAATATTTTCTGAGGAATAAGTAACGTATTTCCACTACAAATAAATGTTGGAAAATTGTGGGTATTGAAATAGAACAGTTGAAAGTAAATATTTAAATAATTGAAAACATTTTCATCAATACATTTTGAAATATAAAGCGATAAATAATAAGCGGTGGAATAATATTGAACAGCGAATTTGCTTAAATATGAGCCGTTCTGTCTTTCTGCCTTTTACAAGAGCAATTGCCCGCAATATGCGGTCAATTTTATGACTAAAAAATACACTCCAGAACTTTGCTTTAATTTTTAGGATGAATATTATAAGTGGAAATAGATCGTATATTTTTAATTTCAAACAAAATTTCATTAGGCTTAGATACAAACTGTTCCAATATAATTGAATGACTATGGTAACCAAAGTTCAACATAAGTAAATGGAAATAAAAAGCTTTATACTCGTAAAAACAAGAATGCAGCTCTACTTAAAATACGAAATCCATTACTAGGCCCTAAGTTCAGGGGGCTGTCAATCACGTTGAAAAGGAATTCCTAATAAAAGTTATACTGAAATCTACAGGAAAACTTTTTAACAATGTGCACGCGAATCAAAGTAGGAAGTAGGAAGGAAAGTAAAATATAAATAAAACAACAGCTAGAGCTCTTAAGCCGTGAAAGAGTGTTGTTTTAATCAAAAGGGGGTCTGATCCAAACTGATTTAGCTCAAATGAAGCAGTGATTTTGACAAAAGTTCACTCAATCCTCAAACAGCTATTATCAGTTTTATGCATTTGAAAGAGAAAGGCTAGGATAGAATGCAATGAACAGTTACCAAATGACACTTACTCTAACATTTCCTCGAAATATATCTTCGTGAGGTGCTTGGAAACTATTTGGAGAGTTCAAGCGTTTCATCCCCTATTGAGTGATGGACGACATGTCACGGAATAACGCAACTACTAATAATGCTGCAAGTAAACATGAAGTATTCACTTTAGGATTTTGGTTACTTTTAAAAAAACACAACGTGGTATCCGAAATAAAATTCAAGTAATAAAAGCTGATTATTAAAATAATATAATTAGATTTTATTTTATTGCATATATAGTGTTCCATGTCAATGAAAACAAAACATTGAGGTACAGGGGCAACATATTTTTAGGCATTATTTGGTGGAAGGATCTAATGCTAAGGAATATAATTGTTGTTATTATCCAATTACACAAAAAATACATTACTACGCACGTTTCAAAGACAAATGCCTATCTAATAATGACTTAGTATAGTTAAAACGCACGCAGTACTTTTTAGGTAAGGAAAATGTGCAGTAATTTCATTCTCTATGAAAAGAAAAAAAGTACTTATGAAAAGCTGGTATTAAAACTCTATGCTGTTAAATTATCAAATTAAACCTGGAATTTAGATTTTTTGGAATACTTCCATAAGAAATAACTGAGTATTTCCTAGGCAAAAATTAAGTTAACCTCACTTAGAGGAAAAAGTGAAGAGGCACCACAGATATTCGAATTGTGCCAATGTGGGCAGCGATTAAGACACAATAGGATCGCCGTTTGAATGAGACTTTCTGAGAAAAAATTCTGCGAGATGAAGGGAGAGAGACGGTAAGAGTAAGAGAGACGGAGAAGCACACCCTCGAGGCAGTCGTTGAAGGAGAAGGAAAAAAAAGAGAAAAAGGAAGTAGAGCGCAGAAAAGCCGTGGGGATACACGCAAGAAGTGTGGGTGGCTGAATAGAGATACGGAGTGGAAAGGGGGTGGAAGGAATGGGACCCGCGAAAGAGTTGTAGAGGGGGGTGGCAAAAGAGTTCAGGGGTCAGTGTGGGTGGGGACGGGGTCAACGGATCCGGTGCAGACGAGAGGGCGCCCGTTCTTCCCCTTCCTCGACCCCTGCAGCACACAACCTCCCTCCACCATGCCCCCAGCCCCAACCCGTAAAACTCGGGCTCACATACACATATGATCGGTAAACCCTTCCCGCAGTAAACCGACACCTCTCTTCTTTCTACCTAATGGGAGAGGGGGAAGAGGACAGAGTGAAAACCCTATCCTTCTCCTTATCTCTCCCCTTATCCTTCCCTCTCCCAGTTCGTTTTTGTGCTCCAATAGGAGACAAACGCCTTTCCTCCTTCTCGGGTGAGGTCCGGAAGGGAGGCCCCAGGTCCGGGAGAGGTGAGGGGGAGCGTGCCGAGGGTGTCCCTCCGGAATTCGTAAAGAGAGTGAAGGATGCCCGCCCACGCAGTCCGCTTAACGATCGCTTGTTGGCAGCCGCGGGGAAACGAAGGTTGGTTGCGTGCGGTGCGCTGGGTTTTTGATGACGGGAGCCGGTGAAGCGAGTCTCTCGCTGAGACTTAAGTTTCGATTCTCAATGGCCGAAGAACTCAATTTTTCCGGTTTCTGACCACCCTTTCGAAGGACACGAAGGAGGTCGCATTGAATAAGAAGGGATTCGACCTGGGTGACATAAAGAATATCACGGGCATTATTCCTTCCCTCCGTCATTAACGATGTCTTAGGCAAAAAATACTACATAATCCTTAAAAAAACACATGAAAAGATATACATGCGGGGCAATGTTTTCGGAATAAAAATTGTAGAATGCTGATGAAATTTTGCGGGCCATTGAAAATATCAATCCGAACTTAAGAATCGAAGTCAAAACTCAATGATAAAAACTAGTGAATGAACAGGAATGAGAAACCCTACGAAAGTAAACCATTAAATATTAGCTGATCTCAGTGGAGTTTAATTAGAAAAATTGGAAGGCGTGCAAAAATATTTTTAAAAATAGCACAGAAAGTAAACAATGCGGCAAATAGTTGTTGAAATTATTCATACATTGAAAACGTCGTATTTGCACAATAAACACAGCAAAGAGTAAATCCTCAAAAGCTGATGCTAAAAAAAATGCTGGTAAATACTAAATAAATCAAGGTAGAAGCTAATGACATCAATTTTGATTTTCAGGATTTTAATTAAAGCAAATATATATGCGTTAAATTAGCGATATTTGAAATAATTAACTGCTTAAAAATAGGAGAACTCTGACCAGTTTTAAAAGATTTTATTACCTATGTGTCTGCAATATAACAATATTTGTAAGAATATCATCATAGAAATAGAATTTACAAGAATTTAAAAACATTGGCAGACCTCTTTGAAATTAGAAGGTACATTTAAGCATATGCAAAACGGATACTATTTCATGTGGCTGTCCAATCGATTTACGAGATTAGGACAATGGACTGGGGCATAATAATATTAAACATAGGTTAATCGCTCTACGCCATAACCAAGCGCCCATAGGTGCCATTGGAATAATTAATAAAATCTTGTCTGCAATATAACAATATTTGTAAGAATATCATCATAGAAATAGAATTTACAAGAATTTAAAAACATTGGCAGACCTCTTTGAAATTAGAAGGTACATTTAAGCATATGCAAAACGGATACTATTTCATGTGGCTGTCCAATCGATTTACGAGATTAGGACAATGGACTGGGGCATAATAATATTAAACATAGGTTAATCGCTCTACGCCATAACCAAGCGCCCATAGGTGCCATTGGAATAATTAATAAAATCTTGTCTGCAATATAACAATATTTGTAAGAATATCATCATAGAAATAGAATTTACAAGAATTTAAAAACATTGGCAGACCTCTTTGAAATTAGAAGGTACATTTAAGCATATGCAAAACGGATACTATTTCATGTGGCTGTCCAATCGATTTACGAGATTAGGACAATGGACTGGGGCATAATAATATTAAACATAGGTTAATCGCTCTACGCCATAACCAAGCGCCCATAAGTGCCATTGGAATAATTAATAAAATCTTTTGTTTACCTATCTGAATTAAAACACATCGTGCTGATTAGCGCTTGGATGAATCTTCATTATGGTAGCAATATAGTTCATGAAAATTACTTTAAACTAATCATTGAATTTTGATTGATTATCAATTAATTATAATTTCATAAATTATAGAGTAATCATTTAGTAATTGATAAAATTTAATATTTAGAGTATTTAAATTAAAAATTATTGAAAAAGTAAATAGGAGGAAATGTTTTGTCAAGGAGGTACGGTGAAATGCTTTGAATTAATACATGATGTCACCGATTTATTAATGAAAGAGGAAAATTTATACAGTAGAAAATTCGACAGTGACAGTTCAAATTAAAATGCTTCATTCTAGGATGGCTTATTTCCTTTCGCTCAAACAAGTACCAGGGTTTCATTCCTTGTAAATAAAATGATATAATCTACCAAATCAGCATGCAATATAAATTATCCCTTTTAAACTAACCTTTCAGCTCGTCTTCATTGTAATTTCCTCTTTGGGTTAAGTTTTTAACACTATATTCAATAGTTTTACCTTTATATTCTATCTTACGAAACTTGATTTACACCATTATGAAAATTTTAGTATTTTGTAAGATGAACTGCGGTTCTATATGTTTCATATCTATTATCTTCAATACATTTATCTAACTATTATCTTCAATACATAAGCCTAAGTGCATAGGAGACATAATGATAAAGTTTTATCTCAATTCTAAATTCCTTATGCGTGATACTACCGAGCGATCATTAGTTTCACAGATCTGATTGATCGTCAATCTCTCACCGAGTTAACTGAAAGCTAAGTAAATGAAATAAATACGTGAGAGATATTATCTTCTCATTTTAACCCATCAACTAACTGACACTTCAAATAGAATGAAAATTCATCGACAAGGAAAATTCATTCACATTTTGCTCGTAGTCATGTTCTGCAAGTATCGTCTGAAATCGCAATAATCATTGTTAGAATAGATAGAAAATTGCCTTTAATTTGGGTTGAGATTGAGACCATGGAGTGAAGTATTAGCAGAATTTCAGAGATATATAAATAACAAATAAAACTAAATTTCCTGATAATATTCTGTGGAAACAAAAAGTCTTACTTTCTCCATAATTTTGATCATAATAGAATTTCATAAAGTACCGGCCTCATATAGCTCTCAAATTAAGCAGGCTTTTCTTAAAATCATGTGTTCTCCATAGTCAAAATATATTTGCCTTCAAAATATTCATTTTGTATACTTTTAACTGTTATATCTAAACTTATTTTCAAAATTTGGACTATAATACTACTAATTTTAAGTTAATTTATAAAATTTTTAACATATAAAACTTGTTTTGATATGTTGTATCGAGTTCAGTAGATTGCAAATGCTAAAATGCCAATATTTTGTTAACACAAAAAATGAATTTGGAAAATGGCCCTCATTTATGTATGTGGACGATTATATAGATACTTTGTCCGAGGTACGTGTCAATCGTTTCAGAAACTTCGGCCACTCCGTCTGTTGAAAGGAAGTATGGGAAGAAGAGCGGAGGAAGTGAAGCTACCTAAAGGGAGGAGCAAGTTACAGTGGGACTTTAAAAAGAGTTTCTAGAGAGATTAAGTACGAAGTTATCCTAAGGCAGGAAACTTATTTTGAAGCCCTTTGGATCGTTAGTATGTTAAACTTTGCCCTTGATAAAGTTTTCCGACGCTTCGTATTGGCCTATACTTGAGAGTTCCCCCGATTTATGCCTCTGGGATTTTGTTTTTCGGGAAATTTATAGTATACAATCAAACTAATAAATACATGATTGAGACAAATTAAATACCTGTATAACATCTTGATCGGTAAAACTCACTTAAAAACCCATATGTCAGTTATATTTTCTTCGAATTACGTCCGTCCCATTTTAGAGATTTTCTTCCTTATTCCAGTTAAAAGACGGAAATAAGTTTATCTTTACCTTAATGCATCTCATGATAACTGTGGAAGTTTTAGTGAGGAGGCTATGATATTTATTTGACAATATTTTGCCAATAATTATTCAATCACGGTTCAATCTCATTTACCCTCCGGAATATTTGCGAGACTCTTCAGAGGTTATAAGCACATGAAAATATACTTCCAAGCCTAAAAGGGATAGGTTTCAACTTTGTCGTTGATTTATGGCCCTTCACGCCATTTCTGGCACTAATTCATCACAAAATGAGGATGAACTCTCCAAAATGACGGAGAGTTCCTATGCACACTAATTGAGTAGTGTTAAATGGGGTGGCGCGATATATACCAGAGAATGCCATAACAAGAAAGGTAATTAGTTTTCTACAATATGGGTAGGTAGTGTAAACAACTGAGAGAAATAATAATCAATTTGGAAAAATAGAAATATTGTCTTTGTGATCAAAACTGTTTACATGAAAACATGGCAAAGAGGAGCGAATGTCGACTTTTCCTTTTGTCTCAAAAGGAAATATTCTAACTTCATTTTCTAATTTAGATTCTTTAACACTCCTGAAGAAAGGCCTCTATTTTATTTTCTAAAAATGCAAACGGAATGGATTATAGCAAATTACATAATCATAGGATCTTCTGCTGCATCCGCTCCTCCCCGAGACGAATAGAAAGCAACGGCCGCGAAGAATGAATTTATTTATTAGAATTTATATAGAATGATATATTAATTTATTACAACGGGCAACCATACAAAAACTGAGGCTGTAGACAATATGGAGCAGGGGTGATATGTACCCTCGCATCGCCTCTCCCGACTGACGTTCACGAAATAACCTAAGAATGGGAACGTTTTACGCCGATCGAGGCGACGGAAGTATTTTCACTGAAAAATGCTGCACGGATTAATCAAAGTTCCGTTCTGAAAATCCTGCGTGACGTGACTGCGTCTATTGGACACAGAAGCAAGTGATAGGAGATAAAATATGTTCCGTTTTTTTTCGATTCCTGACGCTCTCATGCTTGAGCGCAGGGGCGCGCATGATTCGCGATGCTTCCACCTCCCTTCTTTTTTTTATTTTCGGGCCGACATCTGCTCCCTCCCTAGGTAGTTCCGTTAGAAAACAATTTCCGCTGGAAAATGGAGTGGAGCACATACTTTCTGCCGAGGATATTTTTTTATACCACGACGAAGTCCTGCTTGACACGCGTAGCGGTTACTCAGAAATTCAGCTAGTTGGCACGCAAACCTTTTTTACCTGCCCGTGGATGGTGATAGGGTTGATGTATTGCAATTTAAGTGGCGTTGAAACAGTGTTGAAATTTGTAGCACGACTAATATAACATTATAACTATAAATTTGGAGAAACATGGGTTGATTTCTTTATTTATCAGCATGCGTATCATTACGATTGCAATACTAGGGCAATGATGCGACTAAATCTATTCTAGATTGAAATAAAATTTAACGCTTGAAGTCAATGCCTTGAGAGCAACGACTTTCAGTGCGAGTGGAATATTTTCAACTGGCACCAACTTCCGTTTGTGAAAAGAGAATTATTTAATTTGTTTCGGATTTAATTCCTCTCCTCACGTATGAATGCATTTAGGATTAAAAATAATGTGCTCGATCTTATTATGGAGAGGAAATGCTGCGGGATTTTCACTCCTGGGAGAGAAATTCATTGAGGTAATTTAAATTCAACTGCGCACATTTGACGCATGCAAAAATCTTACTGGACGAAATCACGAAATTTCCGGCGTGGAAAGGAATTGACGTGGTTGGAATGAGTGGAAGAAGTTGAAAGGAAAATCTAGCTAAGGAAAAAGGAAGATATACCAAGGGAGTGGAGAAAATTAGCACAGTGGCGAAAACATAAAAATGAATAACACATCCACGGAAATATGAAAGAAGTGATGGGCATAAAGAATGCAGGGGAAGTAATGGCAAGGGTGGACGCGCAATGAGGAGTGATACCAGCGGAGAGGGAGACTGTACAGGAGGAGTGACCTGAGAAAGGAAGGCTGCCCTGAAAAAGTTATGAGGAATTCGAGGGAGAAAGGAATGAATGAAGGCTGACCCCGGAAGGAGGATAGCGAACGGCGGAGAAACCAGAAGACTCCAGAAGGAATGGTGGGGCAAAGACTTCGAAACACCATTTTTTAAAAGTTTTCTGGGTTTCCTTTTAAAATTTTATCCTGCTTGTTAATTATTAAAAAATGTGTTCAACGAAAATACCATGATTTAGAAGGTATCTCTGGTTTTTATCCAGTATCTCTCACTGGAATGGAACTTCAGTGCATGGCCAATTCAACAGAAAATTAAATAACTGTGCCATTAATCGTGGATAACAAATAGTCTGAAATAGTAAATCTGACAATTAAATATACGGAAGGACCATTGACGGCTACTACATACCTGTGTAATTAACCTTGTCATCTTTAATGCAAATTATTGCAAAAATGTCGATTATTAAACTGGCCAACTGGAGTTAGTATTTTGATCACATGATCTTGCATCGCATTTATTTCCCAAAAATTTTGATCGTGAGCAACCTCAATGGACTTAAAAATATAATTTACCCACATTTAAACAATAAAAAGAAAACCTTTATGATTCAAAGAATAATAAGTTATTTCCTCAATCCTCAAATTGTTAGTTAAGGAAAACTATAGTATGCCATAGATGAAACATATATATATATATATATATATATATATATATATATATATATATATATATATATATATAACTCATATGGAATAATATTCTGCTATTTAGCTACTAATTGGTTTATTCTGCCACGGATCACAAAAGTTGAAATGCTAATGAAGTATTTTTATGTGAAAGGATTTATTTTAGCCCTTTACTCTTCTTCGTATATACGTATCGCTTCACTTCCCCAATATCCCCCCACTGCGGTAGTACTCACTTTACATATTGAGAAATTCTAAGGGAATATATGGGTTTCAGTTGCTTTCCCCCAAAAAGAGAAATCAGGGAAAGAAATAAGGGAGAAAAATAGTCCACGTAAACAGAAATGAAAGTCTGCAGGAAAATACAGCCTTAAGGAAAATGGCTTTACGTGGTTACACTTGAAAGCTCAAGGCAACAGAGAAATGCATGCATTTTGAATTGTTTCATAACAATTTCAAAGCAAGAGGATCAATTTTAGGAATAGGATGTCGCAGTAATTTAAAAAAATCAGAGCATCAAGTCGAACTCTGCAGAGGTTTCCTTGGAGCATTTTTTATATGCCAAAGGCGAAATTGATGCAATTTTATCAAGTTACTTGGATACAAACAAAGTATAAATGTCCATTAACAACTTCTTTTGTAAGTATTTAACAATCTTGTTACAACGAATATGAATATCAAGGGATTTACTTGAGTTCTATTGATCGGCCTTAACGTTAAGTATTATTAATATAGATATTACCTCATGAACTGGAAAATATAAACTCCACAGAAGCTTAATGGTTCTGCATATTTGTGAAAGCATACAAACCTTTTCTCTCCATTCCTGCTTTTTCAGCTTCTGATAATTTTTAAAGTTCTACGCGGCGTGCTCAAAACTCTGTCGGCTTAAACAAGCTTGCTAGAGCCGGCCCTTGCTCTTACACGCTTGGGCAAATTCTTATCTCCCAAAATATGTAGCTTAGTTCCATTTCTGTCCCGGTGATGTCCTAAAATCTTCCATGTTCTCAAAGCCAAAACTCATGGGTTACGAACAATTAAGTAAATGTTTAATTTAAAACTTATTTTCTTTAATATCAATACAGAGGTACTTAAAGTCATTTGCTGCTCCAAAATTTGCTTCAAAAATGATTATCCAAATTTTATTATGCAGAAAGTTCTATAACCGGATAATAGAAGTTGAAAGAAAGTGCAATGTGAAAGAATGCGCAAAATATGCTATACGATGACTTTTAAAAGATTGAAGAGAATTCATTAAAAACCTGAAAACATCGGTATCACACCAAGAAAAATTGTGATTAACAGCTAACGATCGAAATAAATGCGGGCACAGGCCCCTAGAAGGCCCTTTTTACGAAATTAGTTAGGTGCACATTTTGAAAGTAAAGTAGTGGTGTTTCCCTTTTTCTGACTAACAAAGGCTAACAATCACCCTTATCTTTGAAATTTTTTTTTTTTTTTTTTTTACAAAGTCAATTATTTCATTACATTTCAACACCGTTATCTTATATGAAAATGCCTCTAGTCATTTTGCAGAGTCCCATAATTGTATTATTTATTGCATCAATAATTTAAAAAGAAGTTTTACTGGGAATTAGGTCAGCAAGGTCATATATTTTAAATCCGATGCCGAGGCTCTTTAGTTATTCAGCTGTGCCTGGAAGATTTTTTCTATATCCCACTGCTAAATTGGGAAAAGATCGTGCTGTGAGATTGAAGGTAAATAATGTTACATGTATTAAAAATTATAATTCTAATCCAGTAATTATTCTTCAACTATTCAATGATTATGTGTGTTTAGAAATTCACACATTTATTATTACCTCTTTTTGGCATAACTCTTACTAGAATACATATATTCCGGGAAAATTTGCGCTGCTACCATAGTAATTTTATATTAATTTTTTTATACTACCATATTTAGCTAAGAACCTCCTTTGAGTAGCCCAATATGCTCAAAACACTGGTCCTTTTTGCTTTCATGGCAGTTTTATTTCGGCAAATCGCATAAGAAATCTGTCGAAAAAATCTTGGAAAGACATTGCTAACATTAGTTCTTAGAGTCGAAATTGCCAACGGAAAGTACATTTGTCCCTTAGAATCTACTGTTTTGGTTCATTTTTCGCTTGACTAGGCTAAAATTACTTGAGAGGTAGTTTTCTAAAAAAACTTAAAACATATCTCCATTATATCATCTGTTGTTCCTTATATCTCTAACCAGATGATTTTCTTTTTCTTCATAAATGCGAACGTGTAATTTAGTTGCGTTATTGTTTACTTATCTTTTTCATAGCTTCTCCAAACAGAATGCTTGAATATCAATCCTATAACCGCATAATAAGAGCAAAACGAGTTATACATAAAAAATAATTTTATCCATTATTTTTAGAAATAATATATTTTTTATCCGTTAATTTATAGTTCTCATATATGATTCTCGCCAATAATATTAATGCGACTTGTCAATAATCGCAATTTTACCACCAACTCAACAGTTTTCAAATTTCTGTTCCAGCCAAAATCTCTTTGTATGATCCATATTGGTGGATCGTAGGCTACGATAGAAGGAGTAGAATTTAAGATATGAATAAGGAAAAAGCTGATGGAGTATTGGAGAGTGGGGGAGAATGAAGCGCCAGATGATAGGGGAGTGGCGGTGTTCGCACGGCGGCATGACTAGCAATGAAGGAGGGGCGGGACCAATTCAAGATGGGTCGGACGGGGGCGAGCGAGGTGGTGGTCGCTACGGACCAGGAATGCCAGATGAGTACGCTGCATGCAATGACTCGGGCTCAGGGGGGAAGGGCTCCATCACCCAAAACCCCACCCTCAGAACTTCCATTTATTGAGTCATTCACTTGAATTAAGAAGCTAAAAATTAGAACCAAGTCACGCCAGAATATGTTATTCCCTCCTGCCATTCTAGAACGTTTACTTCCTGTTATTAATACTTCATCGTTTTGTGGATGCAAATTTTACGTCCTTATACGTAATTGATGTTTCCACCGTAAAATGAGGATAATTTTGGTCTACTGCTAATGACTTTTTTAATTGGTCGTATGCTTGTAGCTTTTACACTTTATACCGCTGCTGGCATTCAAACTGCCACTTTGTCTGAGGTAGCTGAATCGAGGATTGAACAACTTACTGTCACTACTGGTCCTAGTAGTAGGTTAGCTCCATAACCTAAGAAAATATTCACTTCTTGAAAAGCATATATTGTTGCCTATGAAAACGGACGAGTCTTACGGTATAAGACTTCGCTCCGCCAAAAGGTTAAAAAGAAAGGGTGTTGGTTATGATTAACCTTATGCATTAGTTTGAAAGTAAATAAACGCTGAAGAAATCATACATGTCACAAAGTCGCTGTCCTTAACTTACTAGAACTTGGAGAAAGCTTTCTATAACTTTTTGTAGAATAAAATATCCAAACTGGTGGAAAAACTAGGGATGGCTTACAAAAATGGAAGAATAACAGCAATTCTACAGCAACTAAGTCAACTAAGTCAAGTAAAATGAATGACGGAAAAAAATTTACGATACATATGTATACATATAAGTGGATTATACAAGGATGCAGTCTTTCATCGCGGCTTTTCCATACATATTTAGAGTAGGAAATATCATTGCTTCGCGGTTGAGGTCGTAGTTATAGAATATCACGATTATTAAAGAATAATTACAAGCATACTTAAACACAATGGCTGAAGTACATGGCTTGAGGAGGACAAAAAACTGGAAGGAATTAGAAACCTAAGCAATGGTGGAAGACGAAGATGGAGAAGGAAAATGCGAGGGGAAACGGAGGGACTAAAAGGAAAGATTTCCAACTCAAGGCTGGAGGAGAGAAAATGGAAGGGGATTCGGAGAGGAGAGTCGTGGAGGATTTTTAGGGTCGACTGATGTGGAAACTTAATTTAGAATGGGGAGACCGTGAGCATGCATAGAGATAGGTAAAGGGGGCTTGGGCAAGAGAATGAATGAGAGGAGGTAGAGAAGGGGAGGTGAAGAGAAAGAAAAGATGAAAGATGATGAAATGAAGAGAGCAGGGTTCAATGATGTGGAAGAGAAAGCGCGGGTCTGTGTTCTGGTCAACGAGGGTAAGAGGAAATCGAAAGCGGAGGATAGAGGATATTTATTATTGGACTGAAAGGTGCTAAGAGAAGTTCTAGGTCCCTCATGAAGCAAAGAAGTGTGGGAGTAATAATGGGGATAAGAAGGAGAATTTTAATCACAAAGGCTTTTTATCACCTTAAATGATCCAAAAAAACGCCATGCATTTGAGCCTCATTTAAGATTATGGGAATCGCTACAGTTTTTCTAAAGGTTTAGCGTTATGTTTGGTTAAAAACTAGTGGCTAATGAAAAAATCGCCAAACAATGAGATGACCGCACTGATCAATTTAAACCATAATGGTTAACCACGAGAAAACTGTGCTTAGAAACGAGGCATAGCACAAAACATTATATTAAATAGGAATCAGAATAACAAGAAAATGGACTTTTAGAAGCGAGCGATTGGTAACTTATTTAAAGGATATTAACAAAGATACTATTAATTAGGAAAAACAAGTTTGGGTTTTTTCCACCTCTTTAAATAAACTGTACCAGAGGCTTCCTCTGTTGTACCAGAAGAAGAGGAAAGCTCAGCTATCAAAGGAAGCCTCCGATATTGGAAAAGAAGTGATGGCATCTCCCGCGAGGACAAGGGAAAATCTCTCAAGTATTTTAAACATTTACTCTAGGTTCCAAATTGATTGACAATTTGACAAGATTATGATGGATCTTCATTTCACACTGAATGAAAGTGAAAAACTGATTTAGCAGTATTTTTAATTGAAGGATCATTACATCTCGTGGGCCATTCCGATTTTTGTAAAAGCGCGACAGGGAAATAGGTATAATGATTCTCATTTTGAAGAAACGTTGAAAAACACGGTAAAATTCTTCATGATTCAATTGATTAGAAAGGATATGTGCATGTGAAACTGTACGCTCATGGAATTATGCACAAATTATCAATGAAAATGAAATATTTTTTCCGATTTTTGGCGTCCCAGGGGAATCAATCACCTCGTCTGCCCATTCAATTCCCGCCGCCACTCCAATATGTGAAACATATGTTACCAGCCATTTACTCGTTTTAATGTGAATCTAATGGAAAAATTACCATGCTAAAGAATACAGCGAGGCTTTCCGAGCGTCCAAGGACGTATTTTTGGGGGAAGATGAGCGCGGTAAAAGGATGAGCCGGGGAGATAGGAAGGAGGGAGAATGACCCGGCCGGTCGTGGTGGCGGTGATCCATCCCAGATGACTGTTGAGGGCTAAAAGGCATGGGACAGATTAACAATGGCGCATTAATTTCTGAAAGCAGTTAACTGGGACAACAGGTAGGTAGTTATAAGTCAATATTCGTTATTAACGTTCGGTGTCTAACAGGGGCAATGAAATTCCACGGGTAATGTAGTGCAGTGCTGGTTAGCTCGGCGGGTAACTACTCTCCCATGCACCAGAGGGTCGCCGATTGAAACCATGCATCGGTATGGATATTGTGCTTTCCTGAAAGTGTTTCCCTTAGCGCTCTTAAAATTCGACCTGAAGTCAGAAGTCCATAAAAATCGAAATATAAATATTCCGCCTGAAAGTCAATTTCAGAATTCCCAGAAAATATATTCCAACTGACAATGAATATAGGCATTTAATGTAATTCGTTATATTTTCGTATTGATATAAATGTATTTAAAATTAAGCAGTAAATTTTATGAAAAGACTCTGGAGGACTGATCCATATTATTTCATTTCAAAATAATTGTTCTAGGTATGGCATGTCATTCCCGGTAAAGGTCATCAAAGTGTTTGAAAATTATCGAACGTTTTCAAATAAAAGAGGCACATAAGAAGAGAAAGTCGAATAAAAAATGTTTATTGCCATATAAAAACTATAGTAACGACCTAATAGGTCAAGGCATTTCTATGATTAAATGACATTATGTAGGAACTGAATATTGCCTCATCAAAACGAAAAAAACGGATTATTAATGCTTCCATTAACAGGTATTATAATCAAATGAGTTTTTAAACTCATTAAAATATACTGAAAAATTATCTGGTTGCCGAAATTATTCATCCTTAAAAATTTCATAAACATCTTTATTGTGTAAAATCATTAATACAGTTTAAATTAAATGAATGTGGCACCTGCTGTCAAGCCATAACTGACTGGCCTAGCAGGACCAGAATGAGTATTCCATGTATATATTTTTAATCTATAATATTATCGTTCATTATGAAGATCATATCACTCTGATATATGATAAAGACTGTCTGTAATTGTGTGGTATTGATTGTTTTAATTCTTTGTATATCATATATAATGAAGATTATACTACAATTTAAAATTATGCATGCATAGTAATAAATTAAAGTATCTAATCCTGAAAGAGAAATAATGTGACTCGATAAGGGAATTACGAGTAGTGTAATGCTTACTAGGCGAGCAGGACATTCCTTGAGTTTGTTAAATCTTGTTAAGGCCACAAATACCGAAGAAAACTGAGTATGTGATCTCAGTATAGTAGAATTGAGGAGTGTGTCCAGGGCATGATCCCAGAAGAGTATAAGAGAATAGAAACAAGTGATAAACCTCGGGTACAGTTGGGGAACGAATATAGGTGGGGATCCACCAAACATAAAGGCGAAGGATTCACGACGAGCTCTCGGCCGAGTGACCCTCTTCCTGCAGAGGCGACGAATTTCCTCTCACTCCTGTGAAAAGGGGTTTCGCGGAAATGGGTTGCTGGCGGACCCGTCAGAGATGAGGGGAGGAGCGTGGCGTCGCTCTCTGCGCCATTGGAGCGAGATACTAACGCACTAGTCCAACGGTTCCAACGGTGTCGCATTGTTCGCAGGCTCTCGGTCGTCAGGTCGAGTCACTGCTCCACTTCCAAAGAAAACCCGCGGCATCTAGATGGGAACCGAGTAGCGGAGAGGGACGTCAACAACCCTTTGAATTGACCACCATATCTTCATCACAAAAGTCTCCATTAGGATCAGGGTCCCCACGGCTGCCTCGAAATTAATTAAAAGCAGTCCTTCAACAATTTCAGGGAGAAAATGGAAGGGAGTAGAGACAACTTACAAAGAACTCGAACTGAAAAACACAGAAAAGTGCCATTGTATGCTAAAAGATACAAAATAATTTTAAACATCTAAAATTACCCAACTTTTCTTATTCATCTTAGTACGCACACTAATTCAATTTATCCATATTCATGAAAAACCCATTATACATAATGCCACATACATTTACTTCAAGAATGGATTACCTTGAAAAGTGGTATTATCACATTACAGCTATTATTTTAAGACTATTCCAATGCAATGAAATAACAAATCTTTTTATCACTGAGGCGTACACGGACGGGAGTGTTTGCGAGAAAACATGCTTCATGCTGACCATGCATATAGGCCGTTTGAAGACCACAGCATTTTGCCCTAACGTCGATTCAATAAACAGAGATAGGGATCACCATTTACCAAGCCCCAAGATGCGTGCAATTCAGACATCTGGGTATGGGTCAACGCCCATCCCTTCGACACACAAAATCGCACCAAGCCATCTAGTGGCAGTACCTGGATTTACCAAATAACCCGAATCCTATTTTCAGCCGTCGAACGTTCTGCCCACGGTCGTCTACAGTAAAAAAGACAAATATTCTATGATTGAAATCATTTGCGACATTTAACTAAATTAAATTTTCAGAACGAATATGAGGAATAAAGTTAGGTGGGGGGTTCATAAAATCAGTTTGCAGATATTCAAGCTTAAGTTATCCAGTCAGCTAAGCGATTACAATTACTGTTGAACACACTGCAGAATCAATAGTACAGCAATGCGGAAATCTCTTTCCATTGGTTTTGAGACCATTAAAATGAGCGTCAAACAATTTATCTGTTTCATTGGCATGTTTTCACCTGATCTCTTACTCAGAATTTGCTTGTTAAGTATATATTGATTAGATGTATTTATTTGCCGAAACTTTGGTTCAATCATACTTTATTAAAACAAACAAGCTTTTGTATGCAAGCGGAAATGTCAAGCAAGAAATTTCATAAAATTATTTTTGTATTTACTAGAAATTAGAGAAGGGATTACCTCGGAGTATCAAATTTTTAAGAAGTTGATATTGAACAATTTACAGCGGCAAGTACAAAGTTTTTTGATATATATTATCATGACCTCGCATTTTAATGAGTAGTAACCATTTTATTAATAAATGGGACGATAGCATTTTTTCAACACTTTCCCGTCTTAAAATATGGATCGCTTTCAATGCCAATGGCGTAAAAGTTTTGGAAAGAAAATTTCTGTCTCGTAGCCCGATAAATTGGTTCAGCATCTCCAATTGAAAATTCAGCAATAAACTCAAAAGCTGATGTGGTCTATCGGCATACATTTACATCCGTATTGCACTGTTTTGAAAAATGGAAGACATTTTGCGAATTGGTTACGGTGAGCGGGATCAATATGAAATATGCATGAGTGCATAAGTGATTGGATATTCGCTGAGCCTTAGGTATTTGACTTCAAAAGCGTTGAAAAAAAGGAGAGTACTGAAATATAAATCCCTCTTATGTAGATTACAGAATGAGAAAGTGAAGCTTCAGGTAGGGTACAGCCACATGTCCAAGCATTCTTAAACTAGTACAAGGGCTGTCCACAAAGAAACCTCCGTTATGCTAGAGAAATACACTAGAATAGATACAATAAGTTATTGTTTTCATCCCAAAACTACGAATCTCTACTATTTTTATACATATTCACCGAAAAATTTAAATATTCGCCGTATCTCTGAACTAGTTTACAAATTACTTCAGCGTTAAATTCTGCCGCCTGAGATATCAACCAACCTATGATGATGGCATCTTGAAGTTCCTTGTTGAAACGAGCACAAAACATGTGCAGTAGCCTAAATGTTAGTCGTGTTTCCATGCAACAGAATCGCAGAAATCTGTAGAAAACTTTCGAAGGATTCCGATGTCGTAAAACGCCGGTTTACATGAAAGTTTTCATCAATTTTCAGGTACAGTTCATTGTTCACCACAGACGGGGGTGGCCACTTCTGTCATTATCATAATGGACATTAGTCCGATCACTCTTAAACGAATGACAACACTGACATACTCAACTTCTGTCACTGATCGCATTTGGTCCATAGAGAGCACAAATTTCCCCATGATGAAAGTCAGCAGCTCTGAAGTTTTTCCAATCAGTAAAAATCTCATCACTGAACGGACTTCACATTTGGCGGGAATTTCAACTGTACCGTTAATTTGAATCGCTGCTGTAAACAAACGACAAGCGACTTGACCTTCAAACCACTGCAATTTGGGGTGCACTAACCTACTGTGTGTGTACACAGTACAGCGACCATTCGGCTCTCTCCACATAATCTCACGCTACACGAAAACGGAGGTAACTTTCTTGACAGATCTCGTCTATTATAGAGTTTAAATTATATTTTTGTTACACCCCATACGGTACGGTAGAAGGGTCACTTAAATCTATGATTAACCAAAGATGTTGCTGGTATACAAAGTTTGATACTTGATTTTTTTAAATTTTTCCCCCTGTCTCCAGGAATTTCACCAATTATTTCCTTATGTATAAAACTAAATCAAACTGTATCAAATGTACCTATTAATCGGAAATACAGTTGGTATGTAAATAAAGCAATCAAAAAGTAAATATATTTGTTGATAAAATATCTTAAATACTTGCAATTAGATAGTTCATTAGATTCATCACATGCAACTACTCCTTTAAATACGTTACCGATATTCACACAGCCTCACATGGACTACAACCTGAAAGTGGTGGGTAGACTTGTGCGTCCCAATGATCCCTAGAGCTGTGCTGGCGGGAGAATTTATAATTACTCCTGGTAGAGTCACCAATACCAGATAGGCCGAAGTTTTGAACCAGACGAAAGGTAGTCTACCCAGTGTCTGTTCCTCAGTGAGGCGGATTCAATGGCGTTTGACCTCAGGGGGACGGAAATTTAGTGATGGTGTCACGTTAAAAACACTATTGAGGAAGGCGACGGGAGACCAAATCAATTATCATTCCCAAGACTTTTAGGATTGACAGTATAGAGAACTCCAGTCCTAGCAACCACGGAAATTGGCCCTATCAGCCGTGTCGTGCCCGGCTGCACAAGAAGAAAGGTTTATGCAGCCATTATCTCACGAAACAATTGCATAGCAATTTCAACAGCAGCAGCTCAGTAGAAGAAGGCGGAATTAGGTAGAATAGGAATCTTAGGGTAATATTGAGGGCAGTTATAGAGTAATATGAACGGTAAGGACGAAAGTCAACGAGAGGTTCCCATAATATTGAATAAAGGGGAAGGAAGAAGCAAAGTCAACATAGAGCAAGCAAAGGATAGAACACTAGCAGTAGAGAAAAAAGCAGAACAGACGAATTTCGGTATCTGTTTAGGCAAACATGCGACCAAGCAATCATAAGAAGAGAAGTCGATAAGATATGCGATCAGTTAGAGGACATAATGGCATGTGTTCCTGAATGTAAACATTTGATATTGATGGAGAATTGGAATGCGACGGTAGGCAATTGAGCAGATGGTTATGTGGTGGGGGATAACGGTTTCGGTACGAGGAGCATCCGCGGGGAAAAAGCAATATAGCTCCGTCGGAGACATGAGTTAATCATCACCAGCACTTGGATTAGACACCACAAAATGCGTAGTTACAAATGGAAAATGCCAGGTGATCAGAAAGATATCTGTTAGACTATATTAGAATTAAGCACACATGTATGAACTGCGTGGTCAATTCGCAGTGTGTCCTGGGAGCGAATGCGGACTCTGATCACATTTTAGTAGAAATTAAGCGTGGCGTCCAAATCAAAAAGATAATGAAAGTAGAGGTGGATTAGGAATGGTATGCCGACGCGTTAGCTCTAATGACAAGGAGGGAGCTGCAGAGAAATTCATGACAGAGGAAAAGGAGTAGAGCACTATTGAGAAAATATTGCAATATCTAAAAAGTTAGTCATTGAAAGCCGCAAAAGAAACCATAGGAATGGTAAATAGGAAGAGGACAAGGGAACCATGGATTATGAATGAGGTGAATAGAAAGACATATGAGAGGAGGAAATGAACAAATGAAATACAGCGTTTAGCAGAAAGAAGAACAAAGAGTTAAATAATCAATTTAGAAGGTTAAAAAACTAAGCGAAAGAAGCCTGGTAGAAGACAGTGCGATGATATGGAAAGTTTACACAGGAAGGAATAAATTGGTCCACTATATAAGAAGTTTAAAACACTACTGTGAAGTTAGAAGGGAAAATCTATGTTAACAATGTCCAGACATACTCGAAGATGAGATAGAAAAGGCAATAAGGGAGATGGAACTAAATGAGACCGTGGGGGTAGATAGCATATCTGCAGAACTACTGAAATGTTTAGGAAAATGTGGGAGGAAGAAGCTATATGGACTGAGTCGTATTATCTATGAGGAAGGAATCTGGCCGGCAGACTTTGTGAGAACAGTGTTAGTTCCTATTCCGAAAAAGGCAAAGGCCACATCATGTGAGGACTACAGAACAATAAGTGTGATATCCCACGCAGCTAAAGTTGTTCTCAGGATCATTCATAAACGGATAGAGAGCACGGAAAATGATTACTTAGGGGATGAAATCAGTTATGATTCAGGAAAGGAAAAGGTACGCGTGATGAAATCGCAAATCGATATTAATAAAGAATAGCGGTTTTACCTGCTTCTTAGATTACAAAAAGGCGTTCGACAAACTATATTGGGAAAAAATAATGAATTTACTGCAAAAAATTGGAATAAACTTGTATTGGAAGGATGGGAGACTAATCCGCAACCTGTACATATCTCAGACTAGAGGTAAATGCTGAGGAAATGGTTAAAGAGGCACGAGAAAAACTAGAGATAAGATTGAAAGTCGGTGAGGTATCTTTAAAATCAGATTAGTTTGCTAACGATCACATTAGTTTGTTAGTCAGCCAATGGATTGCAAGCATTTCTACGTGCAACGGAAATTCAATGCGATGAATGTGGGATGAAAATAAGCGTAAATAAAACAATGGCTATGCAGTGTTCCAGGAAGAGAAACGCTTTATTTAAAATTAAAATAGACGGGAAACGAATTTGAGCAGGTGGAACAGTTTACGCATCTCGGAAGTGTTTTTGATTAAAATTGGCAAAGTAGTAGAAATATAGAATTAGAAGAATTGCATTAACTTTTAAAAAGGCTGTCCAGAAAGTAACATCCATTAAACTGTTAAAAATACACCGGACTCGATACAGAAAATGTGTCATCTTAATCTGTAAGCTACATATCGCTACTATTTTGTACAAATTCACCAAACAGATTTTAAAATTTGTCATTTGTCATAGTATTTCCGAACTAGTTTTCAAATTACTTTAGCATAAATTTCTGCCACCTGAGATCGAAGCCAACCGATGACGGCATCTTGAAGTTCCTCATCAAGACCAGGGTAAAACATGTCATAGCCTAACTTTTCAGTCGTATTTTCATGTAACATAGTTGTAGGAATCTGTGAAAAACTGTCTAAAGATTTTCGGTACCGTAAAAAGCCGGTTTTTACGAACAATTATCAATAGCCAGATGCAGTCCATTGTGCGCCATAGACGGGCCACTACACCTACGGCCATTATCATGGACCTTTATTTTCACTGTTATACGAACGACAACATGGACGCACAATCATTGCCACTCATCATATTTGGTGCATACCAAGTACAAATTTCCAGATTAATGTCAACAGTTTTTATCACTTAAATGCGTGTCAATGAACGAATTTCACATTTGACGGGAATTTCAACTGTATTGCTTATTTTCACTCGTTACTGTAAACAAACGAAAATCCGCGTGACCTTCCAACTAGTGCCCTTGAGGCGTACTGACTTACTGTGTGCGTCAATGCAGCAACCATTCGACTTCCTCCATTATTTTTTGCGTTACACGAAAACGGAGGTACCTTTGGTCGGTTTTCGCAAAAGTAGAGAATTGGTGACAAGGGCGTTGAGTAAGCATGTCAAGGAAAGACTCGTCAAAACTTTGATATGGAGCGTAGTACGTAATGTTCGGCGCGGAAAAATATGGTCATTGAAGTAGGACGATTGGTAGATAAAGTGGACAGAAAGGAAAACAAATTAGGAGTAAAATTATAGTGGGGAGGAGAGGGGATTTTTTGGAGAAATCCTAAGGTGACAGCAAAAATGGATGCGAATCATATTGATTGTTGAATACTACGATAGAGTGGGGAGAAAGTTAGGAAAATGAGGAAAGGGCGTTAGGATAGGGATGCTGGAAGGCATTAAGAGAGGAAAGAATTATACAACGATGAAAAGTGAATTTTTCAGAGTAGAATGTTAGATTGTATTTTGTTAAGAGAGATAAGATATATATTTGGTAGTTGTGCCCTTCAAAAACCTACCTTAACCGGTACATTACCTATAGTAATAATAAACACAAACTATCAATGACGAAACAATGATTTTCAATGGATGGGAATTACCTCTAGAAGACAATAAAGACTTTGGCAATTTGAAAAGTTAAAGCTTAAATATTAGATAACTTCTAAGTCGAGCGAAATACAGATTCCACGCATAGCTTAATATACTCATTGAATAAAATTACGTTCATCACAAATGAAAATTCAATAACTCTGGAGAATAAATTTATACAAGAAGTTTAAGAATAGTTTCTGTATATAATAGGAGTTAATTATTTACCTAGGATAATTTATTCACTAAACTCTCGAAAGCTAATAGATGTAATTCTTCTGTGTTTGCATCAAATTGACCTCTATTTTTAACATTCTTCATTACATATGCTCAACATCGCCCTCATAACACTAAATTTGTTCTAAATTAGTCAAAACCTTAGAAGTATTTGAAAATTTTCAGCTAATAAATTTGCTTCCATTTATATTATGAAAGAAAACTACAGTAAAACTGATATAGATTGCCTACATGCATAATTTAACCTTATGAGGTATTAAATTAAAAAGTATTGAACTATTTCACGGATTATTTAGCCAGCCTGGATTTTAATTTGAAGCAACCTTGACTCAGAATGGCTCGCAACTGAGTTTTACCAGCACCATACGCATTCTGCTGATATGCCATTGTGTTTTATTTTAAATTTTCTCGCGGTCTAATGAATGGTCCGATATCTAATTTTTTTAAATATTGATTCGTGGGTCGAAATATGTTTAGAGGAAAATGTTATGCAGTGGAAATTTACAGTTGAAAAAGGAAAGGGAATGAATTAAACCTTTTCATCTTCATATACAGCATGCAACATTTATGCTGTAATTTATATCGTGAGAAGTGCCTCAATGATATGTGCATTTATGTACTTTTCTTTCCAGTGTAAATTTCTACGAAACACGGGCCTTATTTCATTTGTTAGCAAAGCTGAAAGAATATTTCCAGAGTAGCGATATATTCTTTTGTATATTGCTTTGAATCAACTTATGAATCCGTGATTTCACTGAAATGCTAAGATAACTAAGTAGCCATATCATCTCCACAAGGTGTCAGGAAGAATGTGGTTGCATTTTAGGTTGCTCTGATGAATTTCTAATTGAAAATTACATACTTCAAATTAGATTTTCTGTTTCTCTATTAAATAAAATAATCAGTTTTCTTGGAGTCTTCAAAGCTACGCTTTTTGAACACACTGCTCTTGTAACTGCTTCTGCTATACGCTGTCTGGGACTTCTATGATTTTGCATGAAATGAAGGTATTGGAGAGATATCCACAATAGCTAACTTGATAGGGGTTTAAAGTAAAGGCGGCAATGGGTCACAGGTGCCATTACATTAGCTTTCAACCGTAGAATACGGAAATAAAGCAAAGGCACTGTTTTTCAAGTTTTATTTCTAACCCACTAAATGCTTAACAGCATGTTCTAAAGGACATCACAACATTCATCACACAGTCATTTTGTTAATATTCGTCTCGCCCAAAAATGTTAGATAAGGATCGATAAACGTTTAATACTGAGGGGTGACACAAACAGCAATAACAAGATCAACAAATCCAGGTCTTTTGATTAAAGTCAAATGTTATTCCACCATCCGTAATCGCCTTCCATTTACTTACAATTACGCCTTTCCTGACATAGAGATGAAACCAATTAAGTTTGTTGTCTCTCTGGCTTTTTATCAAATAGCCACAGCTTCACTCTTGTTCTCTTAACTTTATTTTTGCCTCATAGAACATACATTAAATTTAGTTAACCATTCTATAATCAACCAAGAGATTGAATGCCAGTCCTGTAGTACGTAGTTCTACCGGATAAGCCTTTGAAAGAATATTTTAATCCGGGAAACGAATATTTTCGCCATTGATGGCCAAAGAATGCGAAGCTTTGGCCAGTGTCTTATGTCGCATCAGTGGTTTCTGTGAAGTAAACCTACCATTGCATATTTTAAATACCCTCTGTTGTGGAAAGGCTTCAGTTTTAATCATCTATGAATTACATATAATTTATTTAATTATCTAGATTTGACAAAAGCTTGGTGAAAAATATAAACCAGACCAATCATATTCAAGGCTGGGCAAATATACCAGGGATAATATCAAACACCCTGACTTAAAAAAGGTACTTTTTTAATAAGTTTACAACATTAAAATTAGATGTTTATTCGAAAATACCCCACAGAAGGTGGAAGGAAATACACTTTTTTTGACACAAACCATTCAATTTGAAAAGTGTATTAGATAATCACCTACTATTTAACTCATAATCTCAGTTGTGTCAATTTGTAGCGTGAATGTATATAATTATTACCATATTTGAAAAATATTTCATGTTCATTTTAACTTTTACGATCAACATTATAACACTATTTTATGATACTTAACCTGATGCAAAAAATAATCTGAATGCATTACAAAATTAGGGTAGGGATAGAAGAGGTTTTTGTGCAATTAGCAGGGTTAAGAAGCAACGTAAAATATACACATAAAAATAATATACTTTTACTATGCATAAGTTATCCACGTGTCGGCCGTGTCTTTTAATTCTGGCCCCCAGAGATGCTTAACTGTACTCCCATTTGAGTTGCAACGGAAACCAAATCCCCGCTCATTCCTCAAGAGAATATATACTTTCACTTGCTTTCACTGAATTCAAACCCTCTCCCTTACTCACCCTGGTGGCAGAATGCTTGGAGCATAGGCTGTTCCAGCTCCTGTCAGGATTCACGGAGAAGTGCGATATAAGGGGCCTCGACAGAAATAAACTGACACTGAACTCAATGGATGCTTTATAGTCAAACCCAGAGAGATTATTACAAATGATGCTTTACGAGCCATTTACATTACAGTTGGAACACCAGACTAAAGAATACGTTAAGTAAGGTAGGCACTGCCGCGTTCACCTAGTTTCTACTCGTGGTGCCTCTTTGCTAGCTATTAAAGAAATCGATTTGACATTTCGTCAATTTAGTAGGAGGATACCCTTTATACTTTTTCATTTTTTATTTTATGAACCGTGGCAAGATAACTTACATTTTCACTTAAGGTTAAAGCAGAGTAAAATTTAGGAAGTCTTCGATAACCGTAATCGGTTAATTCCACATATTTCTTTCTTCAGCCAAAAAAGTATCTTTTTGGCTGAAAATAGCAAAACCACAACAGTTTTATGTTTTAGTTCAAATGAAAAAAGCTAAGATTAAAACTAAAACAATTACTTCAATATTCATAGACATGGTCAAGGTTGATTGAAAGTGCTTGATACAGTACTTTAATAAACAAAACAACTCATAGAATTTCTGCACCTAAAAGAACAAATGCAATTTAAACTGGAACCTAACTTTTTAAAACATTAAATGCTTATATGTTTTCCCATCTTTGAATTAGCAACATCACTGCACACATCTGTTGTAAAGCATAAAATAAACAAAGTCAGCTACATATCTTCCAATGTAATCACCGTTTCTTATCTCAGAGAAATATTTTCTCTTCCATATAACACGATGGGGTATTTGCGCTCGAGCATAAGCACTAAAAGTTGATGACCTCTTATATTTACTCTGGCCGGAGGGAAAATATTCATTTCACTCAAGTAAAAAGGGTTAAATTCCAAGTCCCAGGTCTGGTGCTTTAATTTAGTGCTATATTATTTTTGCTTATTTCTCGCGGTGTATTCAAGATGAGGCTTCGCTGAACGCATATTTTCTTGTTAACTCGAGCACGGTCACTCTAAAATTAGTCGCACTATCGCGCAGAAATCCTTACAGCCCTGTTGGCTCCCTCTTTTACTGGCACCCCTTTCCTCGGAGGCTCATTTACCTACCGCAACCTCCATCTCTTACTTTTATCCTATAACTACCGTTTCATCTGAATCCAAACCTTATAAGCCTCGCTCCCTGTAATCGCTTACATCCATTGCCATTTTACCCAATGCCGCTTCATTTCGCGGCAGAGGGTGGGAGGGTGTAGAAATATGAGGGAAAGAGGGGAGGGAGAGGGAGAGAGGGAGGAGTAGGGAGAGAAAGAGTGGGTGAGGATGCGCGGAAAGGTGAATGAACGAACCGGGCGCGCGAGCGGATCGATTACTGCTGGACCCTTTGAGGAGTTCCCGTGCATTCAAATTGAGCCGGCTGGTAGCGCGGAGGAGAGGACTGTGGGGACTGGATGGAAAGCGGAGGGATGCAGCCTGGAGCATATAATGAGTGCACATATTCAGAATAAAAAAATAAGTTTCGCTCGAGAATCGACTCTGCCCACTTTGCAACCCAGCAACTCTCAATTCTCTCACTATTGTTGTCTCCAATCCAGCTATGAGCTTACCTCGTGCTTTCTAAGGTAACAACTATTAGGGCATACACATTTTCGAGGAAATATGCATGCGCTTTGATTTTTTCTCTCTGTTTTTCTTTGTATTTATGTTTGAGTTTATGTAACCATCCATTCAGAAATATAAAAGTTATGTGCGCGTATGCATAAATGGATGTATGTACACGTATTAAAAAATGAACAAACTTAATCCTTGTTAAGGCCATATTGAGGTGTTAAATGAATCATAAAAATATGCTTAAATCTGTCTATTATGGATTTAAATGGACAAGAAGTGTACTTTAAATTTTCAAATAAAACCTTTCAATTACCTGCAAGTCAAAATATTACAAAGGCAAGTACAAACCTGATATTTACATTTAATTTACTCTGTGTTAACATATGTTCACTCTAATTTTGAATTTTGCCTACGACAGAATGTAGTAAAAAAAGGATATATCAAGTTTCCACCCTCTTATGTTTTCAAATTTACGCCTGTTTAATTTAAACCTTAAACAAATATACCCTCATCGTAAATTCATCCCGACTCCAGCGAATCTCTCCCTTGATTTATTTTTACTTGATATTGTGCATCGCAAAACGATATTAAATAGTTTTTTCCAAAACTGGACAATATTTTGGGGCTTTTATACCCAAGAGCTCTCAACCATTTGTAAATTAAAGCTGTCTGATTTCATTTAAGATGGAATTAAGGGTTTACTGATATCACTCCTGTGCTCATATCAATGGCACTGCAGATGACCAAAAAATATCGAAAACTGCCATTTCACCTGTAATTACTTTCTGAGTGTCTATATTGTTCCATCTAATTCGGTTTCAGGATAAACCAAGGAGCTAGAAAGGCAATTCTCAGGTTGAGAGTTCAGGGCGAAAAAATGATATGCGTAAATAAGCCATTATATCTGGCATTCGTGGACTATGGGAAGGCCT
The DNA here is from genome assembly GCF_022747635.1 of Hetaerina americana. Taxonomy (NCBI): domain Eukaryota; kingdom Metazoa; phylum Arthropoda; class Insecta; order Odonata; family Calopterygidae; genus Hetaerina; species Hetaerina americana. The sequence goes on from NW_027286763.1 coordinate 34,200,497, forward strand.
TCGTTAACGTCGAATGGAAAAAGATGTTCAAGATACTAGAAGCGCTTGGTTTGAAATACAACGATATTTGTTTCCATAACCTCTACAAGAATCAGGTTATAACAATGCACACGAAGAATGGAAGAAAAATATAAACCAAAATAAATTAAGGAGTAAGAAAAGGATACAAACTTTCGCCAGAAATATGGAAAATATCCCTGTTAGAGACAATAAAAGAAACAGGAAGCATTAGGTATCCAAGGAGTCAGGGTAAATGGAGAAGAGATCAACAAGCTCCGATTTGCAGATGACATCTCAGTAGTGGCGGAAACGCGAGAGGACCTGCAAACAACTCTAAGTGCTATGGACCAAATACATGGGGAATATAATATTTACATCCCCTAGAAGTAAACTAAAATCCTTGTGTGTGGCAGAGAGGAGCTGAGTGCAAATAACAGTAATCGAGGGGTAAAACTACAGGAAGTGGAATCCTTCATCTACCTGGGCAGTGGCATAACAGAGCGAAGAAGTTCGACCAACATCAAAGCGAAGAAGAGCCCAAGCTAAGAAGGCGTTCTTTGAGAAGAGGCAGCTACTGTGTTTATAGAACCTAAGGCTGGAAACGAGGAAACGATTCGTCAATACCTTCGTGTGGAGCATGGCGCTCTATGGTTCCGAGACTTGCAACATTGGCAAAGTGGAACAGCGAAGAATAGAAGCCTTTGAAACATGGTGCTGGAGGAGAATGCTGAAGATTAAATGGGCAGGCGAAGCATGGGACGAGGAAGTATAGAAGAGCAGAAGACGATAGGACCATATGGAGAACTCTATGGCAAAGAAGAAATAGATGGATTGGACACCCAATGAGACAAAATTAGGAATTAAATAGAGGGAAAAATAGAAGGTAAGATTCCACGAGGAAAACCAAGAGACATGTACATAGTACTAATTTAGAAGGATGAAAAATAAAGGAGGTATTTCTGACTGGGGGTATCGACATGAAAAAGAGTAGAATGAAGGGCAGCAGTAAATCAATCCTTGGATTGAAATACCGATAATGACGATATTCTTCCTTGAGGGAGAGATTTTCATTTTTCATATAAATGCAACTTTCTAAGCTCCAATTTTAAAATACATCAAATTAAGTTTAAATAACAGGATAGAAATAAGAGCCATTAGCAATAGTACTTTTAAAATTATAGCATACCTTTCATCATAGTTTAATGCATTTGAGTTGAGGGAAAAGGAGTTAAAATGAAGGAAAAAAGTTTAGGTTAACAACCTTTATTTTTGACCTAAACAAATCAAACAAGTATAATCTTACACTGTAAAATATTGCGTAGGAAACAGTGGCAACATTGCTTTAACATATCAAATTATTTTATCATAAGTTGGACATTTTAAATTATTTTGGCAAATATATGTTCATTTCCTTGATTAATCTTACTGAAGTTCTGCTTTCATAGATTTCCATATGAGGTCATCGTCATGTAAATTCTCTCGACAAACATTTTTGCTAAAATCTCCTAGGAAGAGGTCACATAAAACTATTGCACTCACACCAGAATCTCAACCCAATATATGCTTTCTGCCTGTTTCGAGGAGAGATTTAGCTATTATGCCAAAACGATGATTACTGGCTATTAACTTCATATAACGCACCTTTCCACTTTTTCTAATTAGTATTGCCTTCAATAATTTTTATGTTCTCCCTACACAGTGTACGTACATCTATCCATAGACGTCATTACTTCTCTATATATTCTGAAATAAGCAGGAGATTATCAACCGGAAACTCTTGCCACAAAAATCAATTAAACAATGCCAAATGTACATTTTTTTGAGACATAACTCCATAATCCATTTAGTAAAGCGTTGACATCCTTATTCTTCATTATTCCCTCTCGTTCACTTACCTGAAATGAAGTAATCAATTTTCTCTCCCTTATAGAATGAATCCTATATGTGACTAATAAACTTTAATAGCGTGCTTTATTGGCAAAGTAAAGAGGGTATTAATAAATTTAAAAATGATGCTAGAGTTTCACAGTGTACAAGATAGAACTAAGCTTCCTCATAGTTGTAGATAAGAAGCGGACTGGGTCTTAGTTTCAAAAGGACGTTTTCCTGTGTTGTTTACGTGGTGAAAGTAGGCCGATTTAAAGTAAGCCCTACTGAATAAAAATTACAATTCAACGTCATTTTCTAACGGAAGCTAAATGGAATAAATGTTTCCTTGAATTATCTGGAAGTATTTTATAATATAATACAAAAAATAGAGTTTCCCAGAGGATTAAGATTTCCATATGTGGTTACCAGTATGTATATACGCTCATAAGTTGCAAATAATACGCATTATTGTAAATGCGGTTCAATGAATGAGGTTATATTAAAAATCCTAAGCACTCAGTGCAACTCTCCCTTTCACGATCCAAGAATTAGTTTTTATTCCCTTCGCTGGAATCATGCATCCTGACGTATATGATTACCTGCATAACACTACTGTAATGTGTGTCCCGTAAGGCATAGGATGTACATGACGAACACATGACCATCATATTATTTCAATTGAGATAACATGGCAATAACCATTTTATAATAGTACTCAATCTATTAACAACAAATAAATCGTGACTACAGAACTAATTCATTATGACCATCTGATTTTTATTTTTCCTTTATAATCTTCCGAAAACTATTGACATTGATCATAGCAATTATTATGAATTCCGCATCATATACGTCAACCTTTGTTAGTATACTTATATAATGAGTTCATTTGATAATAAATAAAAATAAATCTATTTTTCAATTTTAATGAAAGAGGCTTAAAACCAAAATGATTAAAGGTGAACAGATTCTAAGTGGAAAAACCCGTATTCAATAAAAAAATTATTCCATATTAAGAAATCCTTAGTTCAAATGTATCTATTACAAATTTTGGAACAAGAAACATATACCATTGAAAAGTAAGGAAATTAATAAGCATATGCCTTAAGATTCAGTTTCTACATTATTATTTATATTAACTAATGTTTCAGTGAGAACATATGTACTAATAATCGAGTACCAAATCAAAAATGAAAAGCTATAATTACAGAAAGGGTCTTGGCAACGGTTACAAAATAGATGAAAATGAAAATAATTGAGACTATATTTAGTAACTCAGAAGACTTATTAAAAAGGTTTTGGTGTTTTTAATAAAACAAATGCAAACATACAGGTACTTGAAATGAGAGCCAAAAGTTTATCTTTAGCGTAAAAATGGTGAAACGAATGGAACACACGAGTTGTGTTGACATTTTACCTTACCAAGGGGGAAATCAAAATCGCCGGGAGGTAAAATATTTCGAGAAATTATGTTTCAATTTTAAGGTAATATATTCTTAACATTTTTATCACCGTGCATGGCTTTTCTTACAGAATTATGGCGAACGGTCAGTTGGAAGGCCATTGTTTCATTACTTGGAAATCGATAAAAAATTGAAACGCCAAATTATTGTTGGATCTAAATAAAAATGTAAGCAAAATATGAAGAGAGTATTCAATGATATTACAGCAGTTGAAATGTTTGATAATATATTGCTTTCAAAGAAGAACAGTGACATTGTAAAATTACATAGTATAAATTGATTTTGCTCAAAGAATTTTGAGAATACACTACGTTGAAAAACAAACCGACAGAAAACTGCCGTGTAATATAAACTTCTACGTACTTTTTCAATTAAATTGAACATCTATCAGCATACACCATAAGTACTGAACTCTGGTTATTATGCTTATAAATGCGCAATGCTGCATCAGTATCTATCTTACATTTTATTGTATAGTCATGCAGATTGATGAAATTTAGGGTGTTACGAGGGATCGTAAAGGCTGTTTTTTTTTAAAAGAGCATAGGTTTTTTCCCGAGTTTTCTTCGTTGAAATTATGAACATAATACAATATATGAAGAATAACCAAAAATAAGTATAACTGAGCATTGCAAAAAGTGTATAACAAAAATATTCATTGCTAAAAGTGTCAAATGTTTTTCAACCTTTTTTCATGTTATAGTTTTCAATTTTATGTTCATATACGAAATTACGAGACCTGCGAAACATCTGAGTGCAAAAGATAAAGATATTCTGGCTGTATTATATTTGAATTTGTATAATAGATTCAAGGATATTGTATTTATTCATGCAACCAGTTTTCATCAAGTGCTATGATATGAATCATCCTTCAATGGGTTACTATTTCAAGATGATCATCAATTGAAATATAACAATATTTTTAAAACATTTTATTACTGCCTTAAGTAATGGTGAACCTTTCATTGAAACCATGGGAATAAAAATCAGAATCTGAATGATTTTAACCTCAGAAGAGCAGAAAACGTTAAAATTATGGTAACATGGTCAACAGAATAACCCCATATCCCAAATTTAAAACTCAATAAAAACACCAATGATGCCACAAAACAATTTTTATGCATAGTGTTAGAAAATCGGTATCATAATACACATGTCACTTTACTAAGTAGCTGGATATATCTTGTTAGAGTATTTTCTCTAAATCAGAAATTGCCCTATTACAATTAAAGAAAAAATATGTTCAGTTCTATTTAGCTATCAATTGCCATTTTCACGACATTAATAACAATGAAAACACCAATTAAAACAATTTTATCCAGGGAATTTTTATTAAGGGGTTAAATAATCTCAAAACCTGCCTTTTGCTCAAGATATATATGTAATTTCAAGAATAAGATACTTTTCCTCATGTTCACTACAATAGGAGACCCCCATAATTATTTCAATGAGTAATAATAATCTGACACGTTATGTTAAAACCCTCCACTCAGTGTATAACTTTCAAATTATTCGATTGGGCGTTTAAATAATCAAAAATGCAAGATGAGTTATCAATGGTCAACCTCGAGCCCATTGCTGAAACTTTCAGTCACGTTTCTATATTCTAGATGGTGAAATCGTCGTCACCCCTTGCCCTGAATGAGAGTGACAACCAACGAAACGCCTAAAGGGTACGACAAACTGTCACGTTCACTTTATGTTAAATAACCAGTTTTGATGCGGGAATACCCCTCAAACAAACCCGTCTCCGCTTCAGTTGAAAATTCTAGGCACACGTGGAGGCTGCAGCAGCAACAGTGACAGTAGCCTAACGGATCCGGGTACCCCATGTGGCAGAGGAGACCCGACGCATTCCTTTGAAGCCACACTTTCCTTTTAAGGATTCTACTCACAGTACGAAAACTACCCCTCTCCAAATTCCCTGCACACCCTCCCTACATTGTCATCTTCCATCCATCCAACTCCCAAACCCCTTCCGCAGACCTCACCCCTTCCCCGTCCATCTTGTGCCGACTGCTCGCCTGTCCTCGTGTTTCAGCCCAAAAAGAGAGGGAGAGGACCAGGAAGAAAAAACATGGAGACGAATGGAATGGGAGAGGCATAATAGCTTGAAATGGTCGATGGTAGGGGAGCGAGTTCACGTGGAGGCGGATAAAGGGTGATGGGGAAGGGGGGTCACTTCCACGGTGCGGACGAGCACAAAGCGCCGCCTCTCGCTTCTTTAGCCCGTCTGTCCATCCACATCTCCTCGACTGTCTCAGGCACTCGGAAAGGACCCAGATCTCTCTCCTCTCTCGACAAGCGGAGCGTCTAACGTCTGCAAGAATGGAATGATTCACTTCTCTTTTTAACCTGAAATGGCGGGTTATTATTCTTCTATTATTACTGTTCTCCTGGGTGACCCTTGTTGAAATGCTTTACAGATAATAAACGGTGCTAAACTTAATGCAAAGATGTACACATTTCAGTGAACCTCAAGATGCTTTGACCGTTATGTTATAAAAAGTATTTCTTGATTTTTACAATGAAGAAAAAGCTTTGATTTTAATCGGATACTACTCTAAAAGCAGGCCTTTGAATAAAGACAAACTCATCGACGCCGATGGAATTTTTTCCTCTTCTATAATCAAAGGTTAATCCGGATGAAGTCAAAAATTAGTATTCTTAACATTCACCTAAATTGCTCAAGGAGTGAATAATCATTCATTTACGAGAAATGAGCATGAAATAAGCAAATAATTTTTCTTTCTGTTCCAATGAAACTCTAAAATAATTTTTCATTGGAATATCCTCACTCTCGCTCCTGTGTTCTAATTTTAATTGTATTCTAATGTACAGAGATATGTGGATGACCCATATTTCCAATGAATCGATATTTAATATTTCACCTGCGCAGTGGTTAGTACTTTGATGTTGATGTCCTTTGGCCAGAGAGGTAATGGTTAGCAAAACTTGCCTGGCCTGCGTAGTGCGTGTAAGATCGAAAATGACTAGTCATATACGGCTGCAGTTTATAGAATAGAAGGGCAAAAGCATTTTGTTCAAATAACTTCACTTATTAATAGCACATATGTAAACTTGAGAAAGACGAGAGAAATACTGAGTTCTTATCTTATTTTGAAGTGCTTGTAGTATTTTCCCAATAGAGAATTTCGCAGGAAAACATATCGATGATCAATAATTCGTTTTCTTGACGGGCTATATTTATATTATATTAAATATATTGCGTGCATATATATTTATGAATAGTGATATAATTTTTATAACTGTCCAATAGTAATGTAACAAATGAAATATTTGAGTATTTCATTTCAATTTGCAACTTACACTGTTTCTTAGCATTAAACAGAATAACGAAAATTATCCTGCGTATTCAAAAGTGAGTGGGTTTATGCAAAAGTTTCGCAAAAGCCCAGATATCTGTGAATTCATCACTTTCACTTCTCATTTTTTTAAACTCCGGGAGAAGGCGGAGAATACAAGGCATATTGATCGAATATCACAAAGGACGTATTTAACTTATACCTTTTACCCGTACTTTAATTCGGGTCGTAATACAGTTGTTATTCTGGATTAATTTTAATTTTGTTTCTTAGATGATCTTCATGATATTCATTTTGATTGATGTCTACTGGCTATTGAACTGTCGTGACAACGTTAGGCACCAGATTTTCGCATGGACATACAAATTTTACTGTGTGCATTAGCGCATTCATTCTCTCTGTCTGAAAATTTAGATATTTTTCGTTTATTTTTAGCTTCATGCGGTTCAGCACAAAATAAAAAAAACCCTCTTTTATCTAGTGTACCATGTTATACTGATAAAATCAGGCCAAGAATCGCAGCTGCATCTGGAAATGTATTTTGTTCGAAAAATGCAAACAAATTCACTGCTAAAGCAATTATATACCCGAGGTAGCAATGTTATAAAATATCTGAGCAAGCAGAAATCATTAATCAATGAGATTACAAGGATTCGCATCAGTGACGTAGGAATGCCATTGAGAAAACAGCCAATTAAGTTCCACATTACCTGAATCTAACTCTGATAACCCCAATCCTGAAGTCGTTCTTGCTCATGAGGGTAATTATGTTGTCCTAGATTTGGACCGAGGTTCTCATTCAAACAATTCTCAGAAATAATCAACATATAAATTAGGGTCATTGGCTTCTTTTCCAAGGCCTCTAAGGGCTGTGTCAAAAGTTAATGCTAGAATCCTTTTCATCAAGGGCATAACTAGCTCTGAATCAGTAAATTCCAGCATGGAGAATGACGTTAAGGTCTATAAAAATACACGTCAAAACTGCACAATAAATGACCTCAGCCTGACAAGGAGCAGCGCTTATTTAACCAACTAAAATTTAAATGTGGCTCCGGTCCAAAAACCTGAGCAGAGTGTTGATTTATGGTAAGGGATGTTTCTTATGTTGTGGGTTCAAAGTTTATATTGTTATAGATATTTTTATTATATTTATGTGTCCATTATGCAATATTTTTACGCTATATGGTTGCTTCAAAAGTTGCATATGTTGATATTGTGATGAAACATATAATACTGCTCTCAGAGGAATCCATTTGGTGGAATGAATACCACAGAGAAATACTCTCCGAAAAGGTAACAGATTGGGATTTTCCATTGCTTCTCGGTTGCGTTGAAGGGCGTTGTCACTGTAGAAATGTATTTACGGTTCTTCAGCTTCTTAATCGCGCTATTCATTCAGTATTAAACTCAACATATATAATAATTTTGGTATGTTTTATTTCACTCTTAATTTAATATTGTATTCATACTGTTATCTTTAATATATTCAGTATAGAAAGACAATTAAATTTTTAGATTTAGGCACATTTGGCAGATGATTAATGCAAAGTTTTATTAGATTGTCTCATAAGCATCTCAAATATTTTTCGGCAGTCTGATAGTCACTAAAAATTAGTACGAAGCATAAATATTAACGCAATAGATGGATGAGAAAATTTCCGTTGTGGTGTTGTGTTAGAAGAGAGGAGATAAGGCGACTCCACAATCTTCAAAACTGCTGACTTAGTGATACAAAATATTTTTGTCACCTCTACAAATTGTTTACTCATCGCTAAGGAAACACGTACCACCTCACCGTGCCACTCCTTGCTACTTCAAATTCAACCTTGTGAAGGCGCACCTATTTCTATGGTCATACAAAACTTCCACGTGGCACACAAATTAAACTGTGCCTTATTTTCTGAGGTTAGAAAACATTTTTTAACAGCTTTGAACATGGATTTTTTTCTATGACAAAACATGCGCAAATTTCAGCCGATTTGATTAGAATTGACATGCTCACACGCTTGGAATTCAATTTCGCTCAGAAAAGGAAGGAATGCAAGGGACATTTATTCCGAAAAGAAATTGCTGGAGCAGCTTTCTCAGTGAAAATATTCTTTTCATTACTATTGGCTGAATCAAAATATTTATAGTTCACAATTCATTTATCAATATAGTAAAAAAATATTTTTCTGCAATGTATAAAAGATTAGAGCATTAAAATTAAATGAGCAGTACATTAAATTTAAATTTTTTACAATATCGTTTGAATAACCGTCCCAATGAGCGCAGTATATAATGTATTTGCAGGGCCTGGATACAAAAATTATTATTTTAAAAGACATTAGAGTTGAAAGGTAAGGCAGGGAAATGAATTTCATTATGGAGAAGATAATGATTGATAAATTCACAAATAATTTCAAGTTATATAGCGAAACAGTTGTCAATTTGAAGAAATGATTAATGAAGACCATACGAAGTTTATGATTTCTCGAAGATTTACTAAATAGAATACCAAAAATTAGGGCCGCAATAGTCCAGGGGTTTAACTACTAATCGGAGGACGCGGGTACGATTTTCGGGCAAGCATTTCTGGTCACCATCAGCTTCTTCAAACCATGTGAATTCTAGATCTCCCCGGGAAACCTTAGCCGGCACAAGGAAAGGGACTGGCCCCCCTACCGTGTGTGAATTTTACACGCCGTTGGACTTGGCAAAGGATGAAGTCTACAATAACCCAAAAAACCAACCTCCGGGTTGACTACTGTGTTTATGGTTTAATACTGGAATTGCTGAAAGGAAATGCTATGTATAAACCAAAAATATTCTTTCTTAGTAATTTATGGAGCCAAAGAAACGCACATAAACTATCATAACAAAGATGTGTGTTAATAAATTTAGCAAGGAATAGAAAAAGAATGAACAGTATTTTAATGTAAGAAATATATTTAAATATCATTTACTAACGCGAGATAAATATTAATGTATCACTAATTAGTGCTGCACAAATGCCAAAGACGCACGTTTCGATCATAAGAAAAGTTTAAAGTGGCAACTGGCATTATAAAAGAACAAAATTACACGTGTTAGATAATTATTTTCACACAAAGGTACGAGAATTATTAATTACTGAAAAAATAAATGTTTCAAAATTAAATAAAGGTCCTCCCATATAATTTGTGTTAAAAATAAAATACTTAAAGAATATGAGAAAGAGTTAACAGTGTTCAGAGCTCTAGAGATATAACGCCAACGTTTTAAATGAATGAATTGTCCAAAGAGTCTCCTCAAATCACTGAAATTGAATACGCGCTTGTTACTGTTTCCAGCAAAAGTTAAGATGGAAAAAAGAGGCATAAAGGAATTGCCCATCGTTGTTCCCCAGAAGATTTTCAGAATAAGTGGTTTTCAACGTTGAATACATCTAGAGAAATCCAAACAGGGATGAGGCGTGAAGGAGAGGTGAAACAAGCGTTTATATATAAATGAGAGGGAAAGTGCTTGTTTGAGGAGGTACGAGAGTCAAAGCGGTTGAGGACCAAATAGTTTGGCTAGCGGAGGAAGGAAGGCGAAGAAATGATGGAAGGCTCTAAAAATTGTTTGACAAGCATTAGAGAAGGGAAAGATGCGACAGGTTGAAGGGAATTTGTGGAACTATAAGAGAAGGAGCGCGCGTGCGAGGGGAAAATATACGGCCGAGACTTGATGGCTAAACAACTTGAAAAGGATGGGATTCCACTTATGAATAATGGGCTCTTCCTCAAAGTTAACTTTGATCGAGAAAAACTGTTCATCACAGTCACTTTCTGATACTTGATCTAATGAATAAACTAGGGCTGTCTAGACAGTAACTTACGTTTTCGTGTAGCAAGCGAAGTAGGGTGAGGAGCCGAATGCATGCTCTATTGACACACACAATAGGACAGTATGCCTCAAGCAGTAGCGCTTGCAAATTCGCCCGCTTACCGCTTGTTTAGATTAGCAAATCAAAATGCACATGAAAATTAGAAATTCTGCCTGGGATTGGTCGGTGTGCCACTCAGAGTTTGGCGTTTTGTTTCTGGGTCGCATTCAGAAACCCAGGTTTCATCACCGGTGCTGAAGTTGTCGAAATAATCAGGTTCATTTTCAATACGTTGCAAAAGTTCACTTGAAATTTCCTCTCGGTTGGTCTTACGTGGCACGGTTGGCGTGCAGCAATTTACAATAACTGACATCCTGTCGCTTCCACAGGTTGGAGAGCACGAGCTTTGTGGCTAAGTTAAGCGTGCCCTTCAACTACTCCAAGCGCTTTGATCCCACTGCGACCAATAGGAGCGGCGCGGAAAATTTAATTGCATAACTTTTGGAAGGCACTATGAATATACATATATATATATATATATATATATATATATATATATATATATATATATATATATATATACACACACACATTGCTCTTGAACACCAACATATATACATGCATTCAAACACGAAAACTTGCCTATGGCGAACAAATATTCATTGACAAGGAAATAGATAAAAGGAAAAGGGATAGGAGTACAATTAAAAGAAGAACACAGGAGAGGTGAGGAAGGCGGGATCGAGTAGATTATAAACACATCTTACAAACACAACTGGATAAACAGAGCAGTGATAGTTTAAAAGAAAGTTGACGTACTGAAATATATTTCAGATTCCGCGTTGCAGAATCCTATAGGAAATATTATAGAGATTTTAAACCAAATAAATTCTTTGTTGAAACTGCCGGTAATTTTTTAAATTTAGGCATTTCAGCAGTAAACTCGTTGCATCTGCTCAATGATTAAAACTAACCGAGTGCGTTTAAATATATTAGTTTCCCTTCCTAGTATTTTATATCAGTGGAGCCATACAGGCACGTTCTCTGAAGCTGCCACCTCAACGACTCCCATGTGGCTTATAACACGTAACACTATTTTTATCACCATTAATATGAAAGTTTGTCGTCATGAGGGGAACATTTTTTGAATATGCCAAATGCGTAAAAGGATTTCATCAGTAGGCATACATTACTATTGTTCTCGACAAACTATTATCAAAACGCATTCATTTACTAATAAACCAGTTTGCTGGTAAACTAATTATTGTTTTTTTGTCAATTTAAAAGCTACTCGTGGTAATTTACCTGTTAGAAGACGAAAAATGGTAAATTATAAATTATTAATCTTTGCAATTTTATCATGATTTTAATTGTGATGTTTAAGTACTAATATTTCAAATAACCCAGTAATGAGTTAACCACCACTTACCTCTCAATAGGTTTGAGCTGTTTTCGCTTTATCTTAAGACACCAGTTCCAAAACGGGAACTTGTACCAAGCGCACTTTCTATTAGACTTTCATATTATTGGTAACATCTCGCATATGGTGAATATACACGACATTATGGTATGAATTTAACGCAGTATTACAACTAACCACTGTAATTAGAGAATTCAATTTATTCGTATATCTTCCAGAGTATATGGAAGTTATAGTGGTGGAAAACTGTTTCTGGTTGCGTGAGTAAATATATATAGGAATTTCAGCGAATAGATTAATATTTGAGGGAAGCATAATGTAGTGGCGTTGACGCGAAGACGAGAGAGATGGAAACGGCCGAGGCTTCCGTGAGAAAACAGAAGCAAGCTGTGTTAAGACGAGAGAAGAGAAGGAGGGATACTGTCGGTGTGGGAATATTTGTTTGGGTGGAAATAATTACCCAAGAGGAGGTAGAACTGTGGATTGCGGGAAATGAACGGAGAGCGGGCCTACGAGTGAGCAGGAACAAGGGGTGACGGAAGGAGCCGGCGAAGGGAGACTAAAACGCTAATCCACTCTCACCTCTCGAATTTCAGTTTCTCCCCACCCGACAATTTCTCCTCTTTGTAATATTCTTCCATGAGTACAGTTTTACCTAATAAATTCTTACACGGTAGCATTTCCACTAAGATTTCTGCGAAATTCGGGTGTAATTTATGAAAGATATGATCGGTTTCCAAGAATTTACCTTGGAATGAAGAATAAAATGTATTTTGCACTGTTTTTTATTTGGGGACTACTAGTTTCAACCCTTAGGCGTCATCACCAGGTACTTATTACAGGACTTATTCAGCGCATATAATTGGTACTCATGTTAATATAAGTATTAAACCTCATTTCCTGAGTGCCAAATTTGCCACGGCATCGCGTTTTAATCTTCTAGAAGGTTACTATAATCTTTACGTAGCTGACTTGAAATTGCGTTAGGGATTTAATATTGATATATGATTTTTCATCAAGCCTTTTTCATCTTTGTCCTGACATCTGATCATATTGAAGATCCTGAATGCGATTATGTAACTGATACAAATAATTTAAAATACCATAGGGAAATATCACATGTATGATTCAAATTCCATCCCTTAAACTTATAGAAGCGCATGCAATAATGATGACGTCTTTTGTGCTGATAACTTAATTCTATAATGCAGGCTAATTTTTACGTGCACTTATTTCGCATGTTTGTTTCTGGATACCGTGTGTAAACCTCAAAGTGCATAGCCTCTCTCGAATCTTATTCGTAAATGTATTTCTTTATTATTCCCCATATGTATTCTCCATCGGGATGACTTAAATTGGAAACTCTTATCTGTAAATACAGCAAAGTGATTAGTTAGCATGCCATACCATTGAGTAACTTAAGTGAATAATATTCAAATAAACTACTTAGTTTATGACATGACATATTTTTTACCGTCCAAAAGAAAGTATTTAAGCAGTAGTCATTGTTTGAAAAATGATCATGCACAATATTGATAAATCAAACGATATGCATTAGAGTGATTTATTATTGTAATTGAGAGGTAAAATTAATTTGATTTTATCAAAGAAAACATTCATAATCACATAAATGTCACTTAAAATAAATTTAAAAAATGTTAGAAATTTAATACATGATCCATAATGAAAAAAATAGCTAGGCAAAGTATAACAGAGACGAATTCTCCTTATTTTGGTCTCGTTGGTTTTATTATGTCGAATAAAAATGAATTGCATGCCATGGTTTCACTTAAAAATCAAACTCCTGGAACATTATGAACTTTCAAGGTGAAAAAGAAAATAAGCTAAGTATATTTATTTAATTTTGAATCATTATCCTTCAAAGCGAAAGAACCCATGTCAACTTAAATCCACGAATGACTTAGCCATTAACTTCTCCAAAATTGATCGATCTTCGATTGAATCAAATTATTTTCTTCTAATCAAAGGTTTAATTAAGTTACAATAGGTTGGTTTGTCGCATGATACCCTTTGAGGAAAACATTAATTTAGAACATAAATAAACTTCAAATAAATATAATTTAATAAAATATGTGATATGATATTGCAACAACATGAAAGAGCGCTTCTAGGCATTAAATTCATGTTTGAATAAAACAATTTCGCTATCGGCCCTAACAGCTGCTACAGAGCATTTCTGCCATTTTTGTTAAATAAAAGAATGCAAGGACATTGCTTATTCTACATCAAGCCTAAAATATTGCCAATAATATCGTTGATATATTTATATATATTTATAATTTTTTAAGGGTGCAGTTCATTATGCAGGGTGTGTTTTAGTCTTTAGGTAGCCCTAAATATACAGGGCACGGGGGTAACAACTCTAGGGTTTCCACAAGAAACGTAAAATCTTTGATTCTTTCTTCGTACTTTACAAATGGATTTCCACAAAGTATCGGCCTACACCATCTCTCAAACTGCATGTAGGGTCAAATGCACAGCATGCACCATTATGTGACCAACGTATTCGTACTGATCACTGTGGTAGCTTTACTGAAAGTGGGCCTAAGATTACTCTTCACCTGTCCAAAGATCTGTCACGCGAATGCATTCAGATATAATTATTTTAGGAATTTATGTGGTCACAGATTTGCATTTTGTAGGTTGAAATTTCTAATATGTGTGCATTTTAACATTTTGTAACTTCCAATGAGCAAATCGTAGATTCCGAAAAAGACATTTTCAAGTGCTTGATTAGGTAAGTACTTGGTGGAATATGGCCTGGATCGTATTAGCCGCAGTCAAAGAGATGAAAAAGTTAAATTAGAGAGTTCTGCTACAATAGGACCTTCCGAAATACAGAAACTTAAATTATGCTGCACAATATTTTTCATTAATTTATTTAAATTTTCTCCATTCAAATTTTAGACCTCAGCATCCCTTTAACATTTCATACTTACATAATACACTGCAGGCCACCACAGGAAAGTAACACAGCCTTAGAGCATTAACCGTTAGTGGAGAATAAATTGAAACCCGAACATAACTACCTAAAGTGAAATAAAATTAAGTTTAAAGATATTACGCAACTAATTTTTATAATTATTGTAAAATAGTTTTTTTTAATATTCGGCTTATCATTTGTAATACATGAAAAGTGAAAAATATGAAAACAAAAACGGAACACCATAAATATTTTCTTAAGTATTTTGAAAACATGAAACATAAACTTCAATTTTAAGCATATTATTCGCAAAATATCATGAAATCGTAGAAGAGATAACATGTCATGCTAGAGATAGATAGCTAGATAGATAGATAGAAGACATAACAAATTATGCTAGAGAAAAATGGTAAATGCATCACCATAAATAAGCGTTCTTTTTGGATGACTCCAAAAGAGAAAGGGAGTATGGTAAGTATACATAAACGACCAAAAATGATTGAAAGTTCACAAAATGTTTTAGTTGTAGATTAACACTAAATTGAATCAAGGAAACATATAACCTCTTTAAATTACATGAGAAAAAGCACGAGATTTATAGCTTCTGATTGATTCATGATATTATTGAATAGGGTAAGTACAATAAATAACTAAAATTTTAATGTTTAATCATCATCGAGACTTACATCCAAAATTAAAAAGCTATGTGAGTGACAACCAAAGGAAGTTTTAGCACGTCGTTCTTTGAACATCTCTAAAGTTCAATTTGGCGTGACACATGAAAAGGAACGTCAATAGAAATGCAATGGCAAATTTTTGAAGATTATCAATGGCTTCTTTTCTTGCTAGGCCAGCGTAAACTTTTTAGTTATAAATACCATCACGAGCTCTTGAGCAGGCATTATATTTGATTGATAAAAATCCCACGCCATGTGAACTAAAATATTCTGGCATTAATGACGATATCCATTCATTCCATGACGTTCTAAACAAAAGGAATACATATCATGGATTCATAGTAATTGCATGTGAAGTAGCGTGGTCAGAGAGTTATTAAATGAAATCAGAGATCATATTTAAAAATTGTTTTCATTAAAAATATTGGGATTCTCCAATGGACATAGTGGACTTATAGTGAAAATGAAATATTTCGTTCTTTTTGTTTTCACCATCTCCCAGGTGAATTACACGAAACCTTTTTGCCTGCATGTCTAAAATCTGTAGCTCACATGCGTATAATTTATTGAACATTACATCCATCTCTTTGGGATTGAAATAAATGAAATATATCCTCCTAGATTATCTAAGCATTGAATTTACAGATTAAAATATCTATTCAAAGCGATCTAAAAGTTAATATAGGGCCAATTTCTTTTTGAAAATATTACAAATGACATGCCGCTTATTATATGATTAATCATATGCATTTTTTATATTATTATAATATTAGTAATGATTTGACAAACAAAAATGATGTGACAAACTGAAAATGGAATATTAATTAGTGATTTATGAAAGATAAAGAGAGAAAATTTAAGTACAAATATACAATACAGCTACTTAAAAGAGAAGACGCATAGATTGGATTTAAAGGTAATAACTTTCTGTCAAAAATATAAAATTAAGTTCTTGATAAAAGCTTCCTAACGCTTTAGTTTACCATTTTCAATAATTACAAAAGAAATATATAGCAGTATAAGGTATTTGACATGATAATTAAAAAGTAAATCCCAAGTATCGCCTGTTGCTTAATATAGGACAGTATTTAAGTGAGGTAATTGCTGTAACACATTTCTAAATATTAAATTTAAATTTTTTAAAAGGTGCGTTTTCTTCATTATTAAAAATGTTTTATTCATTGCGTCACACATTAATTCCTATTGATTCCAAAACAATCTGTTTTCTTAAAAATCTATTTACCTGGCCTAGAAATAATTTCAAATTCAAAATCACCCTCAATATTTAAGTTCCAATACATGCAACGCGAATTTGCGACTGTCTGAATTGCTTGATCTCAAATCCTTGAATGAGTATTTATGACTTACATTTTATTTTGTTTCTAAAAAGCACTGTGTATGCAGAGCAAAGTATTCTGCGTTTATATTACATTTTTAAATCTAAATATGGGATAAGACAGTAATAATATGTATATGTCAAGCATGAAGAATTGTTATTGCAATAATATATTTTGAACCACTGATGAAATTAATAAGGGTATATATTGCGTCTTGGTAATATAGGTCCACCTATTTTTCTAAATATGCTAAATTTTTACAAAGACCATTAATATTTTAATAAGGTAAATTTATCAAAAAAGATAAAATTCTCAGCCGAATTTCCGAACTGAAATATTTTGAGATGTTAGGGAAATATAATCTCCCATAAATTTATTAAATATCATTTAAATGGCAACGAGGATGGATTAAACGAGAAAGAAGATGGTCTAAAATGTAAAATTTGATTTAACTTTTCATCGAAAAAGTACTCAATTGAAATTTTAATAAATAATAATATTTCAAGAAGACAAAATGAGTTACTTATAATCACAAAATGTATATGAATTCATGCAACAGCAATCGGAGCTTCAATTTACAGAATAATCTTCCTCTGAAGAAACAGAATAAAGGAAAGGGTGATACAAAATTACGCAATTGAACATAATAATCTGTAACTTTAGAGATCCTGCGTGTAATAGAGAATTAAAACTCGGATTAACTATGTTGAAAATAGAAGGGAGAGAGCCAAGCCATTCGCCAAGCCATAGGAGAAGTTAGGTCGGAATGGAGCTGAAAGGGTCGCGGGAGTGGGGCGCGATGGAAACGGGGGTATAGGAAGAGGAATGACTCGACCACCGTAAACGAGGGTGGACTCCTTTCACTGTCTGACGCCGTGCGATTTATGAATGTGTTAATGCGCCCACCCATCCCCGCTCACACTCCCTATTTCTGACACTGTTTTCCTCCCTACCCTTCCAACCCCCAGAAGTGGCCACTCCCATTTCCCCACCTAATGGATATTCATTAATGAGAAAAAGGACCTTCTCCCCGTATCCTATGTCTCTTTGTGCTCCCCCGTCTCACCTTATCCGTTTCCCGCGACTCGTCCCGGTTGTGCCAACACATCCCTCACCCACGGATCCTTTACCACGCAGCCTCTTCTCCTTCTTCTCCTCTAAGCGGCGACGATAGATCCCTCGCGGCTCTTAATCACCCATTTTATTTTTCAGAAGATGAATTAAGCTACACATTCTTAATTTTTGCTGCATAAAATACACATAATTGTCAAAAAACTTAAGCTACTTCCCGTTGATAACAGAAAAATTCATTTTAGCGTTAAACTACTGTGACCAAACAAAATATCTATGCCACAGTTGCCCCTATCAATTGAACTATATGTATCATGTCAAACAATAAATGGATCTTGTAATGTAATTTCATTTATTTCTACATAGTTCATGAGTAAAGGAAAGAACTAAATTTTAAACCTGCTAAAAATAGCTAAATGATATGACGGAAACCTGTATAGAAATCCTCGCCTCCACGCCACGTTTGAGTACTTCTTGATGAATTCTTTTAATTTCAATTTAAAACTCAATGGTGTGGTTCAGATTTGAAGAAATAAAACAAAACAGAGTACACTAATATATTTTGTTGTAGATTCAAACTCCATGTGTATTTGGCGACATAACTTTCGTTTCGAAAGCGTTAAAATTATTTTATTCGAAAAATCATAATATATAATATTTTAAAAATAAGTTACATATTTCATCAAAATGAAAAATAGATCCATTAAAGCCATTTTTAATATTTTAAAGATTTTAAGGAATTTAGTGAAGGCAATATATTTATAGATATTTTCTTAAAGCATAGAACACATTTTTTATATTTTTTAATAATTTAAAAAATTGATTTTAAAATAATTTTTTCCTTCAGAGTGGGAGGGATTTGCATAACTGGGGACCTTGAATCAGCAGCTGAAATAGGGTATATTTATTGACCACCACCTTGGAAAAAACAAAAATAAAGCACTTAATATCTGCAAATAAGCACATTTTATCTTTATCAAGGAAAATACGATAAATTGTCATAAGAATAAAATTTGTCCGTATGCTTATTGAAATCAACGAAAATGACTCAATGATTACACATTTCAACATGAAAATTAAAATTCTGATTCGTGGCAATTGGCATAAGCTTCAATAGAAATCGTTTGAGATTCTTCCGCAAGTTATGTAGTTCTTTGATTTTGCTTTGTCGTGACATGTCGAACATTGAAAAATACTGGAAACATCCGAAACTGGTATATTTATTTCCAGTATGTCAAATATAAAATGCGATCGTCTCCTCTAAATGAGAATGCTACATATACAGGGTCGCACCCAAAAGTGGTTGGATTGATTGTTTTACAAGAATTTTATTGACGATGTACTTAAATCGACTTAATAATCTTCAAAGTATGCTCCTTGAGCTGCTACACACTTAGTATAACGTTGCTCCCATTCCCCGTACGCCCGCTGGAAATTTTCTTTGGGGATGCCGTTGATGACCCTCGTCGAAGCCTCTTGAACGGCCTTGATCGAGTCAAAACGTCGTCCCTTGAGCTGTCTTGTCATCAGGGGGAAGATGAAGAAGTCCGATGGTGCCAGATCGGGAGAATAGGGTGGGTGCGGCAACGTGGCAACGCCGTATTTGGCCAGGAGCTGTCTGACGACGAGCGCGCCATGGCAGAATTTTCGGCACCATCTTGGCGCACACCTTGCGCATGGCCAAATCTTGTGAAATAATGCGTTGGACGTTGGATGCAGACAGACCCAACTGGTCTGCAATTTCTTCACTGGTTAAGCGTCGGTCTGTGTTCAGCAGTTTCCTCACTCTGTCCACATTCGTGTCGGTTCTTGCCGTCGACGGCCGTTCGGAGCGATGGTCGTCTTCAACGAGCTCCCCACCCTCTTTAAACAACTTGTGCCACTCAAATACTGTGGAACGGCTTAAGGCAGTGTACATATAAGCCTGATTGATCATATCGAGGGTCTCAGTTGCCGTATTCCCGAGTTTCGCACAAAACTTCACGGAATAACGTTACTCTAAATTCAGATTCATTTTGTTTTTCGACGCGGACAAAAAACTTGCTTCAGTAAAAACGGTGTCCTCACTCAACGACAGCCCGGAGGCAGACCCCCTCCACCGCTCCGTTCGCGCCCGAGAAAATCAGTCCTACCACTTTTGGGTGCGACCCTGTACAATGACTGGCTGCTTATTTGAACCTTTCATGCTGCCTTGCCCATTCTATCACCGAGAGGAAATATTACTTCTCTATACCGAGAAAAATTCGAAACTGGTGCAGTCATAAATTGCCAAAATGTACATATATTGTATTTTATTATCTTGCATTTTAATATAATTTCTTCGTCTGGACATATAAAAGATAAAACAAACGTTACTAGACCATTTAATATGCATCTTATTATACTTTAAGAAAATACATTAAACCATTCCCTATGTGCGGGTATTAATATTTTATTTTAAATCTTCACCTTCATCTCGAGTGAGATTTATGCTTAAAATGTACGTACAGTTGTCTTTAAAACTTTGTTGAATGCATTCGTAATATGTATATACTATAAGCACAGATGGAATAATAATTTGAGCTTTCCGACGAATTTGTTTCTTTATAAACGTTTTATGAAAAGAATTTCAACGAACTAAACGCGGAAAGGTTTTTCTAATACTTAATGAATAAGAATTCGACTACTTTATAATGATGAAAGATATTATTCCTGGGCAACAACTTGAAAATGCCGCGTGGCACAAATTGTAAGGAATGGTAGGTTTTTTGGTTAAAGTAATGAAGAAAAGATTGGTTAGATAACATTCATAAATTGTAGCCTGACTTTTAATTAAATTATCAGATATTTCAAAACATTATCAAATATAACATATTTGAAGTAGTAATGAGTAATTTTGAGTAATTTAAAAGATGTTATACGTTACATCCACCGCTAAAATTTATGAATGAAATCTCGTTATAATTGATTAAATTCTTATAGCGTTGCTAATAATCAGATCGTGGGTAAAGAAATACGTACAGACATTAAGCATTCTTCAAGAAAATATCTCAACCGTTTTAGGAGGTTTCAAAGACGTTGAATCAATATGTACTCTTTCTCATAAGGTTTGACACCATTTCACGAGGAATTTTTCACCAATGCAATCTTACAATATATACCATAGATGAATGAAAAGAGCATTCCAGACCATTGTCGACATATCTGACAGTCCAACTTTCAAAGTTGATTGTAAAAAGTAAGGGCTCATATAGAAAAAACCCTGAGGGTACAATGAATTTCAAAAATCAAAAACCTATGCACAAAAAACCGAAGGTTGACAGTGAGAAAAACTTCGGACCTTTGGAATCGTTTTGCATAGGAAAGTGATCTCAACTCCCGTCATTCATTCATTATTGCCCGGAACGACGTTAAAGAGGACATTGAAATGTGCAAGTCGTCGCATGAAATGATGGTGTCGCTGCAATATTCTGATTGGATATGATAATTATTTTATTAGAAAAATATTAGGTGTCTTAAATCTAATGTGAGCTCGAATATTAGATGTAAGAACATAATTATTCACAAATATTATACTTAAACATTATACATGTGCAATAAGTAAATAAAATACGACAATCCGTGGGGAAGCCAGGAGTACATATTTTCCTGGGATGTGTTTATAATTTTAAAACAATTTAAATATCATCATTGTCTTGGATTCATAATTAATGACATTTTCTACATTAATATGTCACATATTATTCATCATTCACAAGTTTCATTAAGTTTTCATTCAATTTTTAGAGAATTATTACTAATCTTCAAAAGAACTAAGAGATATTTGTCATGGTTGAAAATTTTGTGATGTTGCAAAACCGGAGAGACGCACGATACTTTCATTTGTAGCATATGTATTTTTACACGTTTTCACGTTATTAATAGACCATACTGATATTCTAGACTCCGTGTATTAAGTAAAATAGATGCATTAAGTATTGTTACAACTGTGTACAGTAAAGAAATACTCACCCAAATGTAAACAAACCCAAAGGCGATCAAAATGTTAATTTGAATAGTAGTATGTGTATATGTACAATAACGAGCAGTTTAAAAAATGATTTAATATTGATTCGCAGGGAATATTAATATTACTCAAACGGTTGCCAATGTTCGAAATAGTATAATATAAATCTTCGTACTTTGGCATTGTCTTCTAAAGTTGCCAATGCAGACCAATAGCCACGTAATATTTGACAACTGCTTTAACAGGACAAAAATGATGGCGAATTGATGATTATTGAGTCCCTATAGATTCATTACCTAAATGTACTCTAGGCCAGAGCAAGTTTGACACACATGGATGTATCCCAAATGAAACTCGTCCCCTAACGTTCCAAAGAAAAAGCACCATCCAAAGGCAGAAAATGTGCCCAAGTACCAGGATATCTGAATAATTTTAAAACTTTTTTGTCGCAGTCGCGGGCAAAAATATCCTCTTTAGCCCGTAATATTCATTTTGAAAACTCGCATGACACCTGCCCACGAAGAACTTGCGTTTTTGTTGCTATTTGCCATATTTTTGATTGGTTTAAATCAAATTAGTATTAAGTAGGCATATCTTTTGGCGGGTTCCATCACCAATGTGATTAAAACTGCTCGGTTATTTGTCATCATTTATTTCCTTTCTCGAGTGTTGAGTGCATATTTGTACACCATCACTTTAATCGATTGGCGATGGCCGCACTAAAGCGCAGATCGGTTGCCGTCCGCGACAAATCGGTGAAGAGGGCGTGGGAAAGGGTAAGGGGGAAGGGAGGCAGTGGAGGGAAGGATGGGGGAAGTGCCGGGTGAATGAGAGCATACGAGAGATAGAGGCGCACGCACACACAAACACACGTGGACATTGTACTGTGAAGGAACGACGGGCGGTGGAGGAGGGCGTGTGGGAGGAGAGACGACCTCAAAATGGCGGGGCGATTGACGTCATGCATAGTCGGACGAGGGGTAGGATGGTGCTTCGGGCGGGGGACGGCCTTTCCCCATCCCCACTTTGGGTGCGCCCGCGAAAGCAAACGGCATTGCTCTCTTGTTTTTGTCTACCTTCCATCCTCCATCCCCTTCTCCTCCAGGTCTCTTTCTCCTCCAACGTCCTGCCTTCCTGCAATCCACTTCATGAGTGGATTTCTTGAAGTCTGAGCTCTCATTTCTCTGCAGCGCTGGCCTTTCCATGTACATTCCCGGCTATTAGGACAGCACACCTTGGTGCTTAAGAAGGCAGAGGTTATGGTCTAGTTGAACCGCGGGAACAGGTTGAGGGGTTTTGACAAATGTCATTTGCTTTGCCTAACATTAGTCCTGAATTTCTTCATGGAGCGAGAAAAGCTAACCCGAGTAGAGCATCGGTTCAGGCCACAATACGTGCGCTCCTATCTCGAGTAAGAGAGGTCAAGTCCTTAAATTTCAGCTGAGTGCTTCACACTACTTTTTTATTTGTTTCAAAACAGGGTTAATACTAAATCAGATTACAATGCTTAGGGAAACGGCGTCTTCAAGTGCAAAAAAATTATCGAAATTCAATTTTCCATTTTTCGTGAACGCATGGATCCCCGCAAAAATTTGTTTAAATTTATTTTTATATTTTCAGAAAAAAAATTGAAGGCTGGTGATTACAAAGTTATAGTTAGAACTACTTATAAGACGATATCTTGTATTCATACTGCACATGGACAAAACATTCGGTTGAGTACATCATAATGTTCTATTACGGCCGTGATGTATAATAATGAAATATATGAATGCAATCTTCATTGCGAATCATAACTCAATTAACCTTGGTATTTGTTTCATGCTAATCATAAACAGTCACAATTAGAGTGCCATATTTTAAATTAATGACAAACCTTTTTATGGCCAAAGCCAAAGTCCTCTGTTGCCAGAACTTTATTTTGTATTTCTCAAATAAACTCTTATGCAGCCGGTATTCTATAAACGTAATTCTAATTCCGTATCTGCGGAAGATTTCGGTAATCCAACTATGACGAATAAGGATATTTAAACTGAGTTAAATGCACATAATTTTTATTACTCTTCATAATTGTTACTTATTTCATCTTCCGATGTGAAAGTAAACAAAAGGAGTTGAGTGTATCTTGCTCTATTACGTCTCTGAATGCTCTATTACGTCCGCAAAATATAAGATTATTATCCGAGGCGCAGAGATGTTTTGAATTACTCCATGCTGACTTACTTGGCACTGGCCTTAGGTCGTTCATTTTCCATCTATTTTGATTCGATTCCACAGAATTATAAATAGAATATTGTTACTTACATAGAACGTTTAAGCATTTAGACATGCTATTAAACTAATACATTGTAGATTACGACGCACTATAATCGTCTTTAATGGTTATGATATATCCGTAATTACTTATCGTCTGCATATACTACCTTGATCAAAAAGTTCCCGGAATAACCACCGTGTGGCGCTCCCATCGTTCCGATTTGAGTTCTGTTTTTTTTGTTAAATTGGTACATCTGTTGTTGATATTCCCTTTAAATCTTAGTGTCATAACTTGACATTTGCAAAAGTTACGGTCGGTTTTCGGTATGTCCATCAGTGCTTCCTGCGATTTTTCCATTACTTCCTCTCGGCTGCTAAAACGCGTTCCCCGTAATGGTTTTTTAACTCGATTGAACAGAAAGAAGTCACAGGGAGCCAAATCAGGTGAATTCGGTGGCTGTTGGATGGTATTTGTTGCATTTTTCGTCAAAAAATTACGAATAATGATAGCACTGTGCGACGGTGCGTTATCATGGTGCAAAATCCACGAGTTTTCTGCCCACATTTCTGGTCTCTTCCGGCGAATTGCTTCACGCAAACGTCTCATAACGCCCAAATAATACTCTTTGTTTACTGTCTGGCCTTCTGGCAAAAATTCATGATGCACTACACCGTTGTAGTCCATGAAAACCGTCAGCATTGCCTTCTTTTTTGACTGAAAACGACGTGGTTTTTTTGGTCTCGGCTCATTTGGTGAACGCCATTCACTTGCCTGATGTCTGGATTGCGTGTCGTACTCATAAACCCACGTCTCGTCTCCAGTAATGATCCTTTTGATGAATGTGGGATCGGATTCAGCCTCGCAAATCATGTCTTTTGCGACGTCAACACGGTCTCTTTTTTGCATGAAATTGAGGTCTTTTGGAACCAACTTTGCTGCTACACGACGGAAACCCAAATCATTAACCACAATGTCTTGGGCGGATCCATAGGCAATGTTCAAGTCCTCCGCTATTTCTCTGATGGTTAATTTGCGGTTATTGACCAACATTTCTTTTACTTTATCAATTTTTTCACCGACTTTCGATGTCGATGGTCTGCCACTGCGTTCATCATCTTCGATTGACTCACGACCACTTCTGAACCGCTCGTGCTACTGGTAAACGACCGTTTTTTTTAGAGAATCGTTGCCGAAACACTTTTCCAACATTTCCAACGTCCGTGCGCCACTAAATCCGTTTTTTACGCAAAATTTAATACAAGTTCGTTGTTGCAAATTTAAATCCATTTCTGAAATTGTAAAAAATCGCCAACACACACAGAGATAGATGTACTCTTGGCTACGTAACTTTTGCAAATGTCAAGTTATGACACTAAGATTTAAAGGGAATATCAACAACAGATGTACCAATTTAACAAAAAAAACAGAACTCAAATCGAAACGATGGGAGCGCCACACGGTGGTTATTCCGGGAACTTTTTGATCAAGGTAGTATTACCAACCCAATTTTCTCTATTTCATTTTAAATATTCTTTTCTCTTTGCTGTAAAAACATTATTGTGAATGATGGTTCAATTTTGTCTGGTGGCGAACTTTGGAAATTAATGTATATATTGCATTCAAATTAAGACAAAACATCCAGGTATTCAATTATTAGCTTTTCTTAACATTTGAATTAATTTGCATATTCAAATTAACCTTTCTACTGCGATGGCAGGCCATAAGACTTGGTGTTAAAAGCGGAATTTTAATAAATATGCATGCAAAAGATATGATGAGAGTCCAATTTTCTATTACCTCCGCCAAAAACCGCACTTTATAGTTGCTATAGTTGATTTAATTCTGAAGTTTTAAGAATACCTGGAATAAGTGACTCTTACACTAGAATAAACTTTATTTATAGAATTGTAGCATACGAGTAATACCATATATTTAGTCAAATTAAGTAGGGCAGAAAAATGATTTATAGCAATGTAGGATGTAATCGCATTTTTTTAGGCAGAAAGAAGTGTTCAGCGTTTTTTTTCGTTTAAATTTGCTTTGAATTGTAGATTACCGCAAAAAGTACATTTTTTCGGGCGGTTATGCAACACAAGGAGAAAACTAAGTTCAAACGCTGTAATCGTCGAAAATATTGAGACTGGAAATAATAAATAGACATTGCCCCCTTTGCTAGGAAATATTAACTTAATGAATAAAATTTAACATTTTACATTCATATATGATTTTCATATATTTCGCAGGCATCCAGTGTCTTCAATGCCTTTTCCTCCATTTTGGATAAGGAAAAAAATTTAAAGAGAAATATATCTTTTGAATGCTGTGATCATTTATTGCTGACCGATTGAAATAAACCATGGTACTAGATTTCATCCAATGCACATCCAAAGTCCAACCCTATCCATTAATTCCCAAATATTGAATGGAATTTCAATTCCGTCATGCATATTTATGGTGTAAAATAAAAATATATGATGATATATCCACTCATGTGAGTTCAAGAGCTAAGGATTTCATTCTCAGACACCTACTTTTGTGTAGTTGAAAATTCATAACGCTGGTTATGTAATTCTCAGAATGATTAAAAATCTATTACACTTAGTACATGTGGGAATTAACAACAGATGATCGATTCGGGGTCGTTGGCAACGCTTTATTATGTTGAGAACTCTTAATTATGTCAATGATTATCAATGATTTTAGGAAAATAGTATCTAGTTTACGCGGAATAAAGTCATCGAATGACTTTTCCCTTTTTGGGTGAATATAAAATCCATTGACTACGTTGAATATTTCAATCCCTTATATCCTATTTCCTAGCTTTCGAGCTGTCATGAGATACATTGAGGGAGGTTAGAATTATTAACGCACCAATTCGTGTAAAACACAGGATGTAAATATTTTTTTGCTACTGCTAACATTTAAGTCCGCTAAAGTTTTTCGTTAATAAACCCCTGCTAGCACGTAATAAGTTCCTCCTTGTAATGCAATGATTGCCATCCATTAAAGGCAAGAAAGAGAGTCATAAAAACACGACCCCTGATAGTGGTAAGGTTTCGGTTTTCATAGTAGTAAAAAACATCTGTTGTGATTACTTGGCTGTGACATTCTGACATTTTGAAGAAACCAGAACCAACATTACCGCAACTAATGACGGTACTGTACTCCAACTAAGACAAACAATATTGACATAAAAATCTGTTACAAAAGATCTTAATGCATTATTTAATTTATTTAAGCAGTATTCAAAAAGATAATTGAGTGTGAATGTAATCTAAGATTAAAGAATAGTGTTAACTTCATCTACATATTGTTCTAGAAAGTCACTGAAAAAATGTTTGCTTCACTATTACCTACAGGACAAGTCAATGATAACATTCATCCAGAGTATTGGGGCGCCAACGGACGTAATCGAATATCTTTGAACAGTCTGCATTGAGGGTACTCGGTTTTTGACATGGCTGCAGTGAAATTGGAAATTTAACGCCTTCTATATTGTTCACCCTCAGTGGAGCAGCAAAAAATGAACAATTATCCCAAAAAGCACGGTTAAATTGCAACCGAAAAATTCTGCGAACGATCACAGGAAGCATCAACTCCAGCTTTGAAATGGAAAAAGATGAATAGAGAAATAAATTTAATTAAATGAATTTTGGTGGGGAAAAGCATTCAGATTCAGTAAAATAACGTTAAAAATTCAGTAAAATGGAGAAAAAACTTGCAAATCACGAACTTTTCATGCTTGCATTAGAAGGGGTAGCTCGGATACAATACTGATACGTCAAAAATGAAAATCTATCGTGTATCAAAGATTTGAAGCTGAAAATTTGTTCATCAGAATAAAATTGAGGCCTATAAATGAATCAAAACATAATTTCAGAAAACAAGTATTTATCCTAAAGAAATCTCCCTTTTGCTATTTTGTGGTGCCGTAAAAGAGAAACTAACTATTTTCTGCTTGTTTTTTATACCCAATTAAAATATATAAAATATGTTATTCTAGTCGACCTAAGAATAATAAAGCATATGGATGTTTCAAAGCAATTGTTAATAGTTAGAAAGATCATTTGGTAGCAAATACTGTCATTTGAAATACACTGAATGACATGCTGAGTGGTACATACTGGCAGTACATACAATATATCTAAATCAATATTATTAAAATACAAAAAATGCTTATAAACCTAACAAAATGACTTATCTACATTAACCGTAGGAAATTTGAGAGCATAGCTGCTTAACGACAGTAATGGCATTTATTACCAATGGTAGGACTGATAGTGACTTTTAATCCAAAATTATTCTTTTTACTGCAGAGCTTTATTCTTGAGCCACCTATTATTGTCGGAAGAGACTAAAACGTGGGATTGACATATTAAGCCAGGATTGGAAATAAGTATCTCTAGAACTATTAAATATGCTGTAGCATGGTATTTTATCTGACTCATATGCCCAAAGAATCCAGCATACACCAACATCAAGCGTGGGGGGCAGGGGAGACATTGGTAAGCTAGTGATGCATGCCCCTGGTTTAGGAGAGAAAGGGAGAGAGAGCAAGATTGGTGACTGGCTAATCAATGGAAAATTTACCCTAACAGGGGCCCGGCGAATGAACATAAACCGCCTCTCTACGGCCCTTCTTCCGCCGGACCTTCCACCGCTTCCTCTTTATGACGTTTAATATGAATATTTGAAATTTTCATTAAAATAGTTCCATAACGATCCATAGAACGATGCTCAGTGTTTTCGATCATAAAGCACCGGATATTTATGAAATTATTCCAAATAGAAGTATCATTTTATAGACCAATTAACGAAGTAGGTTGCATTCAAGTTTGATATTAGATGAATCTCTGCGGGCCCGACGAAGGCAGAAATAAGATATTTACACAAGAGTAAAAATAGAGAGCCAACTTTAGGGAAATATTTAGAGAAGAAAAAAGATAAGTAGTCTTGAAACATCATGGGACTTAGGGGCTTTCATATCAGAGAGCAGAAAATTTAAAAGCAACCAGCAATGTATTTGACAGATTGATAAAGTGTGAAAAATGATTGCATTGAATACGTCATAAAATATAATTTTTAGTGACTATAAAAATAGAAATTTAAACAGTGGTAAAGCGTAAAATGACAATGAAAAAGAATTTAGAGGATTTATATGGAATATTTAAATAATTTATTATTGTAGTAATAGAATGCTCGCAATGAGAAGCGACAGATATTCTAAAAAGACGCTGAATATCAAAATGATTATCATTGTGTGCTTGTATTTTTTAGGCAAAATAAAATTAAGTCAGTGTAAATAGTGTATTAGAAGAGAATTTCTGGGGGTAAGTATTCAGGAGAAACTGTCAATTTAAATCCTCGATGATTAGAAACCTCCTTTGAAACTGTGATAAAATTTTCTGCAACAACTTAAATTTAAAAAAAACGTGCTTGGACCCTACTCCACTCTCATGTGCCATAAGCAGAACTATTAAAGAATACGCACAGAATGAGGAACTAGAAAATTAACTTACTCAAGAGCTCCATTAATCGTTGAACATCCTACTAACCACAGAGTTATTAGTAGGATAAGGATAGAGAATAAGACAGAGGGAGGGAGCAATGTGTGGTTGGAGAGTTGGTGAAAGCGGGAGTGCGTTAGAACAAATCCATTGAGGTAATGGTAAGAGGGAGGGACGCAGAAGGCTTGGTTTTAGGGGCGTGAGTGTTACTAAAAGGGCTAAAGAGCGAACAAGAGATAGCCTAAATGGTCACTGAGCACTTGAAGAATTGGAAAAGCTCAGAGCTGATTCATTATAAATTAGGATTAGTCTGCCACTAAAATCGTATAAATAGCAGAGCTTACTTAAACTAGCAACAAATTAAAATAGCAGAGATTACTCAAATATTTTCCGTCAACTTCATCTACTCCATAAGTTCAAGGACTTTCCAAGACAATCTCAAGAATTAACAGATTTCCCGGTATCTATACAAGTATATGAAAAACATACCCTTCAAATATTTTATGGTAATGAAATTGGAAAAATGCGTGTACAAGCTCTTATCGTATGTTGACCATTTTTAATAGAAAGATTTTTAACCTAGTACGCTCAGAACCGGCACTTTTATGGCTGTCGATATTTTTATTAACTACTTAAATCGAGTACACCTAACTATTATTATTATTAATGAACTTTTCCCGCGAAGCATATGGCATATTAAACAAAAAGTGATTTATTAAAAAACGTGCGCTCATCAAAATGAATACTTTCATTCATTTTGAAGCCAAAGCAGGATGGCGCTCTTCCCATAATCCCCAAGAGGTTTCCGATTTCACTCAGAGAATAAACGAGTGGATCGAAAAAAAGGCGGGTCAAACTCAGGGGAGCCCAGCGACCTCTTCGAAGGATGGGTTGGAAATTTAAGGGGGTACTTAGGTATTGGGAAGATTGGAGGCGAATCACTATGGTAGGAGGGATGAGGGGGAACAGAGCTCAAGGGGTAACAAGGGACGGGGCCCGAGCGACATGCGAAAAGGGACCGCCGTAGTTCCCTTCACCATTACCTCCCCTCCCCGTCGCAGCCATCGACCTCGACCCCCTCTGCAGTGTCCTCTTAAAACACGACCCCGCCTGCCTCCCCCCTCTAGCAACCACGCCACTACCCACCTTCGGCTCTCCCTACCGTCACCCATCACCCTCATATTTTTTTTTCACTCTCCCTCGGTCATTAAGGCCCTCGCAACGACTCTGGTTTAGCAAGCCACGCTGGCGGCAAACATGGCCGCAATCTCCACGCAAATTCGGCCCGCAGTTCACTCGACCCCACTCATCTCATCTTTCCGACCTCCTCGTCTCTCTCCCATTTCCGCTCCCTTTCTTCACCAACCTCACACCTCTTTACACAAAAAATTTCATCCCACTCCACAATAACCCACTATCTCACCTCCTACTCCCTTGTTTACGTGGCGCTCCGTTTGGTGATGGGGCCAAACTTCAACCCTCTGGATTTTATCTTTTGAGTTAGGGAGCTTGGTCGCCGAGAGAGAATTACACTTCGATCAGTTTCCTTCATTGAGCGGTGAGATGGACTGCAAGAGAAAAATTCATCGGGAAACAGTGACAGGGTTCCAGTGCAATGTGGTGTAACGTTTCATGGAGAGAGTTGTAGGAAACGTGGAATGGTTGCACGTATATTATCATTTTCATCATAATATCATTTTAACATCCAAATTTCCAATGTGAATGCGCTTTAATTACAATAATATCATAGGTTAACCTTTCTCCAATGAACAAAAACATTTTTGTAAAATCAAATCTAATTTGTTCTTCTGAAAATCACGTAGTGACTGGGGATAAATGAATTGACAAATTTTTTTTAAGCATTTCTTTGTGATTATGTATATAAGGAAGGACAAATGGGCTCTTAATCTAATGTAAAAATTACATATAATCACCAATGAAGTAAAAATATAGTCGCTTTATAGTCAAAAGCTACTGTATATTGGTTACAGTTATAAGGTGGGATTGGGATGGTGCGTTGGATAACGTACTCGCCACCCACCCAGAGGGCCCGGGTCCGAATCTAGGCTGCGGCAGATATTTTTTAGTGGCCCGATCCCTCCTTGAAGTGCTTTGTGGAGGACACGTTGATGAGTACGCCGTCTGTCGGATGGGAGGTTAAGCTGCGGACCCCTTGACGCTTTACGTTAAGAGTAGGCTAACGCCGAGTTTCTCTCCACCCTTCATCCATTCCATTATATTCCTAATGGCACAACTGGTCTGAGCTATCGGTCGTCTCCCCTAAAAAGTACTAGTTATAAGGTATTGAGATGCCCTTTATAAGAGCTAGTCATGCTAATTTAACTCGAATTTTCCACGCTTATTTTGTACTCTAAGTATATTCGACCAATTATGCGTAATTAATATTTCTTTAAAGAAATATCTTGAGCGGTTCGTCAGTCAGTCAATTTTACTTCACGACTAGGAAATGGGACTATTTCTTTTCCTTCATCTATGAACTACTAGGATTTTGTAAAGGTAGTACGTTATATCCTGCATTTAACCATCTTATTTTCAAATGGGGTTACATCACAGGATCTTCACAAACAGAATGAAATATTTTTTGGCTCATGATAAACATAAATTGAACGGTATTTAAATTTCATGATTTTTACGGTACTTCCCTCTACGTTGTTCTATTGAGTTATAAAATCGATGAGTAGGATTTGAATTCTCAACGCGCATTCCAGATGAATTTTTATATTTTTCACTCTATTTGATAAAACCCAATTTCCTCATTTCAGACTCGTGGAAATTTACAGCATATTTAGACACATACTCTATTAGGTTCAATGATAGTATGGATCACTAATATTTCATTTACGAGTAATTGAGAATTTTATTTAAAACGTTTTGATAAGAAATTTGCGAAAATAATTGGATAATAGTGCATTTATACCTAAACTTATTGATAACATAATTATTTTTCATTGTATCAACTATGAATGCTTTTCACTAAGGGAGAGAACAATTAAAGATTAGTCAAAAATTGCCAAAGTCAAAAAAATTGATCATTTAGATACTAAAGAGATAGGAGATAATCATAGCATGAGGTAACTTATTCCTGGATGATAGACAATAGACACCAATAAAGAGGAATGTCTTTTCCCTGTAGGCAGCATTTAAGAACATCAAATTAAAAGAATACACGAGTAAGCCGATTAACTTATGAAACTTTAAATGAGGCGAGATCAAACCAAAACGTTTGATAGATTTTTTAATATAGGAATTGAAAATGCAATCCTCAAAACCATTTATAATAAAAATTTCATTTAAGTCAACCACTCTGTGATGCAGCCCACGATATTAATGAGGAAATCTGGAGACGGGCCAAGATTTTTAAGGTATAACAATTAGAACTGCTTAAGCTTCTTTATACATCTTGGCTTTGAAAACTCATGGACTTGATCGTTTTAAGATTTTATCTTTTCCCACTTGGAAATTAAAAACAGAGCGATACTCAAATAGCAGACTGCACCTTTATATTTAATATATTTACCTTAAAGTTGCGAAATAATTGAAGCTACAAGCTTTTCGTACTCTTTTACAAACACTGATTTTTTCAAACATTTCTTCCTAATGTGCCATCTTCTTTTCATTTCCACGAGGGGTGAGCTGGCCTGTCTAGCAACATAACCTTTTACTGAAACTCATTTCATTTGCCTTGTTTTTATATCAACTCTGTAATACGAGAGTAATATACTATATGTTCCCAGCAGTTCCTCAACATTTCTATATTCGTTGTAGTTCCATTGTCCGCCTGCTTCCAAGAGCTTCCAATCTAATGCACTGTGGCTCTGAATACGTACGTTTAAAGGTAACGAAAAGTTATTTAAAAGGTTTAATTTAAGAGTGCAATACAAGTAGCAAATTCGACCTTTGATGTGATACACATTTTTTATTTTCCAAATTGATTTCATTAAGTTTAGGAGCATGAGGATTCCTATAACAAGTTTATTTAAGCATTCTACATTCATGGTAGGAAAAAGAAAATATTTTTATTCGGTTTCAATGCCCATATAATTTATACGTACATCATACTGTTTTTACTTTTCGGTTTTAACAGTATTTCAATGAAAATTTAAATTTTTTAATAACTAATAATGATGGACTTATTCAAAACAGAAATATCCAAGAGTAAAAATAGTACTGAATACACTCTTCTTTCAAATTTTACTCTATGAAATAATTTTAATGGCAAAATAATGCCTTGAAGTGTTTCACTTATTGTTACCTTTGATCGTTTTCCTTAACATTACATCCGTTCAAAATTGGCCTTATCCGTCGTGTCGATTTCCCTTGTCTTAAATAAAATGTAGCCGTTCAGAGATTTTCTACTTCAGTGAGCTTTAATTAAAATATCATTTCAACGCGTTATCATTGCAATTCTATATTTTAAGAGCAAATACAGTACTAACTGAATATTATATTTTTTACTTGAGAATTTAAGCAGCGTAAATGACCAAACGGCCCTAAATCTAATAAATGTCCCTCATGATCAAAATATATATTCAACTTGGAAAATATTTTCCAAAATACTACCAGCGTCTATTTTAGATTAAAAATTTTATATCTGGTCAGAGAAAGAAACAAGAAATAATAAAAAATGGAGTCTTTAATATCGTACACTAATATTTTTGTTATTACACATTTGTCACAAATTCCTTCAGATATACGGGAATGTTCGAATTCCTATGCATGTTTGACATTTTTGCAATAGGCATGTTCCCACATTTATCAGGAATACCTATTTCGCGAGACAATGTCTTTGAATATAACCCTGAAAGTCCCTTTTGTGACCCTAAATTTCAATGAGCATTCCTTCACAAAGAGGAACCTGGATAATTTTTATACTAATTTGAACGAACAAACGCGGGAAGATAAAATGCGAACTTAGAAATAAAATATTCAATGAACTTCTGCCAAACGTTTTCTTTCAAAATTTGCATCATGCAAGAGTTTGATATGATTCCCTATGCCTTCAGTATTAAGACTGTACTTTTATTTTGTCTTTTTCTGCCATATGAGCATAATGCCGTAGTTACCAATAATAAAGAGACACAGTCTACATATACGCAGAAAAATGACATTACTCCTGTGTGAGATTTGTTGACTGCCAAGGATTCATGGAGAAAGTTTTTTAATGCCATGAAAATATGGTCAAAAATGACCACGGCCATTTAGTTTCTAGTAGCTCATTAGGTCTTTAGCTGTTAATAATCGTGATCAACACAAAGTATCAGGGAGGCACAGATGGGTTTATAGTATGCTCTGCTAAGTAAGGAAAACTCCGATTTCATTATTATCTCTCTCCGCAAATGATGAAAATATATATTCCAAACCAAAATGAAGCATTTCTGTCATAGTAGCTTCGAATATTTTAAACTATTTACAGTATTTTTAATTCATTTTGAGAAATGGGTTCAATGCAAAGTGAAGACTACTTTAGTTGTGTGTAAGAACTATAAGGACGGACTTTCGCTGGAATTATGACAATACTAATTGGAGAATATCAAAATATATTAACTCTGAATGGAGAGTTTCTTAAAAAAATAGTGATAGGAATTTTTATGTGAAATTATAGCATTAAGACAAATTAACTTTAGTTAGGCATGCTAAACATTGATTTTCACTTTAATCACTGGAGGAGGTGAATACTAACGCAAATATTAAAAAAAATATATTATTACTTTTACTTTACATAAATACACTTTACAAAATGTATCCTTGCTCGATGAAATTTTAATTTCATGAGGATGTTATCCATAACTTTTTATTCCTTGGATTTTCTGAATGATCTTAAGCTTAACAGTATTTGAGTTCGCACCAAATTCTTTCAAAATGAAACCATATTAAGACTTATGCGGTTGAAATATATAACTATTCACTTTTGATTTTCAAAGCCTAAAAAGATAGGCCAAGTAAAAAATGTGGTTATTTTGATTTACGAACCCTTCTGGTGGTATTTACTCCTCTAGGATCCTGATAAGCCCAAAGTTGACTTTGGGCCTTCGAAAAGGTCAAGCCGCTGGGTTTACTCAGGACTCATGCCTGAGCGTTAGCCGGAGGGTGCGTTGTGTACTAACTATATCGCTCGACTTCCATATCAAGTAACTAACCATAGTTTTATCGGATTTGACCCAGGAAAGAGACTAAGTCGGATTATGTAGAATTGTGCTTCTCCTCCAATGAAACGATAGTGGTTTGTCAGCAAAGTATTCAGCTGGGATCATTGCGGGATAATTTTGCATCCAAGAAAGTTATCCAATGTATTCATGATATTCTGCATATAAAACAAAGACATAGATTGAATGAGATAAAAATTTTCTAGGAGAATTAAGTAGCATTTTGAACAAAAACATTTATTCATTTATTCTATCGTAGAATAATTACTTACTGCAGTAGAATGAAATTCAAAAGTGGATTCCTTCTACTGCCCTCAGAAAATTAATCATTTAAATAGGTCGCATTGACTTTAAATAATTTTAGCATTAAATATATGTTTAAAGTAATGAGAAAAAAATTTCTTTAATTTCCCAGGATTCACTTTTCGGTTTCTTATTTAAACACCTTTACTTACGAGAGATGAAATTTTAATATTTTGTTATATTTTTAAATATTCGTCAGATATTTTCAAAACCTCATCCACTGATCCATACTACCCGTAACAACTCATTCTACTGACTTTACGGTCGTTAAAATATATTACCAAATTATTTGTCCACATTACATCGTCATATTTTACTAAGACACACAGCTCGTAGCCGATCTTTAGTAAAAACTCAACCACTCCTGAAAAAAGGAAGGAAGACAAGAAATGACTGAAGGATGATTGCGAAAAAAGGTATTACGCCTTAGTTGATCACTCACCGAAACTGATCCCTGTTGTTCAGCGTCTCTTGCTTGATACTCAAGATAACCGGTCCCAGGTCCTCGTCGTTGGTGAAGTAGTTCCAGTGCTCCGTCCCATAGAAGTATTTCTCATATGTCTCCTGTTCCACGGACGTCAGCTCGAAGCACTGGTTTTTCTCCCACTGCTCCTCGATTGCCGTCTTCTTCTTCTGGGCCTCCTCGTGGAGGTCCTCCAAGTCATCTTCCAGCTCCTCGTCCTCCTCTTCCTCCAAGAGGTCTTCCTCATAGCAGCCCTCCTCATCCTCTTCCTCCTCCTCCTCCTCTTCCTCTTCCAGATCGTCCTCCTCGTCCTCGAAATTCACCCTGCACTCCCCGTCGCGCCCCGCCCCGCCAGCCTCCTCCCCACCCTGCCGCCCCTCGCCGTCCCCTTCCTGCCCAGTGCCCGATTCCCCGCTTACGGACCCTCGGGGGCCGTCCGCCTTCCGCCTGCTCCGCCTCCTACGTGTCCTCTGCCGCCGCCTCACCCTCCGGCCTCCGACCCTCTTCCCGCCCTCCCCCCCTCCCCCCCCGGGGTCCCTCATCCTCTTCGCCCCCTCACCCGATCCGCCTCCCTCGCCACTGCCCCCGGCCGCGCCAGGGCCGCCGTCGCTGGCCCCCGTCGCGGTCACCCCCTCGCCTTCGGCACCCTCTTCTCCCTCCGGTTCCTCCTCCTCGTTCAGGAGCTCATGCTCCGAGCCGGACTCGTCCCAGAGGTTGTCGGAGGCGATCTTCTGCCGCGAGCACTCGATCCAGTAGCCGGGCGTTGGCAGAAGGTTGTGCGGAAACTCCTCGCAGAATTCGTCTGCACCGTGGAAGGGCATATATGACCGAGAATAGAAAGCATGGAAAAATACGATTTTTAAAGAGCAGATAGCAACCTTTTAAACGAACTGGACTGTTCCAAATATTTGAAAATATTACCATTGATTTTTTATGAAAGCCAGTCTTATTTCTTTAGGTGGATATTGCGAATAAATTAGAACTAAAAGCTTCATGGATCTGAGTTTTAATTACAAAAGGAGGAGAATGTTCACGGTAACGGATACACAAATATTATTTCCATTTAATTTAAATTTCTCTATTACATATGGACTATATAAGTATAGTTCTGATATTCAATGAACTTACGTGTATTCCTAGTTTGATTGGGTGGGGTTATAAATAACAAATGCTTCTCGACAAACCTCTATTACTGCTATGAATTATCATAAACCATGTAACTACTATTCTACGATCCTTAAACCTTTTGCTAAATCTTCGGGCGCATGATTTCTTCCAATTCTAGATCGTTTTCATTTCCTGCAAAATATTTTTACTCACTCTTTTAATATTGATATAAAAGCTACATTTATTCATGCCGTATTCCCACTCTATTACTTCTTACTAGCCTATTTCATTTTATATTGGAGAACACGTGGTTGGGGTGTTAGGTCACCACCC
Organism: Hetaerina americana; assembly: GCF_022747635.1. Classification (NCBI taxonomy): domain Eukaryota; kingdom Metazoa; phylum Arthropoda; class Insecta; order Odonata; family Calopterygidae; genus Hetaerina; species Hetaerina americana. The sequence goes on from NW_027286763.1 coordinate 34,238,549, forward strand.
CGAAGAAGAATATAACCACATGCAAAACCAATATATTTATTCAAATCCTCACTAAAAGAAGTGTGAAAATTCTTGCCAAAACCTTTTTGAATTACACGCATACAAATGCATATGAGGTCTGTTCAAAAAGTATCGCGAATTTTGAATTTACGCGGGTTACGTTTATTTGATTTTCGATTTCTTGTGGCGGTTTGTTGGTACTTATGTCTCTTAGTTATGCCGAAAGTTTGGCCATTTTGAATGCTCAGTTAATTGTTGACAGCTGTTTTGCTTGGACGTATTTTGGCTTGCCTTCAATTTTTGCTGTTAGGAAAAATGGATAAAAGGATCTGAATCAAATTTTGTAGGAAATTAAGTGCGCGGACGCATTCCAAATGTTGACTGTGGCGTATGGAGAAGCTACTTTAGACCAAAGCAAGGTTTATCGGTGGTACAATACGTTCTCAGAGGGCCGAGAAGATGTGAACAACGAAGAGCGTGTCGGGCGCCCGTGCACGTCAACAACAGACGAAAATGTTGAGAAAGTGAAGAAAATAGTATTGGCCAATCGTCGAATCAGCGTCAAAGAAGTTGCTGAGGGCCTAAACATATCGATTGGCTCATGCCATTGGATTTTTAGCAATGATTTGGGTGCGACACAGGTCGCCGCGGAATTCGTACCAAACTTGCTCAATTTCGACCAAAAACAGCAACGCTGAAAGCATTGCTAATGAGGTTGTGGACTCTGTCCGCGACGACCCAAATTTGCTCCAAAGGGTTATGACTGATGAAGAATCATGGGTTAATGGTTAAGACGTGGAAACCTAAGATCAACCATCCCAATGGAAGCAGCAGCACGAGCCAAGACCGAAAAAGTTCGGTCGAATGTGAAAGTTTTGCTTACAGCTTTCTTCGATTGCAGGAGCGTAGTGCATCATGAGTTCTTGCCACAGGGTAGAACGGTAAATAATCCGCCACAAACGTCCGGATCTGTGGAAGAATAAGAATTGGCTTTTGCACCATGATAACGCCCCTGCTCCTTCATCGTTACTTGTGTGGCCAAAATCAACACTCTAATAATGCCGCAGACACCGTATTTCCCAGATCTGGCCCGCAGTGACTTTTTCTTGCTCCCGAAACTAAAGAAGCCCATGAAAGGACGACACCACGCTACGATTGACGAGAGAAAGACTGCATCGAAAGAGGAACTGAACAAGATCACAAAAAATTATTTTTGAAGTGCTTCGAGGATTGAAAAAATCGTTAGTACAATTGTATAATATCTAATGGGGATTAATTTGAAGGGGACAAAAGAGATATTTATGAATAAATAAATAACTTTAAAAAAAAACAAAAAAATTCGTGATACTTTTTGAACAGACCTTGTTTAGGTTGCGGATTAGCTTCCTGTCCCTCCACTTTATTCTTATTTTCTACAATATACTCAGGAGTTTTATTCTTAATACTATTTTTCATCCAAAATACTCTTATTTTTTATACTCAATGTTTTATTAATCAGTTGACTCTTGTCAGTGTTAGCTCTTCATTTAAGTCTTCGAATTAATTTCACTTAAAATATCCACGGTAACCGTTTATTTCCTTCTCATTTCCCCATTGTTCATGTCCTGTATTTATTTCCTAATTCATACGTATTATCTTTTGTGATTTTGTTTACTTATCATTGACAACCTCTTCTTTTGATACTGGTTAAGCATCCCTAGCTCGATTTGCCCTGGACATTATGCTATATTAAATTCTTCTTAAAGTCATTTTTATTGCTGAATATGAAACAAAAAATATCTCCCCTGATGACACTTACTAAAACAAACGTTAATTCCACTTGGATAAGCCTTGATTTCCATGAATTTCTCAAAGAAATGAACTTGGTTACTCCATATTATATTTCATTTTCTAATATTTATTTCAATTTCAAGTTTCAAGTAACATCATAAATCAATTCTAAAATAAAAAATTGTCTATGAATTATTGAATCACTGAACTGACAACTTATCCTCTTCTAAATAGAGGTAAGTACATAGTAAACGGCTTTCGCTTTGCCAAAGACTATCTTTCAAATTAAAAGGTAACAAAACAAGCTGGGCGATTCTTTTCATTTCCTGAGCCTTGCTTTGAACAAGAAGAACTTTTATACGGAAATTAGAAAGCTAATTAATAACCGAGATGATAATAAACATATAAAATGCAATTATTAATCTAATATTTTTCATTCTATCGAATTTGACATACCACCTTGACGTTAACACACTCCCAAGCAAATTTCCACGTATCTTACGCATACGATCTTAATTACCATTTATTTAGTCAAAAACATCAACATATAAAAACTATAAACACATTTTGTTATCACAAAAAAGTAGTCATTTGAAAATGACTACTAATTACAACTCCTACCACAAAGTTTATAAAAGCTGACAAATAAGGAATAATTCAAGGAACTCATCTGCGTAATAATGCTTTTAATGCCAATTTTAAAAGTAGACATTACGGGTGGAATTCTTTCATGAAACCTTGAAAGCTTTAATAAAAACTATTTCAAGTAACCGCCAAAGCCAATCACCCTATACGAGATTTAGAGGAAATGTGCATCGCTATCGGGTTAAGTGAGAGTTGGACGGAATCTGCTTATAGTACTAAAAGTACGGGCATCAAAAGGGTTATGACCAAATTGAAAACATATTCTCCATATCTTGAAATCTCATTTTTCCCATTTATTTTCTCACATAAATTCTTCGGTAGGCGTCTTTCGGTAGGCGTCCTAATTTCAGTGTATTTACAATATATTTTGAAGAATCATTGCTATATCTACGAAAGTCATGCTAAGATGAAAGAATTAAAACTTAATCGCAACCAGTTACATGCCTAGTAGGCTCTACTGTTAGTGGTTAGTTAATCATCAAGAGGTGGAAGAAGAGAGTAATACATTGGGGATAAAAATGATAAAGAAACACTTCGAAGTGATGTGAAGTTTGGAATCTATCCGACAAAGGAAAGGGATGGAGAAGCATTTGAGTTTCGATGGTGGAATTGCACATAAAAAATGCTTTTTCCTCGAAATCGAACCTCGTAGGGGGGTGCATCTGATATGGAGTGAAAATTGGTGTAGTTGACGGTTCGAAGGGGCTCCAACAGCTTCCCCATCAACTATCTGCACCAGGAAGCGAAGTCCAGTTTACGACTTTACATTAAAAAGGTAATGATATGAGCAAGTACATCGCCAGAAAACAATCAGCTGCCTCATCTCATTCTTGGAAAATAGTCTGCAATACGACAGGCATCGTAAAAATGTAGGGCCTAGGCTGTCATATTTTATCTTGAGACAATTCAATGGAATATGGTGAGAATATTGAAAATAAATTTGGCTCAATTAACCACGTTACCTTTGACTAACAAAATTGTATTTTACTCAATAATACGTTTCCTTTAACATAAAAACAATTTAAAAATAACGATTGCATAGTTTTTATTGAATAAAGTTGAATCGCACTTTAACTTTTCCTAATATCGATTTTATTTTAATAGATGATTTTATGATGATTTTAAAATTGTCTTAAGACATTTGAATTTAGATCGAAATTGCATTATTATTAATGAGAAATTGCCAACATTTGTTTCATAGGAAACCTATCAATTTTTCCAGAAGATCGAAAAAACAAATAATAATTCTCCCCATCAAAATTCCGAATATTTTAATATATTATCCCTTAACTGAGCAATTTCCAATTCAATCAGGATAGCTAATATACCAATAAAAATTTTATGGGTTTTATGATATTCCTTGGAAATAATGGTCTGTAATAATGTATATTATACGTGATTTCGTTTTCATACTTTTGCAGTTTTAATTCAATTTAGTTCACTTTCGATTAAGAGGTTCTGCGTGAAATTGCTCCTCGTTAAGCTCTTTGAAAAGAAACCGCAGCAAGCGTATCCGGAGTCTGGAGCAGAAGTTCCAAGACGCGACTTTGGAAAGATGGGGAGGAAAGGAATGTGAAAGTGGGAATGGCTGCGATGTAGGAAATGAGATCCGAATCGGTGTTTTCCGATTGCGCGAAAATCCAGCGACACATCTGAGGAAGAGGGAGGGACCTGGAGGAGAGTGGGTGGGCGGCATAAGGAGTTGTATGGGCGATGGGAGGTAAGATGGATGGGAGGAGGCTGGATCGAAGACGGGAGAGGAAAAAGGAAAGATATCCATTCCATCCACCCCGGGTTGAAATTGGTAACTGGCATGTTTTGGGATTCCACGCAGCGAAGAGTCAAGATACCAATATTCTCAATCTGAGACCAACCTCAACTATGATATAATCTACGGGTATATAATTTCGACCACTTGCTGCCGTACAAATCGGGGGAGGTATTCACAGATGTACATGTCAAACTAGTATGACATATGGATTTTCATCGAACAATTTATAAACATAATTACAAATAAAGAGTTAAAACTCCCTTCGAATTTGCAATATTATTTAATCTGAGGATATATAACTACTTGCCTCTACGGGATGTCGCAGCCAGATGGTAATTGATAATGTCAATTTCGATATTGTTACTACGGGTATTTTAATTAGAAATATCTATTCACTTGTCTATTTTCAACGGTAAGTCCTGAATGAACCTGAAATCTGCCATATTTCAAATCAATGGTTACCGTAATCATTTATGAAAAGATGGAGATCAGGGAAGTTGATTACTTAGAGGATTTTCAGTTTGGGAGTTCAGGAACGGGAAGTGCACATGCGGTGCTGCAGTAGCAATGAGGTCATTAGTCAAAAGGAATATAGAATACAATCCGGTAGTAAAGATCAGATTTTGAAAAGGCGTTTCGTAGAGTGAAACGGGAAAAATTAATTAATATATTTCCTAAAATAGAAGAAGATTTGGGATAGGCAATAGAACTTATCGGCAACCTTTATATGAGACATACTGTTTAGGAGCGAGTGGCGGATGGAGAGTGTATGTGCAGTGTTAGGAAGGGGAGTAAGATACAGTTTTCATCAGGACCTGTGCTAATCAATGTATATGTGAAGGAAATTATTAAAGAGGTGTGGGGAAAACTGGAGAAGAGAATAAAATTAGGTGAGCAAATCAAGAATTTAATTAAGTTTGTAGGTGAATAAGCTTTCATTTGTCAGGCAGCTAAAAGGGTGCAAGTATTGATGAGAATCGGAAATTTGGTGTATCAGATATGGCATGAGAAGATATTCAAACTAAACGAAGGTTATACGGTTTCCAAGAAAGAGAAAGGTAAATATTATTATCAAAATAGGAATTCATAAATTTGAGTTGGTGGAACAGTTTGCCTATCTCGGAAGTTTTTTGGACCAATATGGTCTATGTCGTAGGGACATAAGGAGGAGAATTTCGTAAGGTAAAGAAGCTTTCACAAGGAGAAGAGACCTGGTGACAGGGAATATTGGACAGGATGTTAAAAAAAGGGTCATAAAAACTTTGATATTGCGCGTGTTTTTTTAAAGCGCGGAATCAAGGTTATTGAGACAAGATGATAGGCGTAGGTTTGAGACTTTTGAAAAATGGGTGTGGAAAAGGATGTAAAAGATGAAATGGACAGATGGAAAACAAACGAGGAAGTGATTGATATGGTTTGGGAGGAGAGGAAATTCTTGAGAGAAATTCAAAGGGTGCAGGAAAAATGGATCTATATTATTTTGATCGATCAAGAAATGTTGCAAAATTTGATAGATGTGAGAGTATCAGACAAGCAAAAGAATGATAGGAATAGAACGGGCATGTTGGACAGAATGAAGGGAGGAAGGAATTATGCTGAAGAGGGACCTAATGTAGTGCTGGAGGTCAGATTGTGTTTTACGGGAAAGGCAAAGGAATTATCGTTGCACCGTTGTATAGCTTGTGTCCATCGAAAACCAGCCTTAACCAGTAATTAATAGTAATTATAACAAAAAATATGCCGACTTAAATACATAAGGCAGGTGGTCTATTAGGAAAATTGAATTGTAATTAAGAAAATATATACAGGGTTCGTCTGGAAAATAAGTGTACTGCTTTTTTCCCGCCACTCCAGGCGCGCCCAGCACCGCTCTGACGGGCTGCGATTGGAGGGGGGTATGTTGGCAAGCGACGCTGAAAAAGGCAGTCGGCTCTGAGCTGTGGTGTAGTGAGGAGCTCTGTTAACGCGAACCTCCACGCTTGACCCACGTCACGGAACGCGATGCCGAAGTTTTTGGAGCAGCGTTATTCCATCAAATTTGCGGTAAAGCTTGGGAAATCGTCTACCGAAACTGTCGGTATGATTAACCAGGCTTACGAGGAGTCAGCCATGTCCAGAAACATGATCTTTTGGTGGCACAAGATGTTCGTGGAGGGCAGAGAAGAGGTCGACGACGAACCACGGCCTGGACGCCCATCAACGACACTCACCGACGAAAATGTGCGAAAAGTTCGCGATGTACTGAACTCTGATCGTCGTCTTACTGTTCGGATGATAGCAGAGCAGTGTAATGTGCCAAAAACAATAGTGCACGAGATTATTAGGCACCAATTACAGATGCGAAAAATTTGTGCAAAGTTGGTGCCGAAAGTGCTCAGTGATGATCAAAGACTCAATCGTTTGTAAATCGCGACACAACTTGCGGATCACTGCAAAAATGATCCACATTTTTTAGAGAACGTTGTTTCGGGTGACGAGACGTGGATCTTTGAGTACGACCCGGAGTCGAAGAGGCAAAGTGCGGAGTGGCACACCCCATCATCACCCCGTCAAAAGAAAGCTCGCATGAGCAAATCTCGGATCAAGGCGATGCTCATTGTCTTTTTTGACAAAAGGGGAGTCGTCCACTACGAATTTGTACCTGAACGACAAACTGCAAATGCTGCATTTTACGTCCAAGTGCTCGACAGGCTTCGAAAACGAGTCGGCCGCGTCCGGCCAGCGATCAAAAACATCTGGCCGCTGCATCACGACAATGCGCCGTCTCACACCGCGCTTGTCGAGTCGGACTTCTTGGTCAAGCACGGCGTGGCAACGCTGCCGCACCCGCCCTACAGCCCGGACTTGGCACCACCGGACTTCTTTCTGTTCCCGAAGATAAAGAGGAGTTTGAAAGGAACGCGATACGGGACTTTGGACGCCGTCAAAGAGGCCGTGACGACGTGTCTTCGAGAGGTTCCCGATGATGCCTTCGCGGGAGCGTTCCAGGAATGGAAACGCCGCTGGAACAAGTGTATCGACTCACAAGGGTCCTATTTTGAGGAATATTAGCTTAAGATATGTAAAAGTGTAATAACATTTTTTCCTGAGCTCAGTACACTTCTTTTCCGGACGAACCCTGTATGATTACTATTTTAGAAAGAGGCACAGGCCTCCTATTTCGCTTAGGGGTGCCAAAGCCTTCCCCTGTGCCTATTATGGTTTCCCAGAAAGATCTGGGGCCCGAAAAATCACACAGCGTGGCCGGGAATCGAACCCGAACCCTCCGATTACTAGTACAACGCTCTACCCCTGGAAAATTGCGACTTACTTATAAGAGCAAATGTAATTTATAAACATTCCATAAATGGTTAGAAATTGATTTGGACTAATATAAAGAGTTGAAAGAAATACACCAGGTAATAGTTGCCTGAACAATTTTTTCCTGCATAAACAATACACTTTCTGTATCTGATTGCTCTCAGAACATAAGAAAACCTTATAAATGGAGGTCTAATATTTACACCAAATTCTAATCCACTGGTACGAACTGAATATTCATGTGTTCCTGCCTCTTTAAATTTAATAAAAGTTCTGAGTGCACAAAAAATACGAAAGAAAATTACTTTCGAGTAGTCTAAAATCTGTAATGATTCAAGGGAGGGGTCTTTCTTTGTATCCAATTCAAATCTTCAAAAGTACATGTAAAATGGAGAAAAAAATTGAGGTATCTATTTACATTCTTTGTCGCCTTTCCTTCCATTATGTCCATTAATTTTAATCGATTTTTAACCATTTATGAATTTTTATTGATTGTATCTGTTGTTTTAAACAAACCGACGCGCGCTAATGCAGTGAAATATATTGCTATTGTTTCTGCATCTCGAGTACTCATTTCCAAAGCTTTTATCACGCTTTCTTTCTCCCTCCTTCACTTTCCTCATCACCTTTGTTGCATGGCAATCTCTTTGGCAGCACCAACTAGAGCACTTTTCACCACTCCTATTTTCTACCATGAGTCTCAGGAAGAATTATTACCTCCAGGCTTTGCCTCTAAAAAAATATAATGGATATCAAAAGAAAAAATCGCAAAAAGGCAATTACATAAAATATTGGAAAAATATTGAATTAAAACTTAAGGAAATGTTGTTTCAATCAGATTCGCGTTTTAATTAGTCGATTGAACCATATGAAGTAAAAGGACCTTCATAAAAGTCACTAATAAACTATTATTTGCTTCAATAAGAAGACATTGACGAGAAGTTCTATTGTTATGATTATATGATATTTTACATAAATTATAATTAAGTGGTTTGCCATATAAATTGTGGTAACTGTCCAGGTATTAATGCAGACTCTCTTTAAATAAAGAAATACAGATTATTTTTAGAATATCTTTATTAAGTATTGCCAATATATATAAAATAAATTGAGAGTTGATCAGGTAGCGGATATATGTAACTACGCGCCGAATTAAATAGACTGTTATAATTTTCTGCTTTCTACAGGCTGTCCTGTAAGTTCAAAAAAAATATTAATAATCAACCCTGAAAATGAGCAGGATCCTCTGGAGGGCACTCGAATCGATGACCACTTCTACGTACTTTCGAGGCACCACACATTAAAGACGATGCCGTAGTTACTAAACATTGTACTTGGGCTGTTGAGTTTAAGGACTGGCTCAAAATGGGACGAAAGACTATAGGAAAGTGGAGAAACAGTGTATATCAGGGAAAGTTGGGATACTAAAAGAGTTAACGAGGGTGTAAGCGAGTGGCGGGGGAGGATACGGGTGGAGAGGGTTGAGGTTTCGAAGAGGGAGGTGAACGTGGTCGGCGAGGAATTTGGGGAGAGTGGGGGTTGAAGTGGTAGGATTTGGATGGGCGAAGAGAGTGAGACTTAGTCAAGAGGGTACGGAGGAAGGGAGCGCTAAGGTAGGCGGCCGCAGCAAGCCGGAAAAGCCGCCGGGCCGAATGGAGAAGGACGGGATTATGATGGGGATGGGACGATGAGCATCAAGGAGAGACAATGAATGAATGGCGGATTGGGCGAGGGAGGAGGAGATTATTAAGAGACACGAGGCGCAAAGAGCGAAGGGGTTGGGAAGATAGAGAAAGTGCCGTATGTCTGGAAGGTGGAGGGGAGGAACGTCGAGGGGTGCCGAATGAAATCAGCGGCAGCAGTAGGATGAGAGCGGGGGTGGGAAAACGTGAGGTTGGAAACCGAGTCGGCGGGTGGGTCGCGAAAACTCGAAGAGAAGAGAGACGGGATACATTTACAATATAACCTGCGAGCCTTCAAAATGGGGTGTGACAGGCACTCTTAACGTAGCGTTCGTTTTAGGCATTTCTGGTAATAACATAGTATTTTGATTGCAATTTTTGGGGTGCTAGTCATTGATTCTTTCCATAATAATAAGTGAATTCCGAACGATTATCTATACATTTCAATCCATGCTGGAGTCTATTTCACTCATTTTGGGGTGACTAACTTGTCGATATACTGAAATGCACTGATAATTACTTCTAAGCCGTGTGTTGTTAACTTCAGCCACTGGGCTTAGATCATTGTCTCAGTACCGCTTGTTCCTTCTTCTATCGTGAGACAGCTTCATCTTCTCTCTTAAAATGTCTTAGCAAATGATCTTTTTATGCTTAATGAAGTTAAAACAAACTAAACCTTCTATCTCTATGCTGAAACTTAACTCTATAACTATATAACACTTCAATCTCTAAAACTAAACCTTCAATAAATTTCTTTTAATTTGAAAAATGAAGTGGCGAGAAACAGAAAGAAGAATATTGCAAGCGTATTGGGATTTTAGCTAAGTAAAAATTACGACGCTGGAGTAGCTTACAAAGACTTTTTATGCGTAGTAGACTAAGGGAGCCATTTGAAAAAAGCTGGAGAAAAACTTGCAGACAAAATTTGGGGAAAATACATTACTACGCAAGAAATGTGCGAGAGTTTGGAAGAAATTTAGAGGAAAGTTTCAGACGGAAATATGATATTGATAAACGTGAAATAAAGTAATTAGAGAAGGTGAAACTAGGATCTTTATTAAGGATACCTGATTTTTTTTAACTGCAAGCATTTAAAAAATTTAATGTCAAAATTTAATTTCATCTGGCACAATGTCAGTAGCCCTATGGATAACAGATAGCTACCCTAACCTTTTAAGCTAGTTCCTTTACAAAAATAGAAAGATCGACGACGAGACCATATTTGGTAAACTTCTCTTAAGTGACATCTTAGAAGAAAATAGTGTGATAAGACATTGAATATGATATGTTTTGTTATATAAATGCATATAAATTAGCGGAGTAATAATTAAACTTTCGAAGTGTCAAAGCGATAAGATTTCAAATTGACCCTTCCCCGCGTCTCTCTGTGGGACCCCTTCGCTACCTGCAGCGTTGGGTTACACTGCCTACCGGTGTCCTTGGGGTAGGAGACTGTTTTATGTTGCATGCCCATGTGGTGGTGGAATTTTGCTTCTTACTTGTCAAATTCTAGCTTGCACGCTATTAAATAATTTTTTTACTGCATCCTTAGGCGCAATTCTTTGTCGGTTGATAATATTGCATTTGTATGCGTGAAAGTTGAAAGGATTTTTGCATTAATGTGTACACCACCTTGGGTATAGGGCTGCGTACGTTTTCGCGGCGGTGGTTTGAAGGATTCCGCATTCTCGGGTTTCACCGCGTCGTTGTTTGATGCTGACAACAGTTTCGCCGAAGTTGCATTCGGCGTCTTAAGGTCGAAGAGGTCGAGTCATCTTCGACCTGAAGACGCCGAATGCAACTTCGGCGAATCTGTTGTCAGCATCAAACAACGACGCGGTGGAACCCCAGAATGCAGAATACTGTGGGTATAGGTTTGCATGGATGTGTTGATTTTGCATATGGTTTTGTTTCCTTTTACAGGTTATGACCTAACACCCCCCGTCACACGACCTAGCGGCGGCTTGCGGGGTATTACATAGAATTAGATATGTCTTGTCTTTTAAATTGTAACGATTACAAAATTGAACAAAAATTCGATCAATGGTGGAACGGCGGCTGTTTACTGCTCTAATACATGCATGTTAATTAGAGGGTGCACGAATTTTAAATTTCAGCTGTAAAAATTCATCATAACTGAATGAGAAACGACTAAATTCATCCAGGGTGGAGAGGGAGTTATTCGTTCATTAAATTCCATATTTGCTATTAGAAACTCAACCGTGGAGATTTAAACATTTATCCTCTCTGATACATTCTCCACTGCAAGAATCTAGCATAAATATTGTAGGAAAAGTGATCGCGAAGCAAAAGTTAAGGGCAAAAATGGAAATAAAAGCCGTGGAAATAAAAACGTTTTGGAATATGAATGGAAGTGTATCATTCGATCCAGCGGAGAAGCTCAACAGCACGATCCTGCCTCCAGGCCCCTATTCGTTCCATCTCGACTCTTCAACCATCACCAATCGGAAGAGTTAATCACATATTCAGACCTCGGGAACTACATTTCCTGCCTTCATATTCCTTTTTTAACTTCCTTTTTAAGCAGTGGTATAAGAGTTTTGCAACGTTTACATACACCATGAACTTTGGTGTCACACTGAAGCTCTCAGTGCCTACAGAAATGTATGTATAAGGCCTGCCCCAAAAAAAGTGGAATAAATATTGGAGATTCTTGGGGAAAGCCATCGGGTACCTATTTTTTCTGCATGTCGTGAAAAAACCCCTAGAAAGGTAAAAGTAATTGTAAAATTAAAATTTTGTCTTAAATGGTAATCCAAAAAATTTGTTGAGATCTGGTCAACATTTCTATGTATTTGAAAAGAATGTAATTAATATCATGCATGAAAATAATTAGATATATTTGTAAAGAATGGTAGATAGGATGACTTTGGACATAACCAACTAAAAGGCACTTGGTTATCTACCACTTGAAATACAGGACATAGAAGCGCAAATTATTTACACTGAACCTAGTCTGTATTCCACTTATGGACTTGAATGAGTGTATCTACTTCATTTAAACGGCAATTTCGAAGCCCTTAGTCACGGGTAACCTTCAATCTGGTACTTTCCTGAGGATCATAACACCATAATGGCTTTCTTTCCTCCTTGCATTCCCCGGTCATCCATCCCACCTAAATCTTTGATGGTCGTGACCCCATTTCAGTCATCCTATGTGAGCACTTAGTCTCTGGACAGAAGCGTTGCAAGCAAATTCGTCGGAAATAAACGATCTCCTTTGTAGTTGTCTTCCCGGCCGGCTAGAGGCGCTGAGATTTTCCCCTCAACTTAAAGCCGATGATCCACAATCGTTTAAGCATTTCGCTTGTTTGTTGCTATTTAGCTAAAAATTCTTTTCAACCCAAAGTTATCTTTATATTTTATTGCTGGTTTTGTGGTTGGTAAGGTAGAGGATACCGCTACTTTAACAAAAGGTCTCACAAAAGACCAAATTTTATAGAATTTATTCTAATATGAAAATGTGAACGAACTGACTCAGGTTATGTGGGTCTATACTTCAACACCACTCATGCAATGCATGTATATAACTTGGAGGCTCAGAATTTATAGCTACGCCAATCAAAAAAAAAATTGCAGGACTACAAGAAATCCTACTCAGGGATTCAGGGAGCTCGTCTCGTCGTTGGACCGTTACTAGATTGTGGTATTAGCAAGTTGAATACGGAAACAAGAATTTTCAAAGCATAGAGGACAGCTAAAGTTACCGCGGTCTTTAAGGGTGGAAATAACCAGGGCCCTACGATTACCAATCGATATTACTTCTTTGCAAAGCAAAATCTCGGCAGACGAGATTTTCCCAGTTAAAATCCATAATGCTGTTTAATACACAATCATAACTACGGCCTGTTTGTGCATGGTATCTAAAATGGATATGAGCACAAAACGATCATCTTTTGCGTCCAAACATTTATCCTTGAGATATTTATGTTTTAATATTTACATTAAAGTGTAAAATCATTAATCTATAAAAAAATGACAATATTTTTTTCCTGAAACAGCTCACCTAGGTTAATTAGAAAAAAATATAAGTAAACCAAGGTCATTCTGTCGTTCCTTACGGAAGTATAATTTTTTATCGTATAATAATAAGCTGAAAATAATCAGTTTAGGGAAAACAAGGAGTAAAGTTGATAAAGAAATACCTTGCAGTAATATGCACAGTATTTAATAAATTAAGAATTCCGAGAAAGGGTTGTAGATTTAAATGCTAAAATATTTTGGTGATCAATCAAAGAACATACTTCCACTATGCTTCTAGATATTTATAAATAATAACTACGTAATAATTTCATGAAGTGCAAATGCATCATTAGCTCATGAAAACAAACATATAAAAACGTATTATTATTACTCTGAAACAAATTAGGTTATGTCATTTCTCTCCATTAGAAATACTATTACTTATTCACTATGTGGTGAGAATTTGACGCCAGATACGAGACCAAAATACCTTTAAATTTAAGCCAAAGGAATGAAAAATACACCTGATTAGTGTACATATTATAAGGCAAAAAAGTTACCTTCACGCACCAGCCGAAATGTGTGGAATGATTTCCCAAGTGGTCTATAATACTATAAGTACTACGTGCACACGATTTTATCCTCTTTAATACCAAATGCCACACAACTATCCGTAGGCTTTAGGATAATTATGTAGACAGCGTCAGTTAACCACAAAATGTGGAGGAGTCTTTGATGATTCACAATGAAATAATTTGTATTAACGTATTTAAGAACTACTGAAAATGATTACTCGCCGTTTAAAAATAAAATCGACTTTATAAACCAATATTATGTTAAATTATAAAAGTTCCCACAAGATATTCTGTTAACTGGATTACTTTCATTATTAAAGATAGTGATTAATAAATGTATATGCGCTGACACTGACAAATATAAATGGCAATAAGGCAAAAAGAATTTTAATTATTTTTTCCGGATTAAGAAAATATAAAAATTATAAAAATGTTTAACATGCAGAGAAGTTTTGAATTTGAAAAATAAACAACTTGGCTTTTCCACATAGAAAATTTTTATTTACGACCTAGGTTTCGTTATGGTATAGCATCTTCGGAGAAGTTTTTACATAGTGTATCAAAAGTGCTAAGCCAAATGCTTGCTTTCTGCTTCATTTTATAGACAAATTTTATCTATGGACTTAATTAAATTTTCAAACCAACCTTCATAAATGAGTAGCCGAACAACAAACAGAAGAATATAAAATGAATTTCCCAATATCCTTCCGGGCTATAACTTCTGGAGGAGTCAAACAGCACTTCATTAATCAGTCAGGTAAATTAGTTCAAAACTTACCTGATATCGCTTGTGCCCTTCTCTGTTTCACCACGAGGCTCATTATTACGGGTTTATCCCAAAACTTAAATCCCATGGGCACATTGATATGCGCATCATCTGTTAATTGGAATATGAGAACTACTAGTGAGCCTCAATACTGTAAGCAGAAATCAGTATCATCGCATATTCAAATGAGCTATTTCGTTCAAAATACCACAAAAATATTGTTTTCTTAACTGGTTATAACTTTGCAAAATTAACTACATGTTACCAACTCAGGTATAAGGTGGATCGTCAAATAATGCCACCTATTCGGATTCATGTATATTCCCATGGCTCATTGAAACTTAATGGCTGCTGCGCTACAAAGATTAATTAAAGAATTAAACCTACGTTCTGATACTTACAGCAAGGCAGATTTATAATCCGTAGATATTATAATTCATTGTTTCCGATTCTTCAAAATCTGCCGTTATAATTTGCATGCCAAAAGCCTACAAAAGATTATCTTTAAAATCCTTTAAATGAATGTTAACCTACATGTAGTTCCAAAACTTTTCATTTATGGTTTGCCTTCATTAAACATTCTGGGTAAAGGTCAACAGATAGTTATATAAACTTTCTCTTGCTCACCGCGTCTCTTCCTGGCCATTTGCCTTCGGACCATAGTAGCTTGCCGTCTTGTGAATGGAAAAGAAACGAATTTGAATAAAGCATTGCGTGTTAACATTGGAATAATACTTTTGTTCTCGAGATCTATATTTTATAGCGGGGTGCCCTTTCTCTTAATCGATAAGATATTATTTTGAAGGGGATTGGAATGGTGCAGTGGCTAGCGTAAGGCTTCCCACCAAGAAGGCCTCGGTTCGAATCACGGAGTTGGTAGATATTTTTCAGTGGTATCCCGATCCCTACTTGAGGTGCTTTATGGAAGAGCACTTTGAGTAAGTTTGACGTCCGTCGGATGGGACGTTAAACTGTAGACCCCTTGGCGCCTTACCACAAGAATAGGCTAATGCCGACGCCGGGTTTCTCTCCACTCTTCCTTTCCCATCCATCTCTAATGACGCTAATGACCTCAGCTATCGGTCGCCTCCCCTAAAGTGACCACTGTTGTTTTGAATGAGGCGAAAGGACTTCTTCCTCGATTATATTAGAATATCGGAGCATTTCAGGCGATTGTTTTACCATTAAATTAATGATCACGAAAACGTTAAACGATATTGAAGTGATACAAAATTTTTGGGGCTTCAATAAATGTTCATTGCGGCGTGGATAATGATTTATCATTTCACCAGATGAAAATCTTTCCTAAAACGAAATTCAAAGATTTTATTTGAAGGTTAGAATGAAATATGAATAAAAATCATTTAAAATCTGTCACGTTACAGCAATATTCATTTCGGATATAGCGTTTAATAAAATTACAATAAAAAAGGCGGACAATATTATTCTCTAAAATATATATATTTTTGTTAGAATTTCTATCAAAACATTTTTAATTGTAAGAATATATAAACATGTATAGGTGTTTTTGGCATATGCGATCACCTTGTATAATTGAGTATTTCAGAGTTGACAATGCTGGTCATTTTAACCTAAAAATTTAGGTCTCGAATGGTGATTAAAATATGCCATGCACACAGTAAGTTATATAAAACCCGAAATAAGGGTTAGCTTGATAAAGCATACATAAAATATTCAACCTGTTTGGTATGAACTCGTGATAAAAGTTTTAGGCGGAGTGCTCACTATAAATCTTATGTCGCCAATATATTTCTTTCTCGAAGCGACTTTCTTTTAAATGAACATATGATAAGGAGAGCTATAATAATTCAAGGTAACTAATTATATTTCTCAGTACTATTAAATATTAGTGTATGTACTTCTGCCGGGCGAAATGATGGAATAGTCTCGAAATCATCTACCCTACAGTTTATTCTCAAATGCCTAATACGTATTATAAAAATCCTGGGTGGAATGGATTTGGCATTTGCCCAAAGAAAGCGAATACGCCAGTAATGGTAATGGACTTTTCTCTGGTGGGCTTATTCAGTTGTATTAAAAACAATAAAAAACACCATATGAACGACGTTTAATACATTCTTGCAGGTAGTTACAAGAAATGGTGAATGGAATAAGATAATCCAATCTTTTATCTTCAAACTGATTTATGCCCCATTCTAATAATTAAGTTCTTTCATCTTTTAATTGAAATTAAAAATGAGGCTGCGCGGCATTCCATAAGTTTAACAGAAACATTTTAAGATTATCCTAACTATTTTTAGACCATCTTTTTAAATGGCGGCACTGCCATTTTTTGGGTGGCCACACATAGAAAAAAAGTCAATAAGATCAACTTCTCCAATTGATGGATGTTGGCCCGTATCTAATGATTTTAACTTCATTTAAAATTTTGGCTGGGAAATACAAATTTTCTTGATGACGGACAATGATTTTTTCAGTTTTTTATTCCCGAGGAAACACACGCGAACATCAATCGGGAAAAATAAATAAATGGGAAGTGCCAACGTTTTTAGAAATCCCGAAGTCGCATACTTCTGATAGAGCAATAATTTACCCAAACTACGTGATAGTAAAGCTTGTACCCCTGGTACAAGCTTTACTATCACGTAGTTTGGGTAAATTATAAAGCGTCCCAGGTCAGGTTTAATTATAAAGCGTCTCTACAACCACCCGTTCCATACATCACCACCCGTTACACTTAAAATTTTATTAATACCTCCTTATAAATTACATTGCTTTCAGATATGTCGTATTTCTCCTTTTTTTCTACTGTAGACAAATCATTTCACGGAACAAGGATCCTTTATGGTTGATAACTCAAATTTTAAAAATTCCATGCATATTATTGAGTTATAGAGAAATTATTCATTGAAGCCATCCTGTACTCCTTCGTTATCTTATAAATAAACCACAGATAGAGCATTGTTTAATTTCGCAACGTGCACTGTCATAAACCAGAATTGTATTCACGGAAGTTACAGTGAAAAATGCTTTTTGCTAAGAACAAGATACAAATTCATAACTAAATATTACAATACCATTAGATATGTTTTTAAGCCCTTACGATTTCATCTTTTGGATTCCAGGGTCTTCCCAATTGTTTGGAAGGATACCAAACAGTTAAATGAATACCAACTTAAAATGCTCCTCATGAAAAATGGAAGGGGACACGTGGCAGAGAGGGAAATGTAGATGGGAAAGCGGCCAAAGCAGGTACCATTCTCTCCCGGTATTCGGACGAAAACAGGCTTTAAACACACGCCCGACCTCTGTGTAAGTCCTCTCCTCGCCAACAGACAAAAAGGACGGAAGGATTCCAGGGATCTCGCGGTCAACGCAGCGAACCGCTTCCTCCCACTGTTACTCCCGCCCGCACAAAGAAGCGGATCCCGTCGCTCCCAAAGGAAATGAACACAGGGTCAAAAGGGGGTCGGATGTACTGCAAGAGGAAGTTTGAATCGGCGGGGGAGGAGAGAGAGGAGGAGTGGATTGGAGGGCGAAGGAAAGAAGGAGAGAAATGAGACGCCGACGTAGCCGACGGCTTGGAAAATAGGCTACTATCAAATAGGAAATTCGATTCCCAAAAATGCCATTGGAAAACTGGCTAAAATAAGCATTTGCTTCCACCTCGCTCACTTCCCAGCCCGCTTATTATGTTGCCAATTGGCAGTATGCGGAAAGGCGGAATCCAATGGGGAATGTATCCCCATAATAGAGGAATAGCGCTGCAGAGTGGCATTGCTAATACACGATCTCGCACACTGCGGTTATGCTCCAAATAAAAATGCATTGTGAAGGCAAAACAGGATTTAGGCGCCCCAAAAAGCTGTGAAATAATAATAAATAACAGGCATAACTGTGAAATAATTTTCCGGCGGTAAAACATCATTAAGAGAGCGCAGCAGTTGAACTAATATGAAATGCAGAAGCGATAACATATCATTATTACCAAAAGCCAGAAAACCGAAGCACTGTTACCATGCTCCGATGCTCTTTGGTCACATATTTGGACTTCGTTTGAAATATTAATCCGTCAAATATTTTATTCATTATCCATAGTTCAAAACCATAATTACGACACTCACTCCGATTTGATATTCAGAGTTATAATATTTCCAACTGGTTCAAAAACATTGCATTTCAGTTTTAAAGTAAGAGCCCTGATATAATTTCGTAGACCATAACAATTTGGTTGCTGAGATATGGCAATACAACGCATGCCATCTAGTAAAATTAATTACATTGTATTTTAATTGTAATGTCAGTTTAAATCGGTACCTTAGCATGAATTGAGTGTGAATAAGTTATCCAATTAGCCAATATAAATTAAAAATCTAACGGCCTCCAACGAAAAAAATATATATATACATATATATATATATATATATATATATATTATAAATGTGTATATATATCTATATATATATGTGTGTGTGTGTGTGTTTGTGTGTGTGGGTCATGGTAGTCCATAGGGTAGAGCGTTGGACTACTGACCAGAGGTCCCGGTTTCGATTCCCGGGACGATTGCCTCTCTGGGCCCCTGCAGCTCCACCCAAGCTATGTGATTTTTCGGATACCAGATCTTCCTGGGAAGCCATAACCCATAACCGACACAGGGAAAGGATCTACCCTGATGTGTGAAATTTTATATATATATATATATATATATATATATATATATATATATATATATATATATATATATATATATATATATATATATATATATATATATATATACTCGTATATATATAATGCCCCCATCACATGTCCCTGCGCCAACTTGAGGTGTATTATTTAAATGAAGATGAATTCCGAAAATTGTTTGGTGTAACGTGAAAGAATATTTTCTTCAAAGTTACTGCACAAGAAACCCACAATTTTACGCGAACTTTTCTATAACCCTCAACAGCTGGCTCTGTATCAAGTAATCAACAGAAACATGGGGGAATAGAACGTATAAAATACTATTATATGTATTAATGCATCCTAATCAACGCAAACAATTATACATCAAATCCTAGAGGCTTACGGTAGTCATCGCAGGTTAAGTCCTACGTCAGATATGTGGTTGTTTTTCTGTGGTGTGTTAGGTCAGGTGGAGCGGTGAATTTTATTCTGTAGATTTTTTTGCGCCATCCAAATGTTATATTGGTCTCGTGAGTGCTTCCACATCTTAAATATATATATATATATATATATATATATATATATATATATATACAAAACCACATATAAAGATATATATATATATATATCCATGAACCCTTTCTCCTATGCACATACATGGTTAGTTTAAAAAGGATAGGGTAAATTTCGGAAAAATAGATATTACTGCAATACCTCAAAATTCTTCTAAGTACATCTCTTGAGTGTAGACCCTAGTGTATTCCATCACTCGAAGCCTACCTGGTAAGTGGATTCTTGAAGGTCCTTAAGGGCACGCGTGCATTCTTCTTTTACGGCAATTAGGGCCCCATGATGATATTTTTTAATAAGGGAGTTCAGTGTTGGGAATAGGAAATAGTCTGCTGAAGCCTAGTCGCGACTCTAAGATGCTTGGTGAATCGTCGGGATGGCGTTGCTTGCCCTTTTAAGCGGACACTCGAACTTGCCCTTCATCCTCCGTCAAGGTCTTTGTGACTAGTTTGGCGTAGATCTTTTGAACCACCAAATTTTCAGTGATAATGGTGTGCACTGTAATCTTATCAACGCCAATACGATGTGGGATCATGCGCACACATAAGCGACTATAAGAATTGAACTTTATTTGCAACTGCACTTCTCGCAAACGTCAGGAAAAAATTTACTACCGATACTTTTATACAATCTTATATATCACATATCAGGGTAGAGGGGTGAAGCCATTTCCCTATACCTCCTATTGTTTCCTAGGAAAATCTGTTACTACAAAAACTCAGCGCTTGGGTGAAGATTAAGGTGACCGGAGACCTTGTAAGGGAATCGAACCTGGGCCCTCTTCTCAGCAGAACGGTCTTCCACCTATCCGTTACGCTATACCTCCTGGACCACCACGCCCCCCTAATATGTATGTGTGGGATATAGACTATAGATATAGATAGACAGACACCCCAACACAATAAGAAAAAGATGGATATTATTTAATTATTACCACTCTCAGATTATTAATAATTGAATTTACTACGCCCTATTCTGAATGTTTCATTTATAAAAATATTATTTATTAGGTAATATACCGGTTAAGGTAGGTTTTTGGATGGACATAATTACTAATTAAATAATTTGTGACCCCTAGCAAAACACAGTATCCTACTCTACATCAGGTCCCTCTTCAGCTCTGAGTACTTTCTTCCTCCCTTCATCCCGTCCAACATCCCTATCCTGTTCCTTCCCTTTCCTCGTTTGCCTTTGGATACATTATTACGGGTAGCAGTGGTGTATTTAACACAAGGTTTTATTATTTATTCAAGTTCAAATTAATCTAATTCCCTGTTTTTCTTTTCTCATTTTCTCACTTTCTCCTTTGAAGAAATAAATAATCTTCATTAACTCCCGCGGGCTGCACAGTGAGTGTACTTCTTCCCTTACAGAGGGGCTTGCTTCTCAAGAGGCGCCGCCCTTGGATACACTCTTCCACTTCTCCCTGTCCAGTCATTCTGCTTTTATCACACTCTGGGTAAACAAGGGGGAATGGTAGCGAATAGGGGGAGAATTCGTAATTTGCTTCAGCAGGAGACACTAGTATCATGGGTGTGAGTGCGCTTACACACGCCTTAGGGACGTGTTCTCTTCCAATTCTCTAAATTTATACCCGCCGTTCTCTACTTTTCCCATTCCTCTGTGAAGGCTGCTCCATTCATATCTCCAGCAGAGCCAAGCACATAAATGTATATCTGTAGTTTACCTAGCTTTTCACTCAGCAGAATTACAGCGGCTGATTAAATTATGCCATGGGGCCCTGTTTATTCGTAACGACTTCTTTTTGGTGAATTACGTTTCCTTTATTAATTTGAATTCATGAGGCTAATAGAATTAGCCATTCGAGGTGAGTGGTAATGAGAAGAGCCCATATGCCTAGTAGTTAGCCATTCTAGATGGGTGGAAATGAGAAGAGTTCATATGCCCAGTAAATCATCTGAATCGTATAAAAATTTAATTATTACATCTTATTAAAAAATATTTTACGACAATATTGACGTTTCATTCTCTAATAAAAGGAATGTTCTAATATAATTAGAAATTTCAGATAGCACTATAATTAAAAATGTATTTTCATTAAGCTGTTCATCATTTAAAAATAATGCCAGTTTAGTATCTCAGTAGATAGTTTTGTAAAATTCAAACAAAAACTCCAGGTTTGAACAGCGAGGGTACCAAGTCAACTTTTCCATTCAAATTCAAAGCGTTGCAATTTCACTGATAAGTAAACCAATGCAAAACCAAGTCGTGGACCAAATGGGACAAAGAACTGTCCCCAGAACACCCTTCGATGCTAAGCGTGGGGTAATTCTCACCAATTTCTTATCAAAGAATCATAGCAAAACCAATTTTTCAGGTTTATTACCGTGGAAATGAATATATATGTATACATTTATATTTTGTACGCATATTTAATGATTTGTTTATTATTTATATAACCAAAAAGGTTTTTCATGACTGCGTTAATATTCAAGAAATATTTTTAAAACCAAATTTAAAGAAATTATATTAATACACCTTTAACGAACATCACGATACCCAGAGGATTTGGATTCTCCTTTGAAAATTATAAATATTAATGGTGTTTTTCAAGGAGTGAAAATCACTTCAAGTGATTAAATTTATATCATAACTTTTAATTCACATATCATTCCAGGATACATTTTTCCGAATAGACTTTTTACAAGAATTGGGTATGAAGTAACTTATCTTACAGAAGTGACCCGCTCTCTTGCAAGTAGATTACATCCCAGGGTATATTTCTGGACTTCCAAAGGCCGATTCAAAGTTCACAGTACAATTTATAATAAGCTTTGGTCTGACTGTCGAACTCTGTAAGACTTAAATTTAGAATTTTTGAAAACTTAAAATATTATAAATTGTCTCTAATATAAGTCAACTGATTAAGGTGGATGTAACTCATTTTTGGTTGCTACCGAGGGTGAATATAAATTATAATATCGTAATTAACCTAAATTTTTTTAAATATGCACATATTTTAAAGTAACATACACAGATTTCAACGAATTATTATAACATATTTTACTTTTTTAAATAGACTGATAATCCTCGTAGCGAAACGTTTTAGCGGTGCATATTTCCATTATTTTGCAGGTCAATTTTTTAAAAAATCCTATGAAGGCTTAAACTTAGTAAAAGTAGTAAAAATGTTCAAAATCAGGATTATTATTATTTAGTTTGCTACTTAGTTTAGTCATTTTTTTGAAAAACAATTATATTCAGTCTTTTATATTTCTGAAATTTGATTCCGCACTTTGATTCCGCACTTAATTTCATACAAAAACCCGTTTTGCGAAGTCTGTAAAATTATGTACACTCTTTTTATTTACGAATGACAATATTTCTCACAAATTATTATCTATCATAAGCCTTAAGAGAAAAAGCCATCATAAGTGTAATTTACAGATTCAATTAATTGCCATGACTTATTTTTTCACTATCAACACAATTGTAAACGATTTAATAGAAACCTTTAATAATTAACAAACTTTTAACACACGAAACCGTTTTTTGTCACTTTAAACATGTTGAATTAAATTTTGGTTTAAAAAGTCTTCCGGTAAGGCTTTTGCCGTAATGTATTTAATGGACGGGTGATAGTTAACTAGTATCAAAATACCACCATGCGATAAAACATTATACTAAAAATGTTTAACATAAACAAAATTCAACTTTCAGCGATCAAATATGGACTTAATTAAAACCTTAGATGTGTAATATTTATTGACGTCTTTCATTGACATTTTCAATCGTTAACGTGAGATTAATTCTGCCAGCGCAATGTTTTATTAGGGTTACGGTAGGTGATTAAGCAACGGTGACGAAAGTAATGTCCCCAAGGAAAATGAATGGATTTAATCATGGTCCCAAACTTAACAGCTGTTCTACATTCATAAATTTCGTCATTAGCGGGAAAGCTTTTCACGTGGAATCAAAAACCGCACGGAGGAAGAGTGGTTGTTTATCTTTCACTTCCGACTGTTCGGCTAGCCATATATTTCTTCCGTCGACGGGTCAGAGAGAGAGAGGAACAGGGGAGTTTTCCTTCACTCCGCGAGTCGGGCAGAGTTCCTGCTCGGAATCCTTTTCCTTCCCCATTCCTTCCCCTTTCTCTCTGAAAGCTAGCGGATGAGTTGGCTGAGCCATCAACTCCAATCGACAGGAAAGTATGGGCGTTGGGAAGGAGGACGACGCGAAGAAGAGAGAGTGAGGGAGATACATATGGGCAGAGGAGCAGGGCGGAGAGTTGAGGGATGAACGGGAGGAAAAACTTAAGAGGAGTTTGAGTGCTTCTTACTTCTCGGGAAGTCTCCTTTCCGTGGGAAACTTCGTGCCTGAGAGCGGACTTATGTCATAATAAAGCTAGTGGCAGCGTTGGGAGGGCAACAGTCCCCTTGCTTTATCTGTGACCCTAGAAGAAATATGATGGAGGTCAAACGGCAGGACCTGAGTTAAGAATAACGCCGGTAAGGTATGCTATATATTTGGTTACTCCTAAAAGCTATTCCTTGATAATCACCCGACATTTATCGAAAATGGCATATTTAAAAAACATGCGTTTAAAGTTATTAACAGGAATATAGGCATATCTTATTTAGAAGTTTACACAAAAATGCATGCAATGACCAAATGCAGCCGATTTGCATTAGTTATTCATTAGCGACTTCTCAAGAGTTTTGATTTACGGTTGAAATTGGATACATAAACATTTTGTATTGAGTGTAGTTTTTTTACTGATTAATATTAAAAAATCTGATGATTTTGGTGATATTTTCATCGAAGTACAACCAAAATCAATAAATGATAAATTTCAAAACTGACGAAAAACAGAAACGAATACCACTATTTTGACGAGATCTGCTGTAAGTACCGTCTTGCGTTTCTATAACTTACAATTTGGAATACGTACATAATTTCCAAATAACGGAATAGCTACATCTCTAAATATTATAGGAAGCAAGGCGAAATCATTTCAACTAATGTCTTTCATTTATCTCAGACATTTTAGTATCTTTGTTATACCGTCTATTAGTAAAATGAAAGTAGAAAGCGAAGGGAATCTTCTCCTTTCCCCTACTCGGTTCAATAGATCCTTTCAACGGCAGGAACCCTTCGATCCTATTGCTCTTAGTCCCTTTCATTCGTGCTAAATACCTTACGTTCTCCTGCTGTTTCTGGCCTTCAAGACAGAAAGGAATGGAGCCTCCCACGCAGATGTGAATTTTCTCTGCTTACTCCAGTCCATTCTTAGAGCAACTGCGATTTCCTCAATAAACACTCAATTGCGTATAAAATAACTCCAGTATATTTATAATGCCGAATACAATTTATGCCGAAAATGGCACATTTTAAAGGTATTTTTCTTTATCATTAATCCATGGGAGGAATCACCCAAGGAAAAGGCTCGTAGACATTAATATAATTTGGTAGTTTCTTATATCAAACTTCATAGGCAATTATGAAAATTAATGCATCATCATCATCATCAGAATTTCGATCCTAGGATTAGTTTACTGCAGCACTCCATTCTACTCTATTCAATGTCAATTCTCTCAATCCCTGATACCTTCTCTGTTTTACGTACTTCTTAATTTGTCCTATGTGCATGCCTCTTGGTCTTTCTCGTGGAAACTTCCCTTCTATTTTTCCTTGTATTATATTCCCAATCAATGCCTTGTGTCTCGATGTGTGTACAATCCAATCTGTTTCTTCTTTGCCGTAGAGTTCTCCATACGATCCTTCCTCTTCTGCTCTTCTATGTAGTTCCTCTTTCCTTACCTTTTCTGTCTATTTAATCTTCAGCATTCTCCTCCAGTACCATGTTTCAAAGGCTTCTATTCTTCGCTGGTCCAATTTTCAAATGTTCCAAGTCTCGGCACCATTGAGCGCCAGGCTCCACACGAAAGTCTTGAAGAATTTCTTCCTTGTTTCCAGCCTCAGGTTCTTTGAACATAATAATTGCCTCTTCTTCATGAATGCGTTCTTAGCTTGGGCTTTTCTTCACTTGATGTAGGTCGAACTTCTTCCATCCCATGTTATGCTGCTACTCAGGTAGACGAAGAATTCCACTTGCTCTTGTTAATTTATGCCTACAAAAATAATTTTAGAATTGATTTTATTTTTCCTTCCACCAGTAGAGGGTTCATATGGACGTCAAGACGTTTATATCAATATTTACACTTTTACATAGATCACAATATCCAAAGTGCATTAACGGCATTTCATAATGTCCAGTGCTTGAAATAAGTATTTGAGGAGCATACTACTTCAGAGTGAGGCGCTTAATCGGTAAAACTTACAAATGGTTAAAAATATTGCCTACACAAACAATGGTTCTCAAAGAAAATTCGTTTGCAGACATCTAATCTATAAACGTGCGTGCATTACGTATTACTGGTTTTAATTGCTCCGTTTCCTTGCAATTCTACCACTGGCACACTTAG
Organism: Hetaerina americana; assembly: GCF_022747635.1. Classification (NCBI taxonomy): domain Eukaryota; kingdom Metazoa; phylum Arthropoda; class Insecta; order Odonata; family Calopterygidae; genus Hetaerina; species Hetaerina americana. Next base: position 34,264,708 of record NW_027286763.1, read on the forward strand.
GCGCTGGGTCACTTTCAATTCTCATTTCAGCTTTCACTTTCCATCCATTGCGCATGCCCTTCTGAAAAGTCCATGGAAATTTCTCAACAAACTTCAAAATTTGACGATCCCTTTACCCTTCCGGCCCTTTATATGTTCAATTTCTGTTACGTCTGCCTCAAACGGATATGAAGGAATTTCAAGGAGCCTTGAAGGACATGGGAGGCTTTCGTCAAGTTTCAAACCCAATTCTCTCCCCTCCTCCCACTCTCTCCGGAGAATTCAGCCAATTGCGGATTTCGACGAACTGAGGCGCGTCCGTCTGGGAAGCTGATGGGGAAACCTGCTCGAGAAATGCACGAAGAAAAGAGGAGGTGGAGAGACGAAAAAAGGAATGTGGAAAGCGAAGAGGGTGATGCACCATAATAATGACTCATTGGCTCACCGGAAACAAGAAGTGCGTCGATATTAACCCTATTAACCGGAGAACAAGCAATGTACCTGAATAATATAATAGTAAAGTCAATTCATCAAATACGCAAGGAGTACGGAAAAATGAACATGACAGTAAAGAGGCGTGCTAAGAATTAAAACGAATGATTAGAGGAAAATAAAGTTTTTTAAACAGGTAATAATTTTTTTCATCTAAGATATAGTTTTATGTCATTTATCTTAAAGATTATGTTTTAAGGGTATCCACATAACACTGTCGAAAAAACGTAGACGACAATAGAAAATCTTAAACCCCATATTACCATTACCTACAACTTACTCTTAGCTCAGCAAAATAACTACCTCTCCTAATTTGATCAAACAATACGAGGGAGGACCCAAAAATAAGAGGTATGTTATGAAAGATTCTTTAGTTCTCAATATATTTACATTGCATTTTGTTCTACTTCAAAGTATTCCCCATTGACCACAATGCACTTCCCAAACGATGCTTCCATTATTCGAAACATTTCTGAAATTCATTTATCAGGATGTCCTTTAGGCCTTCTAACGATATTTGTTTCACTTCCTCCAAAGTGTCAAAGCGCTTCCCTTCCATTCCGCTTTCGAGTCTGGGGAACAAAAAGTAGTCACTGGGAGCTAAATCCGGTGAGAAGGGGTGATGGACAATCGATGCCATGCCGTTTTTTGTCAAAAACTGCATCACGAAGAGGACGGTATGAGCCGGCTCGTTGTCATGATGGAAGATTGCCACCCATCTTTAAGATTCATATTAGTTTCTTCTGTAGACCTAGTCTCCCCAAATTTTACCCATCTTCGTGTTTCAATTTTCAGGATTCTATTATGTATAGGTATCTCCTGCACTCACTTGCCTGCCTTGAATTCTATTATTTTCTCTACCATTTCCTTATTTATTTTGCTAAATTTTATTTTTTCTTTTTTATCAACAAAATTATAAAAAACCTCCAATATTGCTTGGAAACCATTTTTCTCAGACAATTAAAAACCTGCGCTCCATGTAAAAATCATTAACATACCTTTACTTAAATTATTCTTCATAATCTTCCGTCATATTTGTCTAAACTTCCCATACGAATCTATAATTCTTCTTTTTCTATCCTTACTAGCTTTCCAACCTCCTTCTTAACACTTAATAAATAATGACAATAAAAACAAATGAGTTTTTATTTTTCTGGTTCAAGTCCCTTAGTTAAATTTTTACAGCGTCAATCCCAAAAATAAACAGAACAGTATTTCTAGTGTAGGACGATTTGTGGCGGGGAAGGAGGTTTTGGGAAATCAACGCGACAAGCGTCAGTCACCTGCGGGCCATTATGGTGTGCGGATCGCTGCTAGTCTGGATCCCTGTTCGAGGTTGGCGCAGCGAATTCACGATGCCACGTTCCACGGAGTAACCATTCGCGATAAAATTGTGCGTTAAGCTCGGAAAATCTAGCTCAGAGACCATGACCATAGTAAAGGATGATAGAGTGCGACGAATGTGTGCAATAATTGAGAGGCTTGCTCAATTCCGATTAATGCCTATGTGCTATAATGTCAGCAGAAGAGTGCAAATTCCGAAAACCACAGTGTATCGTATTCTTAAAGAAGATTAAGCCATGAGAAAGGTGTGTGCCACGAGGGTCTCTAAGGTGCTGTCGGAAGATCAGAAGGCTGCTCGAGTGACAATCTCGCGTAATCTCTTAGACCGCTGTGAAACTGACCTTCAGCCCGATGTGGCAACATTAGACGTCTTTTTGTTCCCAATAATAAAGCTGGATCATGTAAGTTTTGTAGGGTCTGAACAAGGTTCCTGTCAACGCATTCCAGGAAGCGTACCGATACTGTCAGAGGCGCTGGAATCATGGTCTCAATGCACAAGGGTGCTATATAAAATAAATTCGCAATTTTTCCTTTAATCTGCAATAACTTTTCCATGGATTAATTCTACTAATTTTTGGAACAGACCCGGTATCTAAGCTTTATTAATTATCGAAAACATAAAAATATTTACTAACTGATTTTCATTCGATACCCGGATTCCGCTAATACTCTCTTCAATTTTTTACCATAGACCTCATTACTAAAAGCTATCAAGCATGAATATTCTATTTCTGAATTCAAATTGATCTTCTCCTTAGTAATCATTCACCACTTCCTCCGAACTTTGTCGGTTGCCCTAAATACTTCCTCTATGGCCTATGAACTTGAAAGCGTTCGAAAAAGTACATGGTCTTTTAACTTTCACTTATTAGGCGCTAGCAAAATATAAAGAGATAATCAAATTAAACTGCCATTGGTGCTCTATCGGACGGAAGCCTAAAAAAGAGCGATGGATGTGCCCGCTCGTTACATATGTATGAGTTACGAATATGGGGTATGAAGGCTCTTATTTTTGCCGTGATTAACTGAGTTATCACATGAGGATGATTTTATCACAAAACATGATTTTTTTGCTATTGTTTCAATCCTGTCATAAATTTTTACACTCATACCATTTAGAAATACATTCACATTTTCAAAAATTCCTTCCACTTCTCTAAGATACTACCTTGATCAAAAATTTCCCGGAATTTATTCAGAAAATTAAAAATACAAGTTTATTCATCTAAATCTATATTGTCCCCTTCAAAGTAATCCCCATCGACTGCAACACACTTATGCCAGCGCTTGATCCAATCCTCGAAACATTTTTTATATTCGGTTTTCGGTATGTCCATCAGTGCTTCCTGCGATTTTTCCATTACTTCCTCTCGGCTGCTAAAACGCGTTCCCCGTAATGGTTTTTTAACTCGATTGAACAGAAAGAAGTCACAGGGAGCCAAATCAGGTGAATTCGGTGGCTGTTGGATGGTATTTGTTGCATTTTTCGTCAAAAAATTACGAATAATGATAGCACTGTGCGACGGTGCGTTATCATGGTGCAAAATCCACGAGTTTTCTGCCCACATTTCTGGTCTCTTCCGGCGAATTGCTTCACGCAAACGTCTCATAACGCCCAAATAATACCCTTTGTTTACTGTCTGGCCTTCTGGCAAAAATTCATGATGCACTACACCGTTGTAATCCATGAAAACCGTCAGCATTGCCTTCTTTTTTGACTGAAAACGACGTGGTTTTTTTGGTCTCGGCTCATTTGGTGAACGCCATTCACTTGCCTGATGTCTGGATTGCGTGTCGTACTCATAAACCCACGTGTCATCTCCAGTAATGATCCTTTTGATGAATGTGGGATCGGATTCAGCCTCGCAAATCATGTCTTATGCGACGTCAACACGGTCTCTTTTTTGCATGAAATTGAGGTCTTTTGGCACCAACTTTGCTGCTACACGACGGAAACCCAAATCATTAACCACAATGTCTTGGGCGGATCCATAGGCAATGTTCAAGTCCTCCGCTATTTCTCTGATGGTTAATTTGCGGTTATTGACCAAAATTTCTTTTACTTTATCAATTTTTTCACCGACTTTCGATGTCGATGGTCTGCCACTGCGTTCATCATCTTCGATTGACTCACGACCACTTCTGAACCGCTCGTGCCACTGGTAAACGACCGTTTTTTTTAGAGAATCGTTGCCGAAACACTTTTCCAACATTTCCAACGTCCGTGCGCCACTAAATCCGTTTTTTACGCAAAATTTAATACAAGTGCGTTGTTGCAAATTTAAATCCATTTCTGAAATTGTAAAAAATCGCCAACACACACAGAGATAGATGTACTCTTGGCTACGTAACTTTTGCAAATGTCAAGTTATGACACTAAGATTTAAAGGGAATATCAACAACAGATGTACCAATTTAACAAAAAAAACAGAACTCAAATCGGAACGATGGGAGCGCCACACGGTGGTTATTCCGGGAACCTTTTGATCAAGGTAGTATTTCCCCTTTTAAATTCATATACGCAAATGCAAAGGTGAAAACCTGGAGGCCGAAGTATTAAGGGAGTGATTAATATCAAAAAAGATGTATGGCGTATCACATTGGCCTTAATGGCCGTGTGAGATAGCCGTTGGCTGACTGAAGGGCGACAAAACTGAGGAAACTTTAGAGGAAGATAAGAGAAGGTCGTTAAATGCCATTTAAATGAACGATAAACCCAAGAAGAATGCCATTTAGCTATGTGTACGGAATATACTGGGGCCATTAAAATTCAACTATCGGTTTCAATACCTATTTGTTTAGTCTGGAACTTTGATTCTATCAAACCGTAATTCATAAACATGTTACATCTTTTTATGATTAAACCTTATCATTGTATGTAAAAGAGTATTGATGTATATTTGAACATGCATTACATATTCAGTAAATGTTTGTGCTAGAGGCAAAATTACTTTTTCTGCTGAAAAATATACTACAGATTCCCAAGAGGCAACATTCTGGCAAAAAATACACCACTGGATGTATACACATGCTCCTATAAAATAGCAGAAGTGATTAATGCGACTCCAAGAATACCTATGTTCTTGAATTAGGTTGTAGCGGAATACTAATGGATTTTTAAAGCATTTTATGTAAACAAGAAGATACATTTTTGAACACAAAACTTTTAGGATAATGTTTTATTGAAAAAATAATTGCCAAAACATGCAGACCACATATTCATTTTCTAGGAGTCATTAGTATCAAGCGATTTGAAGAATCTGGTATTTGTCCGTAGGGATTTCAAATATTTAGAAACTGCAGTGAGAAACATGAATCAGATCTGTCATTTAAGTACTATAGCGCTTCGTAGATAGTGCTCGTACCCTTAACTACAGCTAAAAATCTGATTCCAATTTACACTGTTAGGCGTTGCCGTTAAAATCACGTCTCATCCAGTCGATTTAGTCTCACACGGTGGTTTTCAGTTGTTCAACATCACCATTTGAGTCAGGCGTAACTACTGTGGGTGAGGCGTAACTACTGTGACATGCCATTTGAAAGCGTAACTGCATTTTCATGAATGGACGCGGATTGTACGCACAGGTGATAGGCAACTATGAAAGAATAGCACAAACTCGGGATTAGCCATGCTGAGAGAATGGATGAGAGGTGAACCAGTTTAAATATGTAAAAGTGAGAACCAAAGAGATAAGAGTAAATAATTGAAGAGGAGTGAATTAATTGTGATTTCTCTATGGAGAAAGTAATGAGTAAATGTTGTGAAAATACTTTATCCCCCATTGTGAAATTCAAATATTAGTTTCTGCTGCCACAACGGATCAATATATTATCTGAATTAGAGAATATTCGTTGCATGCAAAAAAAGTTCTTCAATGAACAATGATTACAATCATTTTAAACTTCGAAATAGTAAATTCTACTTTGTCAGGTTTAGCCTTCAGCAAAGACGGGCCCGTGAGATGAGATAAAATGGAGATCTCGAATTTTGTATTTACTTTGTACTGAATTTTAGTGCACTGGTCATGCCCCTTATCTTTTATGAGTAACATGCAAAGCTCATTTTACTGCGGTTAGTACATTGGAATCACCTTGAAAACCAGGGTTCTCTAAGGGTGCTTTAACTCTTGCGCAATTTTTGTAACAACTCGCAACACAAAAAAAGCGCCCTCAAGGGTATTGCTCTTAAAGAAGCTATTTCACCAAATATGAATAAACCGTTAGAGATAGGAACCCATACGAATTATTTAGTTTTCACAGTACGTTATAATGGCGTAACTCAGACCCACAATACTCCATTGGCCAGTCAAAAAATTAACACCAAAATATCTTTTATGATTACAATTTTTAAAAACGATTAAATATAAATAAGTCTATGGATTTTTAACCAACATTACAATGGTAAAAGTATTTCGACATCATGATATAAACATCTCTATTGCTAGTGGAAATTGTTTCAATTAATTATTCAGAGTTAGATCACAATTAAAATGAATACTAATGCCAGTACAACTACTGATACTACCTCTAATAAGGGTTTTTAAATTAATTTTTATCGAAGAAACACCTTGATGCGTTGCAGGAGGACCGTTGATGAGCGTTAATCCATTGATCATACTTTTATTTTGTTGAAAAACAACAGTTATAAGGATAAATTTGGAGCACCTTGATAAATATTAAATAAAAATAAATTAATAAAAATATATTTTACGAAAAAAAAGGTTTCAAACATGCCATATTATAAGATGCATTTTCGAATGAATTTCATATTTGGTGAGAAAAATGAAAAATTTCCATGCATGGATAAAGAGTTGGATTTATCGTTTTCTCCTAAAGCCCCTCGAATTTAAATCATTTAAATTTCAAAACTTTTGAGAGTTAGAACAGACTACCTGTAAAAAAACTTATACCATGAGTACTTCAAATGTATAATTAATCGATCAAACATTTATTACCAAATTTAACATTGATGTTACCTGAGGCAGTCCTATAACGTCCCAATGAATAATAATTCTTTCTATTCACGGATTCCCCTTCTATCACAGGTTTCTTTAAACTAGTTTATTTTCATTATAATTTGTTCTTTATAATCTCACCAAAACACCTCCTACTATGATAATTATACATCCATTATCTCTGAGAGGATAATTGTTTATTTTTCCTTGCTTTGTTTGACAATCGAATTGATGAAAGAATGTGAAAATGAGTTTTCAAATATGATTCTAAGCTTATGTGGTACAAAAAACTTTAATCGTAGTGAAAGAACAGCTGATGCAATAGAATAAGTACTCACGACGGTTAATTCACAATTCCTCTACACGTGGAAATGTAACGAGATTATTTAATATAATTTTTCACGCTTTGTTTTAAACAAAAATCCAGAATTCTAAATCACACCACCATTATCCGAAGTTTTGGTTGAGTTCCCTTTTCCAACTGATGAACAGCAACTACTACCCGTTTTACCTTCCCCCAAATCGGTAAGCTAATTCCAACCAATCGATTCCCCTCATTTTTTTCCTCTCGCCAACGAAGGCCGATGCTGAATCATAAGGAGGACAAAGGGCGAGGGACCTGTCTGAAAAATCGGAGCAAGGGATCCCGAGGAGGGAGCCAAGGAGCCAACCTCGAGGCTTTGTGCTCGTCGTGAAATGGTAACCAATGGTTTGGGTGGGTGGGCGGCTGACATCGCAAAAGGATGACGGGAAAAAAAGAGGATAGGGAAAGGGCAGTGGCGTGGTCTCGGAACTAACTGGGACGTGCGGATGGGGTGGGAAGAGAGAAAACCCGAAGTAATGGGCTGGGGTGTAATAAAAAAGGGAAGGAATGGAAAAGGCACCTGAATATTTCATTGCTGGGACGAGTGATGGGATTCCTTTTTTCTCCGGGAACACTTCAAACGAGAAAAGTTTCCTTCAGTTAAGAACGACAAGAGTTGTTGCGATAAGGACGTTGATGGTGCTTCGTCCCCTCCCCGTGCCCCCATCGCAGCCGTACATGCTTACCTTCTTCCGAGATTAGACGGCCATGGATAGGGAGATGTTATCACGACAGGCCATTCAATGGGTGAAGGATATAATAAGCGGGAGAAGAAAGGCTTCGCTACACACAGAATGAGAGCAAGAAGGAGAAGAAATGAGAAAATTAGTTTAGTTGTTATAACGAAAAAGTTTGAAGAAGCTTCCAACTTATTAGGCGCAAAGTTAAAACGCCATAAGTTTTTGGGAGGCGTGATGAGGTATTTTAGAGTGGAAAATCGAAAATAAAAGTTGATGCTGAAGCTCAATTTTTTCGGAATGGATAATCACCAATGAACGTAATTGCTTTTTATTCCATTTTCAATTCTAGAAACGTTATTTGACTCCGTTAAAAAATTCCTAGCGCAAATTTGATGCTTTGATGATACCTTTTCGCGTTAGTCAAAATTCATGAATAGCTGCAGATTAAATAAATGTGCCCCTCTATACTAATCCGTGGGAAACTTTCTTAATAATTTAAATGGATTTTGTGCCTTATTCCATAACCCTCAACAACTTGTATGCCATTGCTAGTATTTGCTGAGTTGTTCTCTTAGTGTCCTTCTAATGGGTTTAACGCAGGAGTTTGAAAATCAATTATTAAGACCTGCGTATTCGAAAAGTAAATTTTGAAGTGGAGAGAAGTACATAAGGAGTATTTAATTTAAAATCAAAGTAAAACATTTCCCTTCCTATGAAATATTTTGTGCTTACACCGAATGAAGAGTTAGAGTATGTATTCTGAAATTGTTAAATGGAAATGGTATTACTTCACGTTGTTTCCCCATTATTTCCTCAGAGCAAATTAATTTCCTTGTGATGGTTTCTATAACAGTTATAGCTCTCAATAATTAATACGTGATTTTTTCCTCCTCCCTCCCGCACATCCACAATGTCGGTTTCTAAATATTTCGGTGATCCAATCACCTTTCTCAACGGAAGGAGGAAAACTAAGGAAGTGGGTGACGGAGAGAACGGGCATAGGTAGGTCGGGTGAGGAAAGTGGAAAGGGAGAGGGAGGTATTTGGAGGTGATCAGAAAGGGTGAGGGTCAGCGGAAAGGAGAATAATATACCCCCTAGTGGGTAAGGTTCATGATTAAATTCGAGTCGCCGCCAAGGAGTGTCCGAAGGGGGAAGTGATGCAATAATAGACACATTGAAACAATCGTTGAATGAAACGTAATTGGGGGAGGCATGTTTAAGAACTGATTGAGAGTCTAATGAGGAGGAAGATTTACATGTTTATCAGTTTTTGTGTCTTTAACAATGCCTAAACATGCTGGGTTTCATATGTGGCAAAATATAAAATACAGTTAGTCGGATAGTTACTACAAGCTAAATCTCGTTGAATTTACAACATAATTCAAATGATTGAGCTCCAATCGAGCCAAAGAGTCTTGATATAAGCATTTCAATAAACTGAGCTATCTTTAAAATTGAGTTGATTCAAGGATAGCTAAGTAGGGCTATCGTTCTTCGACCAATTTCCCTTCTGGTCCGTATACCTAAAACTGATACTTGAGCTTCTTCAATATGAAACTCTGAAAACAAATTATAAATGCGGTTCTGTAGAAAAGAATGCGTTCGTATTACTGAATAAGCCAATTGATTCGGAAGATGTTAATGTATACTTCGTTCAAGTCAATTCGCCAATAAATTCAATAAATTCAGATCGGTCATGTATAGTAAAAATTATTGATACTTAATTTTTTAAATTTTGGACTTTCAAAATAAAATATATAATGCATGAACAAGACGATCAATAGTAGTAGCACTCCTACTGGGATATTGTACTGTACATCCCTTTACCCTCCTTCTCATGGACTACAACCTTGACGCAGTGGTAGGGCTTGTACGTCCGATGACCCCTAGAGATGTGCTGGAGGGAGCAATAGCAATTGCTCCTGAAAGGGTCCCCCATGCCAGATAGGTCGAAGGTTAGCATCCCGACGAAAGGTAATCCGCGCAGCACCTTTTCCTTAGTGAGGCAAATGCAAAGGCAACTGATCCCAATGAGTCGGTACAGTGGTACATGCATAGAGCAAAGGGGACGAGAGCCAGCGATGAGTTTTCATAATATTGAATTAAAAGATAGGCGGAAGTGAAATTAACATGGAGCAAGCAAAGGATAGAATATGACTACTAGAACTAAAATCAGAACCGACTAACTTGGTCACTGTTCTGGCAAAAATTCCACCAAGCAATCATAAGGAAAAATATATGGGCAGTGGGTACGATCAGTTAAAGGATATAACAGGGTGTGTTCCTGCGGGGAAGCATTTCATAGAGATGGGAGATTGGAATGCGATGGCAGGTGAAAGAAAGGACGGTGATGAGGGGGGGGGATTACCGTGTAGGTATCAGGAATTACCAATTACCGAGGGGAGGAATCAATACAGTTCCTCCGGAGACGGGGGTTAATCAACACCAAGACTTGCTTAAGACACTACAAGATGTAGATGTGTATGTAGAGATAATATGGTTAGGCACAGATTTAGGAACAGCGTGATCAATTTGCACAGTTTTCCATGAGTGGATACGGAATCTGATTACACTATAGTAGTCATCAAGTTTGCCGTCAGAGTAAAAACGTTAGGACATGAGAGGCAGGTTAGAAAATAGAATTTAGGAGTATTAATTGGATTGACAAGTAAGGAGTGTCAGCAGGCTGTCGAGAAAATCATGAGTGAGGGAAAGGAGCTGAGTACTATCGAGTAAAAATGGGAAAAAAACCAAATAGGTATATCGAAATAGGCAAAAGAAACTCTAGTTACTGTTAATAGGAAAATAACCAAGAAACCATAGATCACTGATGAAAGATAGAAAGATAGATGGAGGTATTTATTTTGACGAAATTGAGACCTAATGGTCCCTTCTCACGGATGAGAGTAGATATCAATGAGAAAGATAGATGAGAGAAGGCAATAAAAGAATGAAAATAAATTGAATAATAAAAAGAGTTGAATAATAAATTGAGATTGTTAACAATTTGAGCAAAAGAAGCGTTATGAAAGACTAAGTGCGAGGATATGGAACGTTTACAGTGGGAGGTTGAAATTTTTGCACTCTAGAGGAAAATAAACTATCGGGAAGTAAGAAAGAAAAATCTGTGTTAATACTACCTTGATCAAAAAGTTCCCGGAATAACCACCGTGTGGCGCTCCCATCGTTCCGATTTGAGTTCTGTTTCTTTTGTTAAATTGGTACATCTGTTGTTGATATTCCCTTTAAATCTTAGTGTCATAACTTGACATTTGCAAAAGTTACGTAGCCAAGAGTACATCTATCTCTGTGTGTGTTGGCGATTTTTTACAATTGCAGAAATGGATTTAAATTTGCAACAACGAGCTTGTATTAAATTTTGCGTAAAAAACGGATTTAGTGGCATCCGACGGACGGCGTACTCCCTCAAAGTGCCCTCCACAAAGCACCTCAAGTAGGGATTCAGAGGTATCTCGATCCCTACTTGAGGTGCTTTGTGGAGGGCACTTTGAGGGAGTACGCCGTCCGTCGGATGGGACGTTAAACTGCGGACCCCTTGGCGCCTTTCGTAAAGAGTAGGCTAATGCCGACGCCGGGTTTCTCTCCACCCTTCATCCTTTCCTGTCCATCCCCTATGGCGCAAATGACCTTAGCTGTCGGTCGCCTCCCCTCAAAACTACTACGGACGTTGGAAATGTTGGAAAAGTGTTTCGGCAACGATTCTCTAAAAAAAACGGTCTAAAAAATACTGATGGACATACCGAAAACCGAATATAAAAAATGTTTCGAGGATTGGATCAAGCGCTGGCATAAGTGTGTTGCAGTCGATGGGGATTACTTTGAAGGGGACAATATAGATTTAGATGAATAAACTTGTATTTTTAATTTTCTGAATAAATTCCGGGAAATTTTTGATCAAGGTAGTATTTAGAGATTAGTTGAGGAAACACTAGTTTAACCAGGAAAGATTAAAGAGAGATAAAAAAATATATAGAAGAACTGTGTGGTAGAGCATTTAGGTCAGAAAGAGAATTTGACGTAGATGAAGATAGCTTAGATCCAGGCTTATTCGAAGATGATATATAGTAGACATGGAATTAAGGGGAATTAAATCAAATATGGTCGTGAGGAAGACAAGATTCTGTGAAACTACTTCAAATTAACAAAAAGGTGAGAGAAAGAATTTTTACAGACTAATTCGTAGCACATATGAGAGAGGAATCTGGTCTTAAGGTTTCGTCCGATTAGGCTAAGTTCCTATTCCAAAAAAGGTAATGGCTAAATAATGTGAGGACTACAGGAGAATACTATATTTAAGATTCCACACGCAGCTGCAGTGGTTCTCAGCATCATTCACTAGATGATAGAGAGCAGAGAAAATGATAACTCAAGGAATGACCGTTTTGGTTTCAGGAAGGGAAGAAGCACGATTTTATATCATTTGAGTAATAAGATCACTAGTTAAGAGGAATATAGAATGTAACACAAGACGTATTTTCCTGTTTTTTAGATTTCGAAAGGCTTACAAGAGAGCCAATTGGGAAAAACTGATGAATATATTACAGAAAAAAGAATAGATTGGAGGGACAGGAGGCTATTCCGCAACCTGTATATGTCTGAAACTGCTCAGGTCCAAGTGGGAAAATGAGAGTCCATATGGGCAGTGCTAGGAAGAAGTGTAAGGTAGGGTTGTGTATTATCAACGTATATGCGGAAAAAATTATTAAGAAGGCATGGAAAGAACTGGAGATAAGAATGAAAGTCGGCGAGGAATTCATGAAATCAGTTAGATTTGCTGATGAACAAGCTTTAGCTTGTCAGTCAGTCAAGGGGTTGCAAGCATCGCGGAGTGAATTGAAAATACAGTGAGATAGATATGGAATGAAAATTAATATAAATAAAACAAATTTGGTGCAAATTTTCAGCAAGAGGAAAGCTAAGCTTAACATAAGCAAAGAAGCATTCACAGAGATGGGACCATTGATTACAGGTACGTTGAGTAAGGATCTTCAGAAAATGCTGGTCAAAACTTTTATATGGAATTTAGTTTTCATATGGCGCGGAGACTTGGCAATTGAAGTAAGATTGGAGGATTTTGAAATGTGGTAGTGTAGAAGATTAACTGTATAGAAAAGAAAAAATGAGGAAATTCTGGGTATGCCGGAGGAGGGGATTGGATAGTTGGGTGAAATCATAAGGAGACAGGAAAAAAAGGACGCGACAATATTGATTGACAATGAGATGCTGAAGACTGATAGAGGGGAGAATAGGCAAACGAGGAAGGGACAGGAATAGGATAAGAATATTGAACGGAACGAATAGGGGATATGGTGATGAAGAGGGGTTTGTAATATTAATGATAATCGTTTTCAAAATGAGGGTATATTTGCAAGGAAACTGTGGTAGGATTTTAGGATAATAATTAGAACGTTTAGAACTTTAAAATTGCAATATTTTTGCACAGGATAGGTAATAAATTTTGGCAAAAGTTAATAGTAAACAAATTATATAAATGAAGAACTGCGGAGTTAAAGGGGCTTATTGAATATAAATGCAGTTGAAGAAGAAAACACATGATACCACAAAATTCTGAATTAGAACGAATGAAGTCCAATTAAACATGAAGACTGATTGAATTATAGACAGTCAAAGGCGATAATGGTGTTGATTAAGCCAATGATCAAAACATGGTATTAATATACGAAAACGTTTGCAGACTGACATAAAAAAAACAGAAGAAAAAAATAAAAATTCATAAAAATAAGTTGATGGGGAAATTGAGCAATTTCGCAACATCTTATCAAAAACAATAGGATCTTTGAGAAGACCTATCTCCCAAGAATTGGACGCGAAGTGGGTAAAATTATAACGAGAAAACCAATAACATTCGAGGAAACGAAGAGTCTCAAAGGTAGGTATTTATCCCTTAATCTTGTTGAACGGAATATGGCTTGCAAAGCTCGGCAAGTATTAATCACATTCCCAGATTTTGAGAAAAAATTATTTTTCTGAAACAGCATATGTACATACTGTTAAGTAACGGTTTTTCCTTAAGGAAGGGAGTGCTATAAAGCCTAATTAAAGGCTAAGTGGACGTACGTAGGGGATGTGTTGGTACCCTTTCCTTAAACTCTTAAATACCCTCCCTCCCTCTCATCTCCAAATATTTCCACCGGGTGCTTGCACTTCCTGCCACACAAATCTTTGGTGGATCACTGAACTGTTGTGTAAACGTAGGTGTATAAAACTGCAGTGAAATAGAAATGAAGCAACTAATAAGGAAATATATACGAGGGGGGACACAAAAGTAACGGAAATCGGGCTGCGGTGGGGAGCCAGAGTGGAGGAAGCCTATGCTCGGCCAATCGTACGTCAGGCTTACGCCTTTCTGCGTCAGTATGCGCAGCACCGTCGTTGTGACTGGATCGGTCCGTCCGTGAGAGCTGTTTCAGTGAAACAACATTTTTCATTTCGGCGAAAAACGTGATGGCGGATTATCAAGAGCAACGCGCTGCAGTAAAAACTCTTTGTTTCCTGTTGGGGAAATCGGCCGCGGAAACTATTGTAATGCCCAAAACTGCTTATGGGGAAGCTGCTCTAAGCAAAACCATAGACTACGAGTGGTTTACACGTTCTAAAAATGGTGAAATGTCAATTGAAGACTAAACCCGTTCAGGCCGACCTTCAACATCAAGAACTGACGAAAACGTCAACAAAATCAATGCCCTCATTCGTGAAGACCGTCGCAGAACCATTGATCAACTCTGTGAGATGTCTGGAGTGTCATGGAGTTCAATTTAGTGGATTCTATCTGAAGATTTGCAGCCAAATTTGTCCCTCGTTATCTCACTCGCCGGCTCATACCCCTCTCTCCGTGATGCAGTTTTTGACAAAAAATGGCATGACATCGATTGTCAACCCCCCTACTCACCGGGTTTAGCTCCCTGTAACTTCTTTTTGTTCCCCAAACTCAAAAGGGACATGAAAGGAATTCGCTTCGACACTGTGGAGGAGGTAAAACAAATATCGTTAGAAGGCCTAAAGGACATCCCGATAAATAAATTTCAGAAATTTTTCTAATTTTATTTTATGTTTCATTAAATTTTATCTACGACCGTCTCTGTAAAGACAATGGTTTAATATACGAATATATATGTATATGTATATATGCATATGTGTGTGTGTTAAACTATTGCCTTTATTATGGCGGTCCTAAATAAAATTTAATGAAACGCAAAGAGAATGCGACTAAAAGAATGTTGTATTCTTCAATTATATACCTTAAGTGTCTCAAAACTATACTAGCAAGAAAACTATTATTTTTTAAAAAGATTACGATATGAAAGAATGCAACACCTGAGGAATAAAAAAAACGAGGAAAAGACGATTACATTATCAGTAATAATGAACTAAAACAAATAAAAACTAAGACATTGAAACCCTGTAGAGTCTGCAATATGAGAACCAATGCAACCAAACAATAGTATAAACGGAAATAAGTTGTAAGAAAGAGCTAATGAAAATTATACTGATGGATAAACCTGACATGAAATTTCCAAGGAAAGCAAAAAATAAGCAATCGGGTTGCCTGAAACAGAAACATTCACAGTCAGAATATCATTCCAAAAACTATGGAAAAGGTCGAATCACATTATAGACCAAACTGGAAGAAATATATACGCAACTGAGCGTAAACGAGAAAAAAGAAGTAGGAATGCAGAGTTAAAGGGTAGGGAAAACTGGGTAGCACCCAGTCCCAGGCAAAATGACCAAATATTCTCTCCCTCATTATAATAGCGGAAGTGGATTCAGTAATTCTTGAACTCGAACTGTTACTGTCTATCTGTTGACATTTAAACTACGGATATGGTCTTCGCTCACGGATTTCCATTGGTAAATAAGAACGAACCAAAAATACTTCCCGTTCATTACGAGGAATCAAAGAAATTAGGAAGATGAAAAGATTCGGTCGGGAGAGGAAATAGCTTAAAGGAGTGAGGTTAGAATTGAGGGGCAGGAATGTGGAGGGATAGAAGAGGTTTAAGGAGAGGGCGTGGAGAGAGAGAGTGCTGGTTACACCAATTAAAACGGCGTGAGGGATGAGGAGAGGGATGGTCTTTAAGGGCCGCTGCCCTTCTCTACTCTTGAAACTCCTCTGCCATACTCCGCCATTCTTCTCCTCCCTCCTCATTGTTTCGCGCGGGCCGGAGAGGGCGAGAGGTCGAGGATGTGAGGGGAAAGAGAGCGAGTAAAGGGGTTGTACGGGCTAAGTGGTAGGAAGTGACGTCTACCTCGCGCTCTAATTAAGGCGATTCTCACGGGAGATAACGAGTGATGGGAAGAGAAGACAGGGACAGAGAGGCAAGAGAAAGAAAAGGAGGAAGGAAGAAGCTGAAAAGAGACATCGGAAGATGGTACAGTCAAAGGAAGTGGAGGAGCAAATGCGAATGGAATGGGTGAACGGCAACGGAAGGGATGAAATGCCAAAAGATTGCGGAGGTAGGATCGAGAGAATTTCTTCAGGGAGTTGAGGGAAGAATTTCGGTGCGGCGCGGAGAGGAAATGAGACGAGAAATGAGCGTAGAGGGCGATATTAAGGCAAGAAGGTGCGGGGTAGGAGTTGAGGGGAATGGCAGAGAGGGTGGGAATGGAGTAGAATCGTCTGCTTCCCCCTCGCCCTGACCCAATCCCTCAGCGAGACATCCTTAAAAACGGACGGCTTTATCTCCAGGCAGTCCCCCTCCTATCGGATTACGCCATCAATCTGATTAGGGCGTCGACGACCTTAATAATCGACCCGAGGTCGCGACGGGGTAGGTTCTTGAAGGCAGCTCGTTGTGAGGAGATTTAGAGAGACAATTTTTGTTTTCCCGGGTCTTCCCTTTCTAGTTTGTTGCATGAAAAAGTACGCGCTTTTGAGAGAGAAGAGGGCATCAGTTATCTTTTATATAGGGAACCACAAAGTAAAAAAGGAAATCCCTGAATGAGATACCTTACATCATTCAGTCATCATTAGGACATTTTAGTGACACCTAAATTTAAAAATTAACAATATACTTTTATATCTTCTAAATAAATCTTATATCGTCACACATTTGCATTTAAATAATCTACCCAAATAATAATAATAAATAATGGTACCCAGAAAAGCTCCTACAAAATAAAATCCACCGCTCCACCCGACCACAGAAACCACATAAAAACAAGCCCACATCTGACGCAGGACTCAACCTTTGCACCACCTATTTCCCCGGATCACACAGACTGAAAATCTTTCTTAAAGAACTGTTTTAATTTTACATGACAATGACGCGACCTCATCCTTAATACCCCAATGCCCATCTCTCGCATACAGACGACCCGCCAATCTCAAAAACCTTCTGAGATCCACCAACCCATTGGCGCCCCCCCGCGACATATTTCCTAATATTTCCCCGACTCGCAACTGCCCCCGATGCAAAACTTGCCTACTTATTAGGTCTACTCCCCTCTCCTCACATCCCCTCATTGCCCCCTCACCTCGTTCCAACGCTAGTTGCCTCTCAAAAAACATTATTTATCTTTTGTTATGCAAACAATGCACTTCATTTTAAATAGGCGAATGCATTACCCACTTATCCATTCGAATGAACAATCAACAGTACTCCTGAAATTCTGCGTCACTCTCTCCTCTTCCTATCCCTTTACACGCAAATTCCCACCACCTATCATTCGACCATTGTTTTGCTCTTAACATCTTAGACTCCCTAACCGATCCAGCCACCAAAATAGAGGTGAGAACTCGAGAATCCGCGTATATATTAGCTTTCCGATCTTTCAAAATTCCCACCATTAACCGCCATCTTTAATTTCCCTCCCAGCATTCCCTGCACCTCACCTCCAATCCCCCGCCCAGACCCCTTACCACCCTCCAGCAGATTTTCAGTCTTACTTGAAGGAGGCCTCGGAAAGGGCTGAAAGCTTAAACAATTTACCAAGTAAGTGTCCTATATATGTGTGTATCTACATATACATATATATATATATATATATATATATATATATATATATATATATATATATATATATATGTTTATGTAGATATGTATGCATATGTATATACATGTATATGTATATTATGATATTTAGCGATCAAGAATGGTTATAGCGATTTAAAGTCATCTATGAATTTACACCGGTATGTATACCTAAACTACTAGTGTACCGCATATTTTCCATAAAGGCTTTTGGAGCGAAATATGATTTTAAGTAAACTTCATTTAATATTAGTCCTTAATAAAATGCAACCATCAACCTCAGGAGGCCGTAATGGACTATGAAACATACTTGTAGGGACAATGATCTGTTCAAGATTCTTTTTCTGCCCGCACTAAATATACGATTCTCAAATTCCCTTAGAATACCATGGTATCGGATTTATTCGAGTCAATTGAAGTTACTTCTTTTTAAAAGATGACTATCTCTCTATGGTAACGTCAAGCAAAAAATTAATAATTAAAATGTGTTATTGCTGAATGGTCAAAAAATAACATATTAGCCAGTATTCATTACTTAATTTTTAAATTACCTTCAAATTCTTATAATTAAGTAGTTTTCAAGACGAAAACATTAATCTATTTCTACAATTGTCGGTTGGAACTTCAATAAAGTTTGTAAAACATTTTTCGCGGAATTAAATATTAATTCTTTTGGGTGAAAGTTACTATTCGAAATTTTAAACAGAAAATCTGGCTCTAAATATAGTCTTGTAAACGTTCAATTATACTTACTTAGTCTGTGTTGTTAACAAAGACTTTAGGTACATGTGTATATGCGTCAGGGAAAGTTTTCCTCTTTTTGGTGTAAGCTGAACAGTTTCATTAACATTTTCACCCACACATTTTACCTCTACATGGCTACATGTCCGGGTGAAAATCCTAATGCCACTATTATTCACCGCGGTAAACTTTGCGCAGTTGAAATTTCTAACTTAATATTTTCAGCATGCATAATTTTAATTTTTTCAAGTAAACATTTGAAAAAAGTTAAAAATCATTAAGCTGACTTGAAACATTGAAATGGGGAAAAAAGGCAAAAACGAGCACTTATCCGATAAAAAGCTTCTTTAAAAAATAATTAAAGGAATAATTCAGACTCATGCAAAAAATAAAAGTCTTAAAATTTTAATCATTCCGTTTACGAAAATATTGTACTCACTTAACATTAAATTAAGAAATGCTGTCTCAACTAAAAATCCTTTTACAAGTCAATATGAGTCATAGATTTCACCCCAATATAAAGCAATGCACGTTTCGTAAAGTAAATAACACAATGGACAGTAAAAATGTACTCATTCCACATTTCCGTGAATTAAAAATGCGAAAATAATCTGCCGCCAATAAATGGAATAAGCAAGGTAAGAAAATAGAAAATTAAGCGACTAGGAAGTCTTGGATGCCGCAAATACATTGCTCTTTGTCTGCCATCTTCTTTGCGTCTTCTTTCCAGAGGCTCCTCGTAGAGTCTTGCTAGAGTCCGCTCACTGTAAGGTAGAACACCAAGCGCGTACGTGGCTTGGTGTTCAATCTTAGAGTGGAGGGCCTTTAGCCTGCAGCCTTCCAGCGTAGGCAGCATAGACAAACGTTCTTCTCCTCACGTGCTTCTTGTTAGTGGAGACTTATTCGCTTACAGTGCATGCAATTAACACCACATAGAAATGCTTCTGCAGCATGCAATACAACGGACATCCAAAGAATAAGCTATCAATGAAACTGGACAAGATATATGTCATCTATTTGTCACGGTTTCTCATTAAATTTGCGTTCAAAGTTTAATATAACTAATCATTAAAGTCACAGGTAAAAACTTAACGCATTCATACAAGTAAAAGAAATTTATAATTTTATTGCACGCCGGGTTAGAACTTTCAAAAAAACTATAAATTAATATTACTGAAATTTAAATCCGACCCTGATACGATATACCCTGATGCTTGTTGGAATTTATACCGTTACTAAATTATTGCTTACGTGGAAACGTGAATATAAATCCAACTACTTAATCAGGGATATTGATGAAGGTTGAACTGTACTCGTATCACTCAAACTGATACAAATAGGTGTTCAAAGAAGAATTGGGTACGACTAGAATTTTAATGCTTACATTTCTTTGACTAACCCAAAATGACCGACATTACTATGCAGAAGTTGAGCAGAGGAAGAGTTCTTTCAAACTTTTTGTAAAAATTAAAAATATCCAACGATGTTTCAATGCGTGCAATTTAGTACAAGGCATCTATATTTTCAGAGATAGGCTAGAGACCCACACAGAAATCATAATAAATTTGCTGATCCTCAGCGTTATTAATTAAATTAATGAATATATTTCCTTCATCTCCCTCTGTTTCACAATATCTCCCCTAAATAGATACATAAATTCCATTTACGAGGGTCATCCGGAAAGTAGTACCCGTTCGTGAAATAAAGACACAAAAGTAAATATTAACAAACATAAAAAATTTTATTTGAAAGAGGATACTTTAAACTACTTCTCAACATAATCTCCAAGCAAATTAAGGCATTTGTCATAACGTGTGACAAGTTTCTGTATTCCTGCTGCATAGTCCTTCGCCGCCAGCTCATTGAGATACAGGGTCACTCCTTCTTTAAGTTCTTCATCGCTGTCAAATCTTTTTCCTGCCAAAAAGTCTTTAAGCTTTGTAAAGAGATGAAAATCTGAAGGGGCCAAGTCCGGGCTATACGGTGGATGGCCGATCGTTCCTCACGAATTCGTCAACTGAGCTCACCAGTTGGTCTGTAATGACAGACGGTCTCCACGAACGCTCATCGTCGTGTGTGTTCCCCCTCCCCATGTTGAAGTTGCGACACCACCGCCGAACAGACGACTCGTCCATTACATTGTCTCCATACACCTCCTTTAATTGGCGATGAATATCACATGGGCGAACGTTTCTTGCATTGAGGAATTTAATCACTGCCCTCACTTCACAACTGGCGGCGTTCTCAATTTTTTTAGACATTGTAAACAATCACAGAAACAACACAGGCAGTGCTAGCGTCACGCAACTTGGCTCAGAGAAGGCAGACAAGCCACTGAAGCTATCTGACCTCGTCCAGCGGCTACTCGCGTCGTCAGCACTTCATGCGGCACGAACGGGTACTACTTTCCGGATGACCCTCGTATCTTTTTACTTAAAAAGAAAATCTTGCTAAAACTATGAATAGATCTGATGATATTACAAGTATATACAGCTATTGTTCTCGTATTTTCAACACCACTCAATTCACACCTAACGTATATTCCGCGAGAATACCCAACTTCTAAATGTAACAGAGTCAATTAGGAAGAGAGTACACGCCGGTTATCTCTCGTTCTCTTTATCTCCCAATAGTGGAAGATTAATCCGTTTAGCCTCGCTACGATGCTCTACAGATCAATCAGAGGCTCAAGTCATCAAAACAGATTACAAATCCTCTGGATGCTCGCGAAGAGGTGCTCTTAATAGGTCCAATTTAACCAATTCCACAATTTTTTGTGGCATGCGAAAATGAAAGGGAAATATAAAACTCACAATGGTGATCTACGTGAGCGTCTTACGGAAAAAGAGAGGGCAAAGGGAAAGACAATGGGTCCCGTTAAGCATTGAGCTGGAGGACGGAACCCAAGCAGCGAGTTCAAACGACCTAGAATGAATCGATTGATAAATAACGCTGCACTCGTTAATGTGCGGACTAGAATAGCATTCCTTTGGTGGTAAGAGAGGAGTTTCCACGAGGATTTGATGAGTGACGGAGTTGGGCGGCTGGAAGAAAGAACACCCACAGTGGAGTGGAGTCCTTTGGGGAGGGTGAGGATGGGTGCGGAGAGGGGGACGGCGTGGAAATTCGTGGGGCGGAGAGAACGGAGAAATCAAATCTCTTTTTCCCTCCTGCCCGATGCCTTTGTCGGTCGCCAGTTTTCGGACTCACCGCACGTACACCTATCCTCTCTCCTAACTCCTTGCATCCCGAGGAGTTCCTTCGCTTTCCCCCAGGGCCATTGGCCCGCCCCCTTGTCCCAGCTCCCTTGTCTTCATCCGCGTCTTTTCAGCTTCCCTCCCTCATACCTCTCACCCCAGATTCCTTGATTGAATCTTATTCTTCTATGTCAGTCTTTTCTCCACAAATATTTACCTGAGGGTAAAGTAGCAAATTGAAACTCTCTCTTGAAATCTCCAGCAGTTGCAATTCATAATAATATAATGGGCAATATCACCAGAACTTAATGAAATGGCAAGGTGAATCTGTTCATATTATCAATAATAATATTGAATACAACTATATAGTGCGACCCCATTTTGAAGTCCATTCATAATGCCGAGCACATTAACACTATTCCATTGCCATTTACAGCACGGTGCCGTCAGGGTTACTAAAGCTCAAGGCTTTCGATGATAATTTTTTCGTAATGCATGTTTAATTTTCCAAAAAGTGACATCCAAGAAGAAGACTTTTAGGTGATATGGTAATTTATTTAATTTTTCTTGCGATTGAATAACATAATACCCTTCGCGCTATAACCTACACCAAGATTCATGGCATTACGTAGCAAATTGTACATCTTCCTTGTTAAGATCACAACTACTTCCGTCTTTGTAAAAAATATTAATATCACCTTTGTGTATAAAATGAGTAATGAGATGAGAGATTATCCAGATACAAAATCAAAAAAAACGCCGTATTTTTGGGACTATATTCATTTAATTTTATACATATTATTTCGTCAAGCAGTTGATTCCTAGAAGAAAAATTAAGGCTAATATCTGGAAATGGTAAAATTTTTAAAGCCACCTACTACAGGTTACAAGAACACCAGTTTCTCTACCGTCAAGCGACATTCACTGGGAACTCAATACTCCTTGCCTTGCGTCGACGTGGTGGCTACCACAGAATGGTGTGAATTGAGATGCTACTATAGATAAAATATAGATTAGGATTATTACGCAAGGTATTTGAAACTAGATTTAAAATGAGTGAAATATATAAGAAATATCAATAATTAGAAAAATACGAAACTTATTCTTACATAATTCTGGCAATTGAGTTTTAAAAATGAACGGGCATTAACGTTTAATAAATATTTACTTAAATGCACTTAAATGCAATCATTACTTTTGGACGTTAATGAAAAATAAATTAGCTGAAATATTATTGGGTCAAGGGAAATATTTTGGATTATAGAGAGGCGTACGCAACTGCTACATGTTTTCCAGCGAGATATGATGGACATTACTGATAATATCTATGAATTGATTTCGTGGTAAAAAAAAGCATTAAACATTACGTTTTGAAAACGGATTAGCCCTCTATACTACTTGATATTATGCTATATGATATTGCGAGTATTATTTTGTGTATCCTTTACCTATCCTTCGCTTTCACGACATAGTTTATATTTAGAAATGCCAGAAAGAAAATGCTCGCCCTTAAATGCAATCATTAGCGCACCTATCCTTGAAGGGATACGAATCCACGACACGAGAAGTAGTAAGCCATATTGATAAATGATGTATTTTCATTTTTGATCATTGCAAATTAATGGAGAACTATTTATTTAGTCATTTATTGTTCCTCTGGTTATTTTTTACATAACGATGTTGTTTCTTTAAGTTTTAAAGGTGAAACTGAAGACTTTCCTAACACCAATTGATGGATGGATATTACGTGCATAAGCATAATTGGCATTCAGAATGCCTTTAATTATAAACATTTATCAAAAGTAGTACATTTTTCTATAGCTAGTGGAATTAAGCTAGTAAAATTTACAAGCAATTGTTTACTTCAATGAGAAAAACAGGAAGCATGCTTGCTCAATTTTCAGCGTACTCTTATAATTTAGTACATATTTGTATTCAAAAAATAAATATCTATTGTTGACTCCATTATCGAGTTTGCGCAGCCACGCATGTTTCATAAACTGTACTACATGTAGTACGATACAAGATTTCATTTACGAATCATTATTTTATGTAAAATCTCTATTTTTCATCACAGGAGTTTCCAACGCTATATGTCACCGTGAGTCGAGTTAAGATTTCCTTCCACTTTTGCACTTATGAACCAACCAAAGTAGAAGCTGTTTAAATTCCATACTTTGGCAAAGCTCGACTTTGAAGTCAACAACAAGCTACCAAATGAACCATATATCAGACTGTAGTAAACTGAGTACGAGCTATTCAGCCATGTTCAAAGGAAATTGGATGTTTAGTAGCTTTTGAGATATTAGATCTCTTGACATCGGCAACCTTGTAGTCCGTGTACCTTTTGAGTGACGCTCTAAAATTGAGTGCGATCATCGAAATTCAAATGAATGGCACAAGAGAGTAGCATATTATTTGCCATGAGAAATTCATTATAGCAACAATATGTCTGTGGATACTTCCATGATTAAAAGTTATTTTACTAAGACGTAATTGGCAATGAAATTGTTTTTCTGGAGCAATATAATTTGGATGACGAAGACAATGAAGTAATAATGGCAGTCAACTATTTATATCTCCACCAAAGGACTTACCCAGCATGAAAATTGATTTTTGTGTCACATTTGAAATCATGATGAAAGCATCCGTCGTGAATAGTTCAAAATATATTCTCCTCGTTCGTTATGGTCTTTATTGAATTTTATCTTGCTAGTACTGTGTGGAAAATAAATTTTGGGAAGCACTCATTTTTCTTGGCACGCAATCGATCTTCCTCCCAATTCTTTCTTCCGTCTTTCTTATCAACATTTTTCTTTCCCTCTCTCATTTCCCACCCGAAACAGCAACCTCCTACGCCAATATCCGCCATAGGGCGGAGCCAATCCTCTTACTCACTCCATCAAATATCGCGCTGCGCTCCGCGGAATTCTGAGAGCTTACGGCCGGGTGGTCATTCGGCAAGGGATTTGCTCCTTCCTCCCTGGCCTTCTCATCCCACTCAACTCCCCTTTCTTCTCATCTTTGCTACCGATTTCGAAACTTTGAAATAACTACAAAAAAACCCTCTCCACGACGAATTTCTGTTCCTTTTGAATGTAACTATAAGGCCACTCGACGCTTTCAAAATTTTCCTTTGACTCTCGGTTATCCGATTTTTGATGACTTCTGCTTGGCTCATTGTTTAAGAGTAGTGAAATTTAAGCGATTGGACTTGTCCCTAATCAGACATAAGCAATCTCATTCCTTTAATTTACATACGTTTGTAGATACTGCATAATTTGTAGTCATTAGCACCTTAACCCCCGTGGCGGCGAGTAGTGGGTTCCTCTCCATCTCGAGCTTTGGTGGTTATAATTGTTTATATTGTTATATCATTGTAATAAATTACGATAAAAAGGCCAAGTGCTGTTTTTCGATTAATGTGAAATAAAAAAATAAAATCTTTCTTGCAGGCAATGTTACACAGCAGAAATATTATTTGACCTAGCTTTTGGAAACCAAAGAGGTCAAAATTCACATAAATAAAATTGTAATAAACAATAACCCATGTCTACTTTGTTATTATATACTCCGGTTTTCCTCTCTGCCTTAGTAAGTGACCCATTTAAAAATAGTGGGCAATTTTGATAACCTCGAAACCATCCGTCTCAAAGATAGATGGAGAAAACCCTTATGCGATCAGGGCGTGAATCATCTACATGGCATTACTTTGACTGTTGAAATACGGTAGCGTGGCATTACAGAACATGTTCCCGTGTTGTTCGGTTTTCCTCGGAAGGAGTCCCATGTGTCTTGACTGGATTTCATGCTCTGTGATGCTCTCTCACGGTCTCGACTCCCCTGACTCCATCCCCATCTTTCTCCCACTTTGCGAATGGGCGAGTGACACGGGCCTCCCAGTCTCTGGCTCCCCCTGGCAACGTCTCCTCCGCAGAACTCTCCATCTCCTTCCAGTCCTCTTCCAACACTTCCTTGAAAGAACTCAAGAAAACTCTCTCTCTCTGTCTCAGGAAAAGGAACAACCTTTTACCATCGTCGTTCATGGTTTTAAAGTTCGCAGCTTCTTTGTCTCGAACTCTGGAGCGAGCGCCGTTCCAGGGCACCACTCACTTTCCTCCCACGCTCACATACGCCCTTCCCACGCACACGCTGGCGGCCCCTTCACCCCAGACTGCCCAGACCTAATGCCAAGTCTCCTACTTATACTCCCGCGATCCTATTCGCATCACTGGCGCACACTCTCTCCCTTATTGAAGAGTAAAATTGCAGATCACAATATATCAGTAATGAATGATTTGATTAGCGACCTTCAGGAAATAGTACCTTCGAGGGATCGAAAACGATAATTGAAGTCGTGTCGGAGCGAAAAAATAAAAGAGCAATTTGATTACTAAGCCGATAATTTTGATTCATACTTTTTTCATTCATTCCTTGGCCTTACGTCTCCATTCAGACTCTCTGGTAAGTATGTAAAGTCCATATTTCCCCTAATATTCTGTTCCGATTCCACCCTTCTCACCGGTGTTAACTTTAAACTTTGATAAAGGTATATATATAGTATATATATATATATATATATATATATATATATATATATATATATATATATATATATATATACACGAGGTGGAAGGGCTTGCGCGTTCCGATGACCCCTAGAGCTGTGCTGGCGGGAGTAATAATAATTGCTCCTGGTAGGGTCACCCATACCAGCCAGATAGATCGAAGGTTATGAAACAGACGAAAGGTAGTCCACGCGGCGTCTCTTCCTCCGTGAGGCGGCTGCAATGGCGTCTGACCCCAGAGGGGTGGCCAATAAGTGATGGTGTCACGTTAAAAACACTATTAAGGAAAGCAGCGGGAAACAACCTCAATTATCATTCCCAACATAAATATGATGGTCACTTCAGAGATTTTGAGTCCTGGTAACTGCGGGGCTCGGCCCAATCGGCCGTGTGCCGTTCCTGGCAACGGGGGAGGAAAGTCTTTCGCGGTCGTCATCCCACGAAACCCTTGCAAGGGAAAACCGGCAGCAGCAGAACAAAAGACGCAGAAGAAGAAGACCAAATTAGTTAGAATAGGAACGTGGAATGTTAGGACAATGATGAGGACAGGGAAATTGGAGAATGTTAAGCGAGAGGTGGAAAGGGGAAATAAAGATATTTTAGGTCTATGCGAGGTGAGATGGAAAGATAGCGGGGATTACTGGAGTAATAATTATAGAATAATATACAGCGGTGGGGACGAGAGCCAACGAGGGGTTGCCATAGTATTAAATGAAGAGGTAGGAAGAAGCGTAGTCAACATAGAGCAGGTAACGGATAGATTATTAATAGTAGAGATAAAAGCAGAACCGACGAACTTGGTTATTATTCAGGTATACATGCCACCGAGCAAACATACAGAGGGAGAGGTTGATTGGATATACGATCAGTTGGAGGACATAATCGCATGTATTCCTGCAGGGAAACATTTGATATTGATGGGGGATTGGAATGCGACGGTAGGTGAAGAAAGAGATGGCTATGAGGTGGGGGACTACGGTTTAGGCACGAGTAATGACCGCGGGGAGAAAGCCAACAGGCAAGAGTACCAACAGGCTATAGAGGAAATTTTGGAGGATGGTAAAGGGGTACGTACTATTGAAGAAAGATGGGAAAGTATCAAGAAAGAATTAGCTAAAGCCGCAAAAGACACTAATGGCACCGTTACCGCGAAAAGGACTAGGACACCATAGATTACGGATGAGATGATTACAAAGATGGATGAGAGGAGAAAATGGAAGAATGTAAATACAGAGTTAGGCAAAATGAAGTATAAAGAGTTAAACAATTAATTGAGGCGGGAAACAAATAGGGAATGGGAAGCATGGTGGAAGGAGCAGTGTGAGGATATGGAAAGTTTGTAGAGGAAGGGTGAAATTGGTGCGCTGTACAGCAAAGTCAAACCTTTATCGGGAAGTAAGAAAGGAATATCTATGCTAACAGTTAGAGAAAAGGCGGGTAAGATAAAAGTTAACACAGGAAAGATTCAAGAGAGATGGAAGGATTATATAGAAAAACGGTAAAGTAAAGAGCTTAGACCAACAAAGTTAAACATAGAAAAGAAACATGACGCACAGGAAGATAACTTAGGTCCAGGCATACTCGACGATGAGATAAAAAGGGCATTAAGGAAAATAAAAAACAAAATAAGGCTGTGAGGGTGGATACATACATACATATACATACATATATATATATACTATTTATATATATATATATATATATATATATATATATATATATATATATATATATATATATATATGTATGTAGGTATGTATAAAACCATTCCATAAACACAGTAATCAACCAGCAATCAAGGTTTAGTAGGTGATGGTAGAGCTCACCCAGTACTAAGCCCTATATGGCGTGTGAAATTCACACATCAGGGTAGGGGGGCCAGTGCCTCTCCCTGTGCTGGTTATGGTTTCACAGGAAAACATGGTACCCGAAAAATCACTTGCTTGGGGGGAGCTGCAGGTGCCCAGAGTACCTTGCCCGGGAATCGAACCCGGGACCCTCCGATCAACAGTCCAACGCTCTACCCACTGGACTACCGCGACCCACGTTGTATGTGTGTGTGCATATATATATATATATATATATATATATATATATATATATATATATATATATATATATATATATACCGGGAGGGTGGATATGTATATGTACATATCGACCCTCCCGGCCTTATTCCTGCGAGACTACAAAAAGGTATAGGAAAATGTGGGAGGAAGAGACTGTACGGGATGATTCGTAGTATCTATGAGGAATGAATCCGGCCGGAAGACTTTGTGAGATCAATGTTAGTTCCTATTCTGAAAAAGGTGAAGGCCACGTCATGTGAGGACTACAGAACAATAAGTTTGATATCTCACGCAGCTAAAGTTGTTCTCAGGATCATAAACAAACGGATAGAGAGTAGGGCAAATGATTACTTAGGGGATGATCAGTTTGGGTTTAGGAAGGGGAGAGGTACGCGTGATGCCATTGCAGTAATGAGATAATTAATCGAGAGGAATATAGAACACAACCAGGAGGTATTTGCCTGTTTCGTAGATTTCGAAAAAGCGTTTGATAGAGGGAATTGGGAAAAACTAATGAGTATATTGCAGAAAATAGGAATAGATTGGAGGGAAAGGAGGCTAATCCGCAACCTGTATATGTCTCAGACTGCTCAGGTGCGGGTGGGAAACGGGGAGTCAGGATGGGCAGTGCTAGAAAGAGGTGTAAGGCAGGGTTGCCCATTATTACCGTTGCTGTTCAACTTATACGAGGAGGAAATGATTGAAGAGACATGGGAAGACCTGGAGGTAGGAATGAAAGTTGGAGGGGAATTCGTCAAATCAGTTAGGTTCGCCGATGACCAAGCTTTAGTTTGTCAGTCAACCAAGGGTTTGCAAGCATTGCTGAGTGAATTGGAAATTCAGTGCGACAGATATTTAAATCTAAATTTATGTAGGCCAAATTAGATGAAACAAGAATTACGTGATTCAAGTTGTTTGAACCTGAAATAATGTATGTATATATATATATATATATATATATATATATATATATATATATATATATATATATATATCTATATACGTGTTCCTATCCCTTTTCCTTATATATGTTTCTGTATATATGAGTATTTATTCGCCGTTTGGCGGGATTTCGTGTTTGAATGTATATATATATCTATATATATAAAGGAGAGAGTTTGTTTGTATGTATGTAATTTGTTTACTTTTTTGCTGTCATAGAAACAGCATTTTTCCAACTATGCCAGCAGGATACTTTTGCAAGAACACTATTGTATTCAGAATTGCCGAGATATTATACGTGGAATACATAAAGGAAAGTCTTTTGTAGAAGAAAAATGAGCAACTTTGATCCTGAGAATAATATTTATTCATGTGACGCATTGGGCCGAGTCTACACAGTCCATCCTAACAACGCCGAATGTTATTTTTTAAGAATGCTTCCACATAACATTAGAGGACCTCGCTCATTTGCAGAATTAAGAACGGTAAACGGAGAAATATGTGAGACATTCAGAGAAGCCAGAATTTAGGGTTCCTAGAAGGAGATCAACACTGGGATGACTCATTGCGAGAGGCCAGTTTGATTTCTCTTCCAGGACAAATCCGAATTTTGTTTGCCATCATAATAACCTCCTGTAATCCATCCAACCCAAAAACATTATGGGAAAAATATAAAGAATCAATGAGTGAGGATATACTGGCTAAAGTTCGAAGTGAAAATCCTACATTGGATATTACGTTTAACTCCGACATTTTTAATAAAACTTTGATTATTTTGGAGGAAAAGTGTATCACCATGGTTAACAAGACTTGAGTGGAACTCGGTCTTTTTGCACCTGTACAAGATCAACAGGGTGTATTTTATCCAGATTATATACGTGAAACTAGCTACAATGTCTTAGACTTAGAAGCATACATCGCGGATAAAAAGCCACTTCTTAATGAAGATAAGGAATTCGCGTACGAAACAATAATGGATCAAGTAGATAAACAAGAAGGAGGTATCATTTTTCTTGATGCTGCTGGTGGCACGGGAAAAACATTTTTAATTAATTTAGTTCTCGCTGAAATCAGGGTTCATGGAGAAATTCATCTAGCCGTTGCATCTTCAGGTATTGCAGCGACATTAATGGAAGGAGGAAGAACAGCCCACTCAGCCCTTAAGTTGCCACTTAATATTTCCCGACAAGAAAATCCCACATGTCATATAACTAAAACAAGCGGCCAGGCACAAGTTTTTATAGAATGTAAATTGATAGTATGGGATGAGTGTACCATGGCTCATAAAAAATCTCTTGAGGCCCTCAACGCAACACTTACGATCTTAGAGGAAACTGCAGTTTAATAAGAGGAGCTCTGGTACTCCTGTGTGGAGACTTCCGTCCAACTCTGCCTGTCGTTCCAAAATCGACTCCAGCCGATGAAATTTATACCTGTTTAAAACATTCTGTTCTATGGAATCATGTCCAAGAAATTAGCCTTAAACAAAACATGCGAATCCTCCTAAGAGATAGGAATGCTCAAAATTTTGCAAATAAACTTTTGGAGATTGGAGAAGATAGATTAGTCATTGAAGCATCTGGTATGATAAAATTGTCATCAGATTTATGTGTATCGGTGAAAACTGTCCGCGATATGATACAAGCAGTCTATCCTAACGTTAATCAAAATTATAAACATTTAGAATGGTTGCGGGAAAGAGCCATTCTTGCTCCTAAGAATGATGATGTTAATGAAATTAACAAGGAGATACTAGCCATGCTGCCAGGAGACGTGATTGAATATAAATCGGTTGATACCATAGTGGATGCTGACGAAGCCGTCAATTATCCAACGGAATTCCTAAATTCCCTTGATCCAGCTGGATTGCCACAACATCGCCTTATACTTAAAGTAAGATCTCCAATCATTTTATTGCGAAATTTAGATCCACCAATACTCTGCAATGGGACACGATTGTGTGCGACAAAATTAATGAAAAATATAATACAGGCAGTCATTTTAACTGGAAAAGGAAAAGGTGAAATAATTTTTATTCCACGGATACCTCTAATCCCAACTGATCTTCCCTTCAACTTTAAAAGATTACAGTTTCCAGTCTGGCTAGCTTTTTAAATTACCATTAATAAATCACAGGGACAGTCTTTAAAGTTTTGTGGTGTTGATCTAAGATCGCCATGTTTTAGCCACGGGCAACTTTATGTTGCCTGCTCCAGAGTAGGTTCGCCTAAAAATTTATATATTCTTTCTCCTGGATATGAAACAAAAAATGTAGTTTATAAACAGGTGTTAAATAAAAAAGATTCTTAAATTTGTATGAAGTAGTGTATTATTGTACTTTATAATTTGTTGTTTTTATTTATGTAGTATATTTATATCATTGTTTCTCCCTAACCCGTGCAAAGCCGGGTATTCAGGTAGTATATATAAAATATATATTATATATATATATATATATATATATATATATATATATATATATATATATATATATGTATATATATTATTTGTATACACATGTATATTTCTACATATACATATATTTATTTATTTTTCTATATGTAAATATAAATTTCTATATGTATATTTTATGGCTTATAAATAAGTCATAAAATACAGCAATCAGCCCGAAGGTCTGTTTGGTAGTGGATGGTAGAGTTGACCCAGTACTAATCCCGGCGGCGTGTGAAATTCACACATCAGGGTGAGGGGGCCAGTTCCTTTTCCTGTGCCGGTTTTGGTTTGCCAGAAAGATCTGGTACCCGTAAAATCACATAGCTTGGGTTGAGCTGCAGGTGCCATGCGAGGCTTACCCGGGAATCGCACGGCTCTCGGGCCCTCCGTTCAGTAGTCCAGCGTTCTACCCTTGGACTACTGCGATCCACCTTGTAGAGCTTATGGCAATTTTTTTCGGCTTCGTCGTTGTAACTAAAACCTGCAACTGTCATATAGTATCTATTTTGAATTATTTTGTTTTTTTGACATGCACTGTAATTCCTTTTCCCGGATACGATGGTTACAATAATTTTGCATGGCATTTTTATTTTTTCATTTGTGTGCTTTTATTGCAGATATTTCAATCATATTTATGCTTCTCGTAGCACGGCTATGGCAGATTTATGACAATAATTCATAAGTTTAATTTTATTATTCTAAATTGACATAATAAACGGTTATTTTTGAACTTATTTTGGCATATTTTGTCAAAGTCAAAAATCGATTCTTAAAGAGCTTCACCAGGGTCATTGCTTTCCCACGTAACCGTGTTCCGTCGACCAAATACGTCCAGTGGTAGAATTATTTTCGATGGTTAGGTAGCTTTTATATTGCCCATCCGTAATCCACTTGTGCTTCTTTTGCGATGAAGAGGAGCATGAAGTGATTAACGATACACGTTTTCCCCACAATTGCGGCGTTGCAACGTTCAACAGCAGGGCTTATCAGTAATGGATGATATTATTCAGCCACAAAACGCGCTCATATCCTAATGTCTCATTTGAGTGTTGCAACATAGTATCGTATTAGTAAATGACTCACTCAAACCCACCGACTTTTCAATGTAACTTAAAGCTTACGATTAAGCCTGCATATAGCTTTTCGAAGAATACCAGCACTCATCACTCAATTTTTACACTAGGCACATATCTCCCCCTTAGTTTTTCTAATCTCCATATTCAACGGCCCAAGCAAATCCTTCCTTCTCCCACCCCTCCACTTCATCTCTCCTTTCTCTTTTCTTCTTCCTTCCTCCATTTATTCCTTCTACTAAAAAAAACGAGTATTTAAGCATTTAAACCCACAGAAGTAAAATTACCATTTTATGGTGTTATTTCACCAAGTCTGACTGTAATGGAACCAAGAAGCAAATAATACCAATTACAGTTTAGCTAAGTCTCATTATTTTTAATTTATAATAGACCATTTTAATCATAAATTTGATATTTTAGAAAAAAAATTAATTTAAATGTATTAGTGGTCCTTTAAAAATAGAAAAATATTAATCTGTTAATTTGTTAAGTCAGTGAATCGATTTTGAAAATCAAAATTCAAGAATCAAGCATTTCACGCAAAAAAATTTCAACGACCAAAAATCAAATCACTCTAAGGTTATTTCATATGAAAGATTTTAAATTATTAAACTAAGTTCAGATTGTTCCCATATTTTTGAAAGTCAATGGGCAATTTAATACATTTTAGTATTTAAAATAGAGGATTGCACGACTCCTTTCAGCTCCCGCGATCCCATTCAGTCACCCAAAAAGTCTCTCCTTGTGCCCTCCGCAGGTGATTCCTCTTAATTTCAGATTCTTTTTCTGCCGATTCCCAAATATAGATGCCCATGTCTCAAAATTACCGCAGGAGTTCCGCTCATTTACTTCCGGGAGCACCGCCGCGCTCCGAGCTGTTTCATTCCCGCAGGAGGAGTCGCGTCCCGGGCCCACCACCACCCTAAGTTCTTCCCGCGAGCACCGAAAAACTCATATTTGTCGAACCCCTTATCACCATGATGGTCGCAGGAAATTGCGAATTATGAGAGTTCCGATTTTTTTCTTTCTCTACCAGGGATGCGTGACGAGGCCCTTGTTCCCAGAGTGCCCCTGGGGTCTTCCGACGCCGTATCCGAGTCTATTCGGCCCTGTCTCCCCACACCCCTTCGCCCTCCCCGCCCCTTTTCCATTGCCTTCCTCCTCAACGCACCAGTCCCTAAGTCCAATCCCTCCGAGAAAGATCAGCACCTCCTACCCAACCACCCCTTAACGGTTTAATGGCGTGGGTTGCACTTAAAATTCGGAACTCGAGGCGGGACGGCGAAGTACTGTATGGGAATCATAAACCAGCAGCGATAACTTTTATTCTTCTCAAATATTCCATTCTAACCCTTTACTCAGACGTATTTTGCATCCAATTTCAACTAATAAGGATATCTGTTTACAATAATTCTTCCGGCATAGGCTTGCTCCTCCATAGAATTGGAAGGGTAGTTTCATAACATTAAAATTAGAATAAGTGTGAACGATCATCAAATTTAAAGAAAATCGCCATACCCAATACTAGATCTACGCTAAGGTAGATCTACTCGATCTCCACATAGAAGTTAGCCCAGTCTATCACATGAAAACATACCAAAACCTAAGACTACTTAAAAAATGAGCGCATATTAGTTTCAGTGCAGAATTACATGCACTCGCTCCTTTCTTTCATCTGGTGTGAAGTATACGGTATGTTTTCTCATTTATGATAACGTAGTTTTTAAATTGTACTTAAGAATTGGTATTTTTAAGAGTCGGTAACTAAACAGCCTCCTTGCGTAGAACAATGACTGCTGCTCGCATTCGCAATAACGAATTTTCGCATTTCTTCTTCAGAAAATACGACTGCAAAAATTTTAATTTCACACACAAAAAAAGCTCATAAAAATATGATAGATTTAAATGTCATTAATTATTTGGGCTTGAATTAAATATACATGAAATAAAGGAAGTGAAGCTTGAAACTCTTCCCTTCACTCAGGCGTAGGGCGGAAAATATTCGCAGATTTTTAAGTCAAAGATGAAATATTATTTCAAGAACTTACAATATGTTGAAAGTTCTCCAATTCACCGTTGTCTTTTATTTTTTCCGGGTTTGTTCCATCTACGGCAACATCATCCACCCTAAGTGGTTACAATGTGATCTAGCCACGTATATGCAGGCGAGACAGTGCTCGTGGCTCAACGAAGTGGCTTCTATTCTTCTCGCGTATCATATCAGCAGCAAAACTTGTCACGACCAGCTAGCTCTCCGTTGTTGGTTGGATTGGAACACTTTTTTGCATGAGCAAGGATATGACTATACTGAGCTGAGATGGAGTTTTGGTTAAAGGAACGGAGTCTCTTATTAACTTTTGGAGATGACGAACTTCCTTAGCTATGATGAGTTTTAGATTTACAAAAGAAAAGAAGCTAGGACCAAGCAACCTGACTCTCCGCCCAAAGATACGAGAGTTCACACCACCCAGGCAAAGCAATCGGTGGAGCACCGAAATTCCTTTTCAACCAAGAAATGAAACACCATGGATATATAACGTAAATCGAACTCATGAGTTTAATGGCAACGATAATTTAGGTACCTACCCATTCATTTCCACTTACTTACAAAATCTGTTCATTTGACCAGAATTTATTAAGGCAGAGCAATTAGTATGATTCCCTGTTATACATGGCTTTAGACCCATCGATCGAACTCATCTCCGATTACTTACCAGGTGGAACTTTTGGACTGGTTTCCAAATGTAAGATGTGATTGAATTTTAATGTTACTTAAGATATATTTCATAAACAATTCGATGAACACTTGAAGAAATAATAATTGAGCTTATCCATTCTAACTGTATTGGAAGGTTATATTTCAAATGAATAATACTTGAATTCCAAATAAGTCATCTGGGTAACCCAGCAATTCATTTTTAAAATGCTTTGTTTACATAGAACTTAAAACTCTTTTTCTATCACTAAAAACGACAATAGTGGAAAGTTAAGAATATAAATATGGCATATTTTGAGGTATTATTATAAATAACAAGGAGAAAAATTATTCACTATGCAGTGAAATTGAATTTTTATTAATATTTTTACAGTATGTAGAGTAGCTTCCATTTACGAGCAGATCATGCATATATTCTGCCTCTTCATTGCTAACAAATCATACTCTTTTCTAAACAAATCCAATTTTGGATGCATTTAAGAAGCCCGAAGATTGTTTTCGTGTTCCTAACTTTAAAGGTTACAATGTCAAAGCTAGCAGATTCCGATTTGAATTTTACTTCATATAATAAAATTTGAATGTAAATTATGCACATATTCAACGTCTTTTTTCCTAATGTTCCTTGTT
Organism: Hetaerina americana; assembly: GCF_022747635.1. Lineage (NCBI taxonomy): Eukaryota > Metazoa > Arthropoda > Insecta > Odonata > Calopterygidae > Hetaerina > Hetaerina americana. The sequence goes on from NW_027286763.1 coordinate 34,300,926, forward strand.
GCATTGCTGTAATAAATTTTATGAGTTTTGCTTAGCTCGATTAATTAATCAAAGAAAGCATTCCTTCCCGTGAAGATCGCCAACGGTCAAGAAAACAATTGACTTTGAAAATGCCCACTAATTTTAGTTATTTGTAAAAATTCAAGAAATACATTTCTTTTTAAATCTCTAACCATAGCTCGTGTCAACTATTGGCTTCCGAACACGGACTACGTCCAATGCTCAAGGCCAAACATTTAGGGAGACACTTTACTTCTCAATAAAATTCCACTGTTTCCTCTCATTCTCTCGGCCAACGCAACATGAGAGCCACCAATTTTTCTGCTTTGCAATATAGAGGGTTCACGATCTTGTTGCCTACTCGCGAGTGTGCATTTTCCCTCTTTCCTGCAAGCACACCATCGTTTCTTCTCTATCGTATTCGCTTTACTTTCTTGGTTCACTCTGGGCAAACACACTTTTTACTCATTTGAGGGTCAATATTTGCCCTCCCCATTTCCCAACAGTCTGTGGGCTCTGCCTTTCTTCCCACGATAACGATGATGAAATGACCACCGTCAGTTATGAGATGTTTGAAAATGTACATTGACACTCTCGGATGGGTTGATATAATTTTCCGTTAAGGTTTGCACATCAAGGACGCACATAAAGGGCCCATTTATATATAACCCTTAGAGAAATGAGAGAAGATTACTCGAAGAGTATTTTGTCACAGGGAAGTCATTTTTTTTAAATGGAGATTATTATTCAAATTACACTACTGGCGACAAGATTGAGTAGGAATATTATTTAATATGTGACTGATGGCTGGTTCAAAGCTGTACCAAAGCTATACTTACTCTATTCGTTGTAGCGGTAGTTTCAGACCCCGTGCTTCTTTTTCTTAAAAGTTGGCTAAAAAGAAGTCTGTTTCCGATCTATTATACCTGCATTTCCTAAAATCCTGATTAATAACTTCATTCAAAATTAATAACAATTCCTAATGATGCAATTGACTAGGCTCTAGGCCGCATCCTCTTTTGCACAAGTCACGCGGCTTGATACTATTATAACTGCTGGGTTTGCAACAAAAGACTGACTGTGAAATGGAAATTATTTCTCCGAGGACCTTTAACATCATATAGTAATTGAACTAGCAGGAATTTTAGCAAATCTTCTTATAACATCAACTCACAGAATGAAAAACCCTTCTTCAAATTATAAAGGACGTAATGTCCTAACCTTGGAAGTTTTATAAAGGTATTTTATTGAACGCACGTTCCGTTTATGTTAATCCTCACTCTTATGTACTTACGGTAGAAGTGGTTGTGGTATGTTAAATAAATGCAAGAGCATCCCATTTTCTCCGTACTGTTACAAAAATTCATCTTCTGAAGCTGAAGCAAAAAGCTGTTAGATCTCTATAGATTTCACAGCTTCTTAATTACATCCCCTCTCAAACACTTTTCCCCTAAAGAAGCATTATTCCATCCCTTTTTCAGAATCCTAAATCTCCTGTTGCCTACTCAGTCCTTCGCTTTGCATTGCCATAATATCTACGCTTTGCACTGCCATAATATCTACGCTTTCAGATTCAACCCAAGACATTTCATTAAACCTAATGTTAAGTTTATTTAAACGCCTCCTTCAGTTGTTTCAAATCCAATAAAGGCAAAAGCTCTTTTTTCCAATAGTATACTACTCAAAGTCACAGTATAGAGCTTAGTGCTGGGTGAACTCTACCATCACCTAATATTGGCTTAATTACACTTATTTGGGTTATTTGGGTACATTAATAAAGTAATGTGGAATATATTTTCATATGATAGCATATATTATCACAAAATTACATACCTGTATTTTCAGGTTTAACCTTGGTGTAAAAAATTTAATCTTCTCTGGGTAATAAATGAACGTCTATGTCTAAGATCAAAATACGTTTAATCCATTTATGTTAATAACTCGCATAAAGTTAATCCCGGAAGCTCTCCATTATCCCATTGAATTTTGAAGCGTGTTCTTCTCCTCACTCATAAGGTTATAAATCCTTTTCATCTTTCATCCAGAACCAGGAATCTCGTAAACATCCCTTCGCTAAGAACCAAATTGAAAATTAATTCGAGATGGGTACACATATATTTTTATTTCTCTTCTAACTTTTTTACGCCTGAAAAGAAGTCTATTAACGGATTCTCTTATCTTGGGCTCTTTAGAGTGGTAATTAAATGACGGCATTAATTAATCGGTACAAAACTTTACTCTTTCGTGTGTGTGTATATATATACGTGTATGTATATATATATATATATATATATATATATATATATATATATATATATATATATATATATATATACCCACTGGACTACCGCGACCCATATATATAAATATGTAGGTCGCGGTAGTCCAGTGGGTAGAGCGTTGGCCTGCTGATCGGAGGGTCCCGGGATCGATTCCCTGGCTAGGCACTCTGGGCACCTGCAGCTCGACCCATACTAAAGTCATTTTTCGGGTACCAGGTCTTCCTGGGAAACAATAACCGGCACAGGGAATGGAACTGGCCCCCCTACCCTGATGTGTGAATTTCACACGCCGTATAGGGCTTAGTACTGGGTGAACTCATGCCGGCCTCGGTGGCGGTGGGGTGCCGGCCTCGATGGCGGTTGGTTAACGTCCTCGCCTACCAACCCAAAGGTCGCGGGTTCGTTTCCCGCCTAGTTGGATTTCCCTCCATCTAGGGCTTGGTTGTATGTGATTGCCTGCAATATAATGTCTGTAAGGTAATAAGGGTTAGGTGGAAGAATGGACTTTTAGTCTCAACCTCGCCCAATTAAGTCGATAAATAAATAAATAAAATAAACTCTACCATCACCTACTAAACCGACCTTCGGGTTGATTACTGTGTTTATGGTTATATATATATATATATATATATATATATATATATATATATATATATATATATATATGCATATATATATAGAATATACATGTATATATATGTATGTATATATATATATATATCCCTCCCCGGACTACAACCTTGACGTGGTGGAAGGGCTTGTGCGTTCCGATGACCCCTAGAGCTGTACTGGCGGGAGTAATAATTATTGCTCCTGGTAGGGTCACCCATGCCAGATAGGTCGAAGGTTAGGAGCCAGACGAAAGGTAGTCCACGCAGCGTCTGTTCCTCAGTGAGGCGGCTGCAATGGCGTCTGTGGCCCAGTGGGGCGGCCAATAAGTGATGGTGTCACGTTAAAAACACTATTGAGGAAGGCAACGGGAAACCACCTCAATTATCATTCCCTAGAAAATATGATGGACAATAGAGATATTTTGAGTCCTGGCAACCACGGGGCTCGGCCCAATCGGCCGTGTGTCGTGCCCGGCAGCGGGGGAGGCAAGGCTTCCGCGGTCGTCATCCCACGAAACCCTTGCAAGGGAAAACCAGCAGCAGCAGGACAGAAGACGCAGGAGAAGAAGACAAAATTAGTTAGAATAGGAACGTGGAATGTTAGGACAATGATGAGGACAGGGAAATTGGAGAATGTTAAGCGAGAGATGGAAAGGGGAAATATAGATATTTTAGGTAGGCTAAGATAGCGGGGATTACTGGAGTGATAAGTATAGAATAATATACAGCGGTGGGGACGAGAGCCAACGAGGGGTTGCCATAGTATTAAATGAAGAGGTAGGAAGAAGCGTAGTCAACATAGAGCAGGTAAGGGATAGAATACTACTAGTGGAGATAAAAGCAGAACCGACGAACTTAGTTATTATTCAGGTATACATGACACCGAGCAACCATAAGGAAGAAGAGGTCGATTAGATATACGATCAGTTAGAGGACATGATCGCGTGTGTTCCAGCAGGGAAACATTTGATAGTGATGGGGGACATGAATGCGACGGTAGGCGAAGGAAGAGATGGTGATGAGGTGGGCGACTACGGTTTAGGCACGAGGAATGACCGCGGGGAGAAAGCAGTTGAGTTCTGCAGGAGACAGGGGTTAGTCATCACCAACACTTGGTTTAGACACCGCAAAAGACGCAGGTATACATGGAAAATGCCAGGTGACTCAGGAAGATTTCAGCTAGATTATATCCTGGTTAGACACAGGTTTAGGAATAGTGTGATAAATTCCCACAGCTTTCCGGGAGCGGATGCGGACTCAGACCACAATTTAGTTGTTATGAAATGTAGCGTACGTTTCAAAAAGATAAAGCAGGGGCGGCGAGTTAGAAAATGGAATGTAGAAGCATTAAATGGGTTGAAAAGGAAGGAATACAAACAGGCGGTAGAGAAAATAATGGAGGATGGTAAAGGGCTTATTACTATCAAAGAAAAATGGGAAATGATCAAAAAAGGGTTGTCTAAAGCCGCAAAAGACACTATTGGAACCGTTAACGCTAAAAGGACTAGGAAACCATGGATCACGGATGAGATGATTACAAAGATGGATGAGCGGCGAAAATGGAAGAATATAAATACAGAATTAGGCAAAATGAAGTACAAAGAATTGAACAATAAATTGAGGCGGGCAACAAATAAGGCAAAAGACGCATGGTGGAAGACGCAGTGCGAGGATATGGAAAGTCTCCAGAGGAGGGGCGAAATCGGTGCGCTGTACAGCAAAGTTAAATCGTTATCGGGAAGTAAGAAAGGAAGAGCTATGCTAATAGTTAGAGATAAAGCGGGTAAGGTATTAGTTGACGCAGGAAAGATCCAAGAGAGATGGAAGGAGTATATAGAAGAACTGTATAGTAAAGAACTCAGACCAACACAGTTAGACATTGAAAAAGAAAATGACGTAGAGGAAGACAGTTTAGGTCCAGGCATACTAGACAATGAGATAGAAAGGGCATTAAGGGAGATGAAACTAAAAAAGGCCGTGGGGGTAGATAACATTCCCGTGGAACTTTTAAAATGCTTAGGAAAATGTGGGAGGAAGAGGCTATATGGGCTGATCCGTAGCATTTATGAGGAGGGAATCTGGCCGGAAGACTTTGTGAGAGCAGTTTTAGTTCCGATTCCGAAAAAGGTAAAGGCCACGTCATGTGAGGACTATAGGACAATTAGTTTGATATCCCACGCAGCTAAAGTTGTTCTCAGGATCATAAACAAACGGATAGAGAGTAGGGCAAATGATTACTTAGGGGATGATCAGTTTGGGTTTAGGAAGGGCAGAGGTACGCGTGATGCCATTGCAGTAATGAGATAATTAATCGAGAGGAATATAGAACACAACCAGGAGGTATTTGCCTGTTTCGTAGATTTCGAAAAAGCGTTTGATAGAGTGAATTGGGAAAAACTAATGAGTATATTGCAGAAAATAGGAATAGATTGGAGGGAAAGGAGGCTAATCCGCAACCTGTATATGTCTCAGACTGCTCAGGTGCGGGTGGGAAACGGGGAGTCAGGATGGGCAGTGTTAGGAAGGGGTGTAAGGCAGGGTTGCCCATTATCACCGTTGCTGTTCAACCTGTATGCAGAGGAAATGATCAAAGAGGCATGGGAAGAACTCGAGGTAGGAATGAAAGTGGGCGGGGGATTCGTAAAATCAGTTAGGTTTGCTGATGACCAAGCTTTAGTTTGTCAGTCAGCCAAGGGGCTGCAAGCATTGCTTAGTGAATTGGAAATTCAGTGCGACAGGTATGGGATGAGAATCAACATTAATAAAACAAAGGTTATGCGATTTTCTAGAAAGAAAAAGGCTAATCTTAACATTAAAGTAAGAGGGCAAAAACTATAGCAGGTAGAACAGTTTACGTATCTCGGTAGTGTTTTGGACCAACACGGTCAAAGTAGTAGGGACGTAAGGAGAAGAATTGCGCTAGGCAAAGAGGCTTTCACGAGGAGGAGGGAGTTGATGACGGGGACTTTGAGTAAGGATGTTAAGAAAAGACTCGTAAAAACTTTGATATGGAGCGTAGCTATGTACGGCGCGGAAACGTGGTCATTGAAGCAGGAGGATAGACGTAGACTGGAGGCTTTTGAAATGTGGGTGTGGAGAAGAATGGAAAAGGTGAAATGGACAGAGAAGAAAACAAATGAGGAAGTACTTGGTATGGTGGGCGAAGAGAGGGGTTAGTTGGGAGCAATCCTATGGAGGCAGGAAAAGTGGATGAAGGGGGTGTTGACCGGCAGTGGGATGTTGAAGACTGTGATAGAGGGTAGAATGTTGGGCAAAAGAGGAAAGGGAAGGAACAGGATAGGGATGTTGGACGGGATGAAGGGAGGAAGAAAGTACTCAGAGATGAAGAGGGACCTGGTGTAGAGTAGAATTTAGGGTTGTGTTTTGTTAGTAGTCACAAAATATTTGTTTGGTAGTTGTGTCCATCAAAAAACCTACCTTAACCGGTAGATTACCTTAAAAAAAATATATATATATACATACATAAATAATATTATATATTTCATACATACATATATAAATAACATTATTTATATATTTATATATAAATATATATATATATAGACATATATATATATATATATATATATATATATATATATATATATATATATATATATATATATATATATATATATATATATATATATATATATATATATATATACGTGTGTGTGTGTATATATAAGATTTCGTCCAAGTAACACGGAAATGTTGAATATAAAACTTGGACAGCAACAAACAATTTTAGAACGCATAAAAAGAACACTCACACGTTATTTGTACTACTGTTTCTTCTGAGGAAGATGGAGCTTAATTCCGTCGAAATTATTAATAAATAACAGGTAAGTGTTTTTATATTGTTTCTTGCTGTCTAATACAATAGTTATATATATATGCATGTATGTATATATATATATATATATATATATATATATATATTTATTTATATATATATACATATATATATATATGTGTGTGTGTGTGTTTGTATATGCATATGTGTGTATATTTATATTCACATATATATTTAGAAATATACTTGTGTCCGCGAACGAGTGCGCGTATGTCGGTTTATGGTTGTGAGTGGCTGAATACATGCCCGAACGGGTGTTCCACAGCAAAACTCTCACGCACGTCTCACCCCAAACCCCTTATAGACATACCCAATGCTCCCTCTTCCCACTCAAAATTCATCGAGGCCCCCTTCCCCGTGCTCTATATCGTCCTTCCCTCAGCCCTTTAGCTCTCCCCTCACAAAAGCGAGCCGACCCACTTGCAAACCCTGCCCTCGTATACACTACGCGGGTCTCCCAAGACTCAAGGGATGGAGAGAGCGAGAAAAGGGAGGGAGAGGGAGAGCACTATACCCCGACAACCTTTCGTGACTCCTCCGCCCACCCCAAACCCCCTCCACCCAATTTCCTTGAAGGCTTTTTGCCCGCTCGCCTTAATGACCCTCGAACTCCCCTCCCCATCTCCCGCGGCGCCCTCCTCCTCATTCCCTTATCCCTCAGTCCCTTTTGAACTGCTACTGCGATGGCCGTCCTTCCCCTTTCCCCTCCTCCGCACTGTCATAGACCCCACACCCCTTTGCACAGTAGGTGCGTGGGTGGTGAAGAGGGCGAGGAAGGGAGAGAGTGGAAAGGAGAAGAGGAAAGGGGCAAGTCAGAAGAGATGAAAGTCTAGCCTCCCCCGTCTTCCCTCTCCTCCATCCTCCCCTCTGATATCGACGTTCATGGTACAGTACTCTCACCCTCCTTTTAATTTTCCTCACGTAAATTATCCTGGGATCTTTAATTATCACGCCCTCGGAATAGCTGTTATGAATATTACTTTTGTACAACTCTCAAGTTTGGAATTCTTTCTCCGTGGACGAATCAACTTTTTTCCGATTCCCTTATTTGTACCATTCATTCTATTTATCACAGATTAAAAGGATGCCAGTGTTTCATAAGGTAATTATTTGCATAATAACTTAATGGGCTGCAAACGATTTCATAATTTCTAATTGTTTATTTATTTGAAAAAATTATATCCTTGGACATTTTGAAAATGATTCAAAAAAATTAACAATAAATTATTATGTAATCCGCCATGTAGTGTATTTCATTTCCTTTCCAATGCTGATTGGATTGACAGAAAGGAAAGAACTGTGTATGACAAGGGACGAATGGGGAGATTAAAAGGAGAATAAGATAAGAGAATAAATGGCAGCCCTTAAAAATAAAATACCAAGAATCATATTTATGGAAGGAATTAAATTTTGTCCTTGTGTTTTAATTTGCATTGAAAAAGTTATAAATATTTGAAAAAATTATCCATAATGCACATTTATTCAGGAAAGAACAGCAAAAAGCTACAAAGTCTTCTCGAATTCCGCAAGTATTCCACGAATTACGGTGAAATTGGATGAAGTTCATGCAGATTTTTCACACATGAGATATACTTTCCTGCCATCTCCACTCGGTCTCATTCGCGGCATTATTCAACTTCATCTTTTAAAACTTACAACATATGATGATAAGCATATGTGACCTTAAAAACTTTTTGAGTTAAAGTTTGCGAAAGGCATGCGTGGGAGTGTTGCCTTGCCGTAGTTTTCTCACGGAATGAAAAAAAATCGGAATATACTTGGAAAGTAAATTTGCCACACCTACCCACCCTCGACTACGTGTATCATCGAGAGATAAAAAAATATCCGAAAAAACGATATATACATCAAAAGACTAGGAAATTTCCATAATGCATGTTTATTTTGCATTTCATCATCTCGTGCATAAAAAAATTAACTCGGTTAACAGCGTTATTCCATTGACTTCAGCTAAAGAATTTCAAGAGGTCTAATTTATGTCAGACAGAGATAGATAGATAGAGGTCTTTATTTGGGCGAAATTGAGACCAAATGGTCCCTTCTTCCATTTAACCCATCGTCGTGCACATATTATATTAGGTATTAAATTTATAGTTACATTCATATGTACACATAAATATATATAGACAGACATAAATTCATTTAGCACAGATTTGCACTTCGAAAAGAAAAAAGTATACATATATATATTTATATATATACACACACATACACATACACACACATACATAAATATATGCATACACATACCTACACATATACATACATATCCACACACACACATACATACACACATACATACATAAACATACATACATTCATGCATACACATACATAAATACATACATAATTACGCACATGTACACCCATACATACATATACATATATAAATTAAGAATACACCTACACATACTAAAATTAAATGACAGAGAAGATAGAGAACAATAAAATGAGGAAAGCCTAAGCAAAGAATGAGGTTTGGGAGAGAGATTAGGGCAAATGTAAACAAACTATTGTAGACAAAGGAATAAAATACGCTTAAAGTGCAAAATCTGCTCTTATACATATATGGGTGGTAGGTATTTGAGACATTAACAGATAAACTCCAGATTTTGGTGTTTATCCGTCGCACTATTGCGATTGTTTCTTCATTCTTTAAAATGACTGCGAAACAATATAGAAAACTGAAGGATAATATTCATAATAATATACCAAATCTTTGTTTAGTAATTAATCTCGTATGATTATTTTCAAGAAATTTCACATAAAAACGCTTCCATTTCTACATATTTTGAATCCATAATTACCAAAAAAATATATTTATATACAAGATACATATACAAATACGCATTCAAACACAAAATACACACACATATGGCGAACTAATATCCATTCTTATGAAAATGTGGCTCATCTCTTTCTTCTTGCTATGCGTGCCACGAAACGAACTGTTCCTATCCTTTATGATGATGTATGAATGCTTTCCTACTGCCCTTTTCTCTTGTGTGTCGCCTATACCCTTTGGTGGGTTAAACAGACCCCTAAAGTTATACCTTGGTCAGAAAATCGGGGCACTTGGTTGCATAAAGCCCCCGCAAATTCCAGAGTTAATTACGTTTCCTCGATAGCTCAAGTGGCAAGGGCATCGGCCCAGCGAGTCGAAAGATCCGTTGTTCAAGTCCCGGTCAAGAAAATATTATTGCGCTTGTGATCTGCTCGATTCCACCTTCCCCAACTCTTCTGTGTTCATCCTTTATATGTGTTCCTATTCCGTTTCCTCATATCTATTTCAATATGAACGAAAATTTGTTCACCATTTGGTGGCCTTTCGTATTTGAATATATATGTATACATATAGATATATATTTGAAAATGGAACAATTTCAACGAATACTGGAAAAAATAACATCTGGTTCTCATTTGTGTTTTCAATCTATATTTGCACTTATTGAATCCTTTTTGAAATCATCTTTAACGTAAATTCGGAAAGAAACTAAGAATAAATTATATCCACCAGAAAATAAACGCCTTAAATATGGAGTAACAAATTAGTAAAGTGACAAACTGAAGGAATTAAAAACCAGTCAGAATCAAGGCAACTTCAAAATTTTAAATTATTACCAGAGATATATATCATACATTATCTTAGTTAAGTTTATATCCATGTGAAAACATTTCTATAGACAAGAATATTCCATTTAATTTTAAAGATCTCGCTGGCCCGATATGACACACAAAAGTATTTCCTCATGTAACCGCGAGTTGGAAAATATTCTTCCTCGGTTAATAGCACATCTGTTGGGTGCATTAGAAAGATATTACTCCACATAAAGTAATCCCTCCAATGTTGCTAGGGGGCTAAACGAATCCCCATTATGCCCTGTACCCGTTTTCTCTCCCGACGAATAGTGGCTCATGGAAATGTTTCTCATTGAATATCTTTCATAAGGAGATATTATTGCATCAAAATGTAAAGCACGCGGGAAAAACAAAATACATTTATCCATACTTATCCTCGTTCTTACAGAAGTTATATTCGGGATATGGTTTGCTTTCCCTCTGACGGGACGGCAGTTCTCCTTTACTTTCTCTTCCACCCCCTACCTCCACCTTCCATTCCACCTCGCTCATTTTCCCTTCCCTACCATTTCTTGTTCCTGCTCCCTCATTCTTAACCTCTTCTTCCCTCTCCGCCTCCCCTTCCCACATCACCCACGCCTCCATGGAATGAAGAGAGGCAATTCGCCAACTCGTGGGCCCAGCCATTCCCTCGTTAGGCGACAAACAGGCCTCACAATTTATCCACCCGCAAAATAACTCTCTCAAACTAGGCCCACCATCACTCCGCATCTCATTCTACCCTACCTCTCTTTCTCTACCCTTCCCTTCTTAAAACTCCGTGTACCAGCCTTTCACCAGCACCAAAAATGTCGTCTTCTTTCCCCTTTACATGGCCAACTTAACACGGCAGTCCCTCCTCTTTTCATTAACTACACTACCGAAATGAAAAATATATAAAATCTCTCCTGAAAAGCGAACCTACCCATGAGCCGAGAAAGGGTTAACGCTACGGCATTAAAAGGATAGTGAAGAGGACCGAAGAAACCTCGGCGTAAGCAAGGTTCAAACAGTGTCGCACGGTTTTATGTTGACAGGTGATGCAAGTAATTAAATGTAAAATTCGTTTATATTCCTTCTTCGAAAAATTATATCATGTAGGAAATCAGTTGTTTACCATTATTTTTATGCCTCACAGTGACTCAGAAATAAATACCTAATGAGTTTGATAGCAATTAAGTTATCGAGCACTCGTGAAGAAGTTGTAAGAGTTTGAGGTTAACGTGAGCTTGGTGTAGACAACCGCAGTGACTTGGAGTATATATTGTGAAGGATATGAAAGGTAGAGTATACTAGTATTGTGCTTTATGAAATAACTTGAAAGGATCTTTAAACTGATTTAGCTGAATCAGTATCAGCATTTTAGCTGAATGTTTCTGATTTAGCATCAGAAACTAAAGCTGAAATTTTACTGGAAAAAATGAAATTCTTTAATAATATTTCGCATCATTACCTACATTTTTAGCCAATGTCACAATAAATCACAACTCAAGTCCATAATATTATTTCAATGCAACAATTTCAGATTGTAAAAATCATTCGCATTGACCGGGATCACGGTATAGGCGAATGATTTTTATTCTCTGAAATTCTTGCATTGAAATGCATATTAGTGGATGACTCCGTTAGAAGTTACTGCTGCAGCATCTCCCGTAGTTACTTGGAATCCATAATATGAGCTAAAATAATATTTATATCCCCATTAGGTTTTCCAACTAATAATTGAGGTTTGTGTCCTTCAGGGATGATTCAATTTCTTCGTTAAGTCTACAATTATTCCAATACTTCAAAATTTAGTTTTTTAAAATACAGCCTATATCCTTAAAAATTCACTTTAGTTATATTCATACCCATGTAAAACAGCTATGACATAGCGGTTTTTGGTGCATTAGAAAACTTATGCATAATTATATTTGTTAAAAATTATGTATATAATTTTATTTAATAATATACTTATACAATTGTATAAATATCATTTTTAACAAATATAATTATGCATAAATTTTCTAATGCACCAAAAACAGCTATATCATAGCTGTTTTACATAGGTATGAATATAACTAAAGAGAATTTTTAAGGTTATATGTATATATATATATGTGTGTGTGTGTGTGTGTGTGTATATATATATATATATATATATATATATATATATTTATAAATAGCCGCTATTAGATTGCTGAGTTAAGCCTGTTTTATGCAAAGCCTCCTAAGTTAGGTAAACAGTTATTCAAAAATCAAGAAGAAAACTCGCTGGTAATCATTTAGAAGGAATGAAAAATGTGTATTTTGAATTACGCTAATTTTGCATGTTTACACCACTTAGAGTGCAAATTAAAATTACAATGGAAAAGATAAAGGGGTAGCGATTGAAGTTAGAGCGTAGTTGTAAGAAGGGGCGTAGCCGGATGATGGGTTAAGAAGGCTGATATGAGACATGCTTAAATCCATTTCCTTACTCCTAAGTTGAATTTGACATAACCGATTGATAACGAGATCGGCAGGGCGATATGTCGTCCTCTCATCTGCCGACGCTCCATTTGAAAGCCAGCCGCTTCTCATAATCCGCCGTCGACTTATTTCCGTTTCACACGTCCTTGGGTTCCACCCTCATTTTCCCTTCTTACCTTTTTCTAAAAGAGGTACTGGAAGAAGTTCTCCTCAACAAAAGGAAGGAGGATCTTGAAGCACGGATCCTATGCGTCAAGGACTCCACAAGAGGGTGTGTGAGTGCCTTCAGGTGACCAACCCGCACTTATCTCCCTCACTTTTTCTCTCACTTCCCTCCGCGTCCCTTCCTTACTCTTCGGCCTCCCCTATCAATTCCCAATCTCGTTCCCGCACGTCCACGTAGCTTATCCACATTACATTTTATTCCTTCCCTATTCTTTCAATCCCATTAGTCCTATTCCGCTACTCTTACATGCAGGATTAATTTGTTTTCTTTCACTGGAAGCAATATTTGAGCAATGAAGATCAGATACGCGGTATCGAAGGTCGCAGTAAAGTTTTATTTTGTGGATTAGCAGAATGTTTCCTTTACTCCGCATGGTAACATTCCTGTTACCGGTAACCTCACGGTCAATCACGATCCTTAGCTTATATTTTTCAGCGTATTTTGTGCTCCTTTGCGTCACATAGCATGTGCCATGTCTTTGAATGACGTAGATGTTTTTTCTCTGAGTCACTTGGGTTGAGGAATAGACTTATCGAGAGTTGAAACAAGATTCAATAAGGTTTGTAAATAAAAGAAGTGAAGGCATAGCCAATGTGTCTGATTTGTTTGTTAATACATAATGCATTTAAAACCTCAAAATAAAGCTGTCAATAGAAAAGTAAAGCGATATGATGTAAACTTATATATTGTGTACAGCATTATTAACACCTAAAAGAAGAGGGTACCGCAAAATCGCCAATACTCATAATATGGCTAAAGTATAACGTGAAATATGGTATCGGTATTTATTTAAAAAAAGAAGCGTTTATTTAAAACATAGGATATACAATGCCATACATTAGCAATCTCCTGCAAAGGTACAAGGCAAAGGTTAGTCCTGATATTACAAAGAAGGAATGATAGAAATGATAGAAAATGGCAAATGACATGATAGAAAATAGAAAATGACAAAATAGGAATGATAGAAAAGAAGGAATGAAGAAGGAATGATAGAAAATACTTTAAAATTTTTGCTGCTCTTAGGAATCCCATACTTTAAACTGCTCTCTAGGTAACTATTAAATAGTAACCTCAGTAACATTAGTTGCTTACAACTTTTACCACAGCAATTTAAATAGCAGGTCAATAGAAGATTCATTACTTTTTAAATAACAGATTCAAGGAAGCAAACATAGGGTGATTAAAAATATAAGTCAAAGTAAATATTATTCACCGCGGAATATTACTCTCTAGAACAGGCCATTCATGAATAAATATTGTAGGGTTAAAACTTTTTCTTTATTAAATGTCTTTAATAATCGCTTCACTTTCTTAGCTCTATAGCACACCACACTTCCACATTCCCGTTTTTATGACAACGTTTCCAAAGAATTGTAATAGAGTTGATATTTTTCATATTTGGAGAAAGATAATTGAATGGATGGATAATGTATTTGATGAGAAAATTCAGATCGAATCAGAGAAAAGGATCAGAACTAACTTGCTGCATTCAAACATGTTATTGTAAGAAACGATATATGTTATGAAAGTGAACCAGAGGATTCCGAAAAGAAACTAATTTAAGTAGCAATAAAATAGATGCAGTTCATCAATTAAAGCTGTTTCGTGCATGGATATTCGTAATAATTAACTCGGAATGTGGAAACGATGCAAGTCATCATGATTAGGATAAGAATATAAGAAAATTTTAGGAGCGAAAAGTCATGTGCTTAGACCAAGTTCCCAGTCGAGGAGAATACTTTTCCGCGGTATAATACATCTTGCATTTGCGAAAACATTAACTTGCGACTTCGCTTAAGCCACTGCTACGAATTTCTCTGCAGTCCCTCGAAAATCAGCGGTTACTAAACAGCGGAAATGCTACAGTATAGCAAAAATATACTTTTATCTATAAGCGGATGGATGACAGCTTAAGAATGGCCTATAAACTCATAATGTATCTAATCATAGATTTCCCCTATCTTCAGTTCAGAGTTGATGATATTGCGTTAGAGTTAAATAGCTGCATTTTAAATCTATGAATTGACCTTCGTTTCCTGTGCTTGTTTTGTAATTGAGAGATTTATTTTAACAATTGGTTCGTTATTATTGGAAAAGCTAATAAAAGTTAAAAGGAAGCATGCGATGAATTTACGGCCATATTAAGGTAATAAATCTTAATTTGGCTGAGGCTTATTGATTCTTAGATGTTTAAGTTAATACAATAAACGACAATAGCTGTAAGATGCGAAACATGCGCAAAAACATATCACAATAATGCCTCCTCCAAAGATAAATTGAAAATGTTCCTAACATTAATGGCTGCGGGGGAATTCTTATCTTAATTTTAGTATCTTAGGCATGTAAAACTGATTTACTCCCTTCTGATTTTGCTAACAACTCAAATTTAACTGTAGAAATATGATTTGCTTTTTATTTTGAATAAATTAGTGACCTAATATTGCGTGTGGTATCTTGATAAATATTCTAGAATAAAATACAATATATCAATTCAATGGTATTACGTACAATTATGCATTAATTTTAGTTACCCAAATAATCTCCAAGAAGCAAAATCAGGACAAATGAAATTTTCATGGTGCCATTAATAATTACTTTCTCATCACTGTTTGTAGTTTTTTTATAAAGCGGCCTCTAAAATATAGTAACTCAGTTTCACATTTAATTTAAGGTTTTTGACAGTTATTCTCCAGATTATTTAACCTTAAATTTCGTTGCTAAGTTATGAATATAATTTTACAATTAAGTGCATATTAGCAGTTTCCAAACGATCAAACTTTCTAGCAGTTGGCTCTTTTTCCAATACTAGTGCGGTCAATTAGCCTCAAGACGGTTGGTTTGAATAGCAGTTCGGAGAATTATTTGTAAAACGCTTGCGTAATTCATTGCTTCTGTTACTATCTCTTCGGAGTTTTGCACATTTTTTGCAACTTATTATAACTGGAAATTTATTCAATACCAAATCAACGAACAATTTGGAATTTGCAGGGAAAGCATGCGCCTATTTTTAATTTTAAACCCTGAGTAAATCAGAGATGCGGTCACCCATGACTCGTGCTAAACCCTATTTTAAGTCAGATAATAGACCGTTTGCTCAAAAAGATCTTATTGAATCACATACGCAAACCTTAAAACTTAGAGCCCAATCGTTATTCAAATTTATTAAAGTTTTATACGCCTTTGAATCACCTGATAGTGATATTTAGACTTTCTTCGCCCATGCTCTTATTTAGTAAACTGAAAAAAGGTTTTTGTTGGGAGGGGAAAATGATTTATTCTTTAATCGAATCTTTGCCTCTTTCTGGTCTCACTCACTCCCTCCCGACCACTTCCCAACGGAAAACCCACGCTAGCATATATACGCCCCCTGTCATAACTCTCCACCTTCGTCCATGATGGCGCCCCCATTCCTATCTCACCCTCCATCCCGTGTCAGAGTCATCTTTTCCCCCCGCCCACTCACTCCACATTCCCCGCCCCCTCGCGGCCTCCATTCCCTCCCCTGCAACAGGCAGGGGAGGACGCGCCACTGCGGAGTCTCGCTAGGCACGCCGCCAGGCGAGCGTATCAATCAATCACTTTCATTTCCTCCAAAATATGTCAGCCAACGCTTAATGAGTCTCACTGAGTTTTGAATAATTTACATAGGACCTTCAGACGCTCCAAAATGCTAATCAACATCACGTCAAGAGTGTTAAATCAAATTGCTTCAACGAGAAAAAAAGACTACTAACTACTATTATCAACCAGAATGTTGACTGACTTGCGTGCTGCTCACTTTGTTTTAGTTTAAGTGAAATCAACAAATTCAGAGCAAAGGGATGGGTAAATTTATTTTTCCCAATGATTCACGTACGGCAATCAACGTGAATCTGGCTCATCTGAGGAAATAATACCGCCGTTTGGATATCAGGAAGTGCTTCCAAATGGTAAACACCTGGAGATTAACCCGAGAATATCGCGAGGCAGTCAAAGGTTCTGATCGTTGGAATACCACGCTCACAAGATGGGATGTAAACAGTCATATCATATGAAAATATATGCTTGAAAAGTAGCAATAATGAAATTAAAATGCAGTGAAATGTTTAAATTCCATATGAACATGTGTACTAGATATTCTAAACCCCTGTTAGAGCGACGATGGAACTAGTTATGTGCCATTGTAATTAAGGAAAAGAAATGAGGATAAAATGCTGTTCCTCACCTGTCAGATGAAAGATAATAAACTATTGTTTCAGTCATATTTACTTTCGCAAGAGACATTTTGAAAATTGGCAATTTTGTTTTCATGACAAAGATTTGATGACACAGAGGCAACACTTCAATAAAGGAATATACTTATGATATCCCAGCCGTCAAACAATAAAAAAATGTATAGAAATGTTTTGCATTATAACTTATGGATCAATAAATAAACCAAGAGAAATATTATAATTAATGCAGTGTTACGTGAGTAAAGACTGCTGTGGATCAAATCCTAACATATTCCTTGGCCGATTAGTTCAACCAATCCGTTGGTTTTTGAGTTTTCTCGAGAGTAGTATTTGTAATATATAATTACTCTTCCAAATTCGCTGATAGGCCTAATTAAACTTTTAAAAAATTTTGGTGGAAATTAGTTCCAAACAAGCAGCTAAAATTTTGAAAGAGACAGTATAAACCTGGAGAGATACCAGCTAAAATGAGTTGATATCAAGACATAATTATTTTTTTAATGTAATAATCTGGAAGATATTATGCTGTCACAATTAGTGTCGCTAAATATGATCAATAACTTAAAACAGCGGAAGTTATGTGAATTAAGTTGAGTGCCGTTACATACTGTTTTGTTTTCACTTGACCACGAGAACTTGAGGAAAAAATCTATTTCTGTCACAGGTTATTAATATGAGGGTGTTTGCCTTAAACGCTACTCGTTTTGTGCTAAATTGATTTCATATTTTACGAAATGCATGGGCATATTTTTTGAAAAACACTTTCCATTGACAAAACTGGCGAGTACAGTATTAATTTCAAACATGAAGGAGACACGTCCTGGAGCACTTATATAGGAGTATATGCTCTGATTCGGGAGCGAAAGAAGTTAGGAGTTAAACGGCTCATTAATTTTCCTAATGAAAACAAAATTTACCGATATTTTTATAGTGTTGCACGGATATTTCGAACTTAAAGTGCAGTACAGATATCTACTGATTGCACGAATGAAGTAGCATTACAAATTCATTCCTTACCTAACCTTGGACTCATGAACTAAGCGTGATTAGAAAACTAACTAACGCATAAATACGTTGGCCCGAAGTGTAACTTGACACAAGATAGGTTTATCGCCACTTTAGCTCACAAAATACTAGATACATTGGCCAACGCTTCAACCTTGAGCTATCCTTTCACTTTCCACCTCCTTTCTTCCTCTGGTATTCTGTACCTGGGCTTTCTGCATCCCCAGAATGCCCTGTTTCTCAAATACGGCTCCATTGGAGAAGGAAGGTTCAAGACTGCGCACCGATATGCCCGAGACCATGTAATCTCCTGGTGTTCCCACGCTGGACATACCTACGTTCTATACAACGCCTTATACGCAAGCAACTTTATTCCTTCGCTCCTTTTGAATGTCTCTGGGGAATCACCGCCGCCCATAGCGCTGGAATGGGCAAAAGGGGAGGCAGAGCAGCTTTACCCTTCGTGATATTGGACTGCGCGCTGGCACTCCCTCCTGCTTCTTTATTCCTTTTATACATTCCCTCGCTCTTCCCACGAGAACCACGGCCCCCGTGGATGGAAAATGTGACCAGAGTCGTGCCTTATGTTGAATCCTAAAAAATGCCCCCGAGGAAAGACGACAGGAAGCGAGTATCATAGGCATAGGAAAGGCATGACAGAGGCGTAAATACATTTAGAAACAGTTTACTCACGATGGTAGATTTCACGCCGTTTATTATGTTTAATTTAATTAAAGGGATTGAACTTTACTGATTCTATATATGAAAAATTAAAAATAGTTGCAGCTATAAAGTCTGATTAGAAACTTAAAATCCACGAACGATATTGCTTTGTGAGATTTTGTAGGGTGAAACTTTGGTGAACCAATCTGACTCACTAAAAATGTAACTATAAAAAGTCTAACATTATACTCGCATTTTTTCGTTCGGATCTTCGAGGGGAAACTATAGAGACAGCAAATGTCGAAGGGATGTGATGGTTTATTTTGAATAGAGTTGAAATACGAATTTAACTATAATCAAAGGTACATATGGAAATACTGAAGAGGTGTTTGAGGTTGCAATGGTTCTTGCTGAGATTAAACTTATTTGTAAATAAAATGAACTTTTTTGTGATGAAGAATGAAGAGAATAAACTCGCCAATTGGATAAAGCGCCCAACAATTGTAAATTAGTTTTCCAATGCGACGGCTACATGAATATTTGAGGGAGATTTTTATGGCAGGATTACTTACGAATATTTAACAGTACTACCACACCATAAATTAATAATAATTTTGTCTCGTTTCATTATTCATTGGGCTTCGATTGATGATGCTACGATAGACTCCTTTGCATTGAACAATATTTACAAAGCTGCTGCCGGCTAGTTAGGAATTAGAAGGAATACCAATATTCCTTTGTATTTTCCTGGCTTATCGATTCCATAAATGAGTTAATGATGTTCTAAGATAAAAAAATCCAGTAACTATCTTCCCATTGCTATAAAAAAAATTAAGGTAAAAAGTAAATTACGGGAGAATAAAGAAATCTTATTCAGAAGAGTTTTTGGCCGCTCGATAATTTAAGATCGTAGCATGAGTCAAAATCTTTGACTGCACTTCTCAATTTATTTTGATCGTCCTTCGGAAACATAAAATTCACTAAACGATGAATATGAGCATAAATCAAAACTATATGAGGTATTAATTTAAAATATTCGGATTCGATTCCCGGGCAAGTCTCTCTCCACCTGCAGTTCCACCCAAGCTATTTGATTTTTCGGGTACCAGTTCTTCCTAGGAAACCATAACCGGCACAGGGAAAGGAACTGGCCCCCCTACCCTGATGCGTGAATTTCACACGCCGTCGGGCTTAGTACTGGCTGAACTCTACCACCACCCCCCAAACCGGACTTCGGGTTGATTACTGTGTTTATAGTTATTTTACCCTCATGGCTAAATTCAAGGCGTTCATATGGACCACATTATCTTCCATATTCATAGAAAAATGTCGATTATTGACTAAAAGATGAATTCTATAGATTAAGAACTAATCCATCATAATTATCTATAGACACAAGAAAGTATTCTCTCTGGAAAATAAAGAGAAAAAAGAAATGAAAACAATGCATTGCGGGAATATCTGTAATCCCGTAAAACTATTATTCCATTTTTGTCATCGTATGTTTTTATCGAGGCATTTTAGTGAACCCCTCAGAACTCAGACCCAGCAATATCTTCAGCAGTCAAGATTGAATGCTTTTTAATTGTTCTCATTATAATAACTACAGGTATTATAGGAAAACATTATATTATTAAATTATAACAGAAAATATGCAAAAATCATTAATATAAGCAAATTAATACTTTATAATTTATTTTTTAAGGTTAAATCAAATAAAATTTTTTTGAATTAAAAAGTTTGTTATTATAAATCAGGAAAAGTAGTATTCTTCCAAATAGGCTTAAAATTTGAAATTATGATTAAAATAAAAGGATGTAGCAAACTAATTTAAAGATATGACCTTAGGTATATACAAAAATAATGAATTGGAAATACGCAAATACCTTAAATAAACATTTGACGACACTA
Organism: Hetaerina americana; assembly: GCF_022747635.1. Classification (NCBI taxonomy): domain Eukaryota; kingdom Metazoa; phylum Arthropoda; class Insecta; order Odonata; family Calopterygidae; genus Hetaerina; species Hetaerina americana. The sequence continues at coordinate 34,321,781 of NW_027286763.1, forward strand.
CAAAATGACGTTATTGGCATTATGGCGAGAATGCCTTATTGACGTTATTGAAATTTCAATATTTTAATAGTTCCCATCCACCAGGATAGTCATTGACACAAATTCATACATGAATGCTCTTGTATGAGATCATTACTATTATCGTTTAAGATAAAGTGCCATTGTTTTATGTCCAGGCCACTGGCTAGTTCCAATAATCTAAATCGGCGAAAATGTTAAGAGTAATGTAAGCCTTTAAGAAGCGAGTTCATTTACGCCTGTTAACCTCTGAGTGCTTCGTGCATCCAGGGAGACTTTCAAAAAAACACAATGTAGTGAAAAACTTCGGTAAAAAACATTTTGCATGGATTAAAACATTCCCGTAGTTGACATACATTGGAGTGTAAAAGTGTGGGAAAATATTAACAAGATTCCACCTCTGTGTCTTAACTCATCCTCAGCGGTTCTACGGTTACACGAAATGTAATCAACAAGATAGGTGAGGTGTTGAACCATTACGCAGGCACTACTCATCGCCACAGTCGGGGCAATTCCGTTGAATACCTGGGAATCCAATCCACACAAGGGCAGTAATGTGAGCAAATGCGATTACATAGCATCCCGCAACACTGACCGCATTTTCCAATTTAATTCCGTCCACGGACTCAGCGCCTTTCCCCTATCTTTCTTTTTTAATGTTCCCTCCCGTTCATGCTCATTCCTTCCACCTGGCTACTCCGATCTGCTCGCTATTTCTAATCTACGGTTTGGTAACGGAGTTTCTTATTTCCGTTCCAGATATGTCATTATCTTTTAAGATAGATAGAATGCACCAAGGAGAATTTCTAATGTCTGCACTAAGCCAATTATAAACATCATGCATATTTCCGTACCAATCTCATATCTACTACCACTTTTCCCAAGAGAAATGTTACCTGAGCACATTTTGCTCCAAATTCGATTTATTCTTTCCAATTACTCGTAAAGAAAATGCAAAGCTTTTGGTCTACGATTGTTTACTTTCCACTGTGAAGAGTACCCAAGTGAGCAATGATCTAAGTACATAAACTTATAAAATAAAATGCACTTTTTGATATAGTTGTATGACTGCTTACACGATTAATTATTAACTAATTAATTTATTTTTGGAGTCGATATTTCTATAATTAGGCATCCACAGAGGATTATTAGATTCATAAAAAACATCAAGTTTTTATCATTGGTATACTTTGATGCAGTTATTAATACAGTACAGCATCTCGTTTAAACCGAGGAAGTCCGCAGTTCAAGTCTGCCATTGCCCATTAGCCTAGTTGAATATCAATATCATATCTATTACAATCAAAGTATCGACAACATGAGACATTATAGTACCGAATTCGAAGGAAAAAGTACTAGAAGCATGAGTGAGCAGTCGCATTTAACGACTACAGAAATCTGTAATCGTTAAGTATTTATATTGATAGGATATAGGTTTCGTAAAGAGGAAAAATTATTGAAAAGGGAGCGCAAGGGGAGCCGATGTAGACCCATGCAAAGTTAATGTTACAAACAACAAAGTCTTCCATGCAATATAGTGAGCCAATCGAACGGTGAGATACTTTAACAAACCACAGTTTCCATGAAGGAACCATGCGTCAAAAGGAATCATTATATTCACGGCTGGTGCCGACATTTCGATACGGTGAAGAGATATGATTTGACCTATGATGCATGAATCCATATGTTGCCCTCCAAGATGCCATAGGGGCTTGTGGTAGTGAATGGTAAGTTTACCCTCAATTTACCAACCAAAATTTGATAGCGGCTCAACGCATCCGCCACAAAGTACGCTGCATCACTGCATCAAAGGTATACTGTTCTCTGTGAAAATTTATAGCGAACTCGACTTTTGATGGAGGAATTTATCTCCCGAGTACCTGATCGCGGTCCAATAATGAGTAAGAAAATTTATTGCGTACGTGCATCAATGGCCATTGTGTCTAAAGATCTATATTTGCGTCATTCCAGCGTAAAACTTTGAGAAAGCTCTGAATACGTTGCGATGCTTGCTTTTGCTATTATGGTACTAAAATTGTATATACTACCTTGATCAAAAAGTTCCCGGAATAACCACCGTGTGGCGCTCCCATCGTTCCGATTTGAGTTCTGTTTTTTTTGTTAAATTGGTACATCTGTTGTTGATATTCCCTTTAAATCTTAGTGTCATAACTTGACATTTGCAAAAGTTACGTAGCCAAGAGTACATCTATCTCTGTGTGTGTTGGCGATTTTTTACAATTGCAGAAATGGATTTAAATTTGCAACAACGAACTTGTATTAAATTTTGCGTAAAAAACGGATTTAGTGGCGCACGGACGTTGGAAATGTTGGAAAAGTGTTTCGGCAACGATTCTCTAAAAAAACGGTCGTTTACCAGTGGCACGAGCGGTTCAGAAGTGGTCGTGAGTCAATCGAAGATGATGAACGCAGTGGCAGACCATCGACATCGAAAGTCGGTGAAAAAATTGATAAAGTAAAAGAAATGTTGGTCAATAACCGCAAATTAACCATCAGAGAAATAGCGGAGGACTTGAACATTGCCTATGGATCCGCCCAAGACATTGTGGTTAATGATTTGGGTTTCCGTCGTGTAGCAGCAAAGTTGGTGCCAAAAGACCTCAATTTCATGCAAAAAAGAGACCGTGTTGACGTCGCAAAAGACATGATTTGCGAGGCTGAATCCGATCCCACATTCATCAAAAGGATCATTACTGGAGACGAGACGTGGGTTTATGAGTACGACACGCAATCCAGACATCAGGCAAGTGAATGGCGTTCACCAAATGAGCCGAGACCAAAAAAACCACGTCGTTTTCAGTCAAAAAAGAAGGCAATGCTGACGGTTTTCATGGATTACAACGGTGTAGTGCATCATGAATTTTTGCCAGAAGGCCAGACAGTAAACAAAGAGTATTATTTGGGCGTTATGAGACGTTTGCGTGAAGCAATTCGCCGAAAGAGACCAGAAATGTGGGCAGAAAACTCGTGGATTTTGCACCATGATAACGCACCGTCGCACAGTGCTATCATTATTCGTAATTTTTTGACGAAAAATGCAACAAATACCATCCAACAGCCACCGAATTCACCTGATTTGGCTCCCTGTGACTTCTTTCTGTTCAATCGAGTTAAAAAACCATTACGGGGAACGCGTTTTAGCAGCCGAGAGGAAGTAATGGAAAAATCGCAGGAAGCACTGATGGACATACCGAAAACCGAATATAAAAAATGTTTCGAGGATTGGATCAAGCGCTGGCATAAGTGTGTTGCAGTCGATGGGGATTACTTTGAAGGGGACAATATAGATTTAGATGAATAAACTTGTATTTTTAATTTTCTGAATAAATTCCGGGAAATTTTTGATTTTTTTGATTCCGGGAAGTGATATTTTTTTAACAACTACCGTCATCTCTGGGTCAGGCCGGGTACTTATGAGACCACCCTCGTAATAGGTTATATATTTGCGAATTAAAGTCTCTAAGCATATGAAAAGAAATATAAAGCAACTTACATAAAAACGCATGCATCGGATCCTCTTAAGTCAGAGCAGTTAAGTCAACGAAATGACAACAAAGGAATAGCTCGATTCTTTGCCCCGGATATGATTCAATGATCTCTCAACATGCCATCAAAAGATAACTTTGAACGAAGGGAAAATAATTTGCATAAGTAACTACGCACTGAACACACACACACATTTGTACCTCCATGGGTAGTAAGGCATTCTTGCGAGAATATCCGATTGATGCTTACTTTCAAGCCATATGAGCTGCAAAATAATTTTCCAGTTTTTATTTCCAAGTTCACTTCCGGAAATCGGGGAAATGATGTGTTTTGAAAAAAACCTAATATCAATAGTGATTCCCCATAAACAAATGCTACTATACTGATAATATGACACACGAGAGTGAGATTAATAAAACTAATCCTTATGTTCTCACTGATGCTAAAACCGACATTGAAATCACTTACATTGTATATGGTTACTTTAGTTTTTGCGAATGAAATATTTGACTGGGAGTAGGAGCAATTGATTCACAATCAACAGAGTCGAAAAGTTATCTGTATTGATATTTAGTTTTGTTTTCCTTTGAAAAAATTCTCTAATACTGGTACATGTCAAATAATGAGGATTTTTGTATTTAGCTCCCTATAGTTGAAATCAAACAATCTGAGTTACATTCTCTGTTATATTCTCAATCTGAGTTCCCACCACCAAAATGTTTCTTTTTTTCCTCCATGGAAGCTATATGGAAAGCCCTAATGTATTTCATCGTAATTCTTTAAGTTAATGAAAACGTTTTGATTAAAAATTTGGCGGCACTAATTTCCTTTTTACGCTAAAAACACATATAAATATATTAGTATGAAACTAGATAATTTAACACTTTGGTTTATCCAAGGAAAGAAGATTTTAGGAGTATATTTTTATAGTAGCGAGTGACTCCTCATTTCTAATAATGTTAGTTAATAAACAACAATAAATTATTATTAACGCTGTCAATTGTCGTAACATTGAAAGTTTAATGTGGGACATCGAAAGATCCGCAAGCTCATTTATATCCCCATTCCCTACCGACATGCTCCTTCCAGCTTCGGCACCATCGGCCACGACGCCCCATGGGGCAAGGGGAGACGAGAAAGAGGTGCAATATCTAACCGACGTCCGCATCAGGTGTTCCCGCTTGAGCTTCCATCCAGAATACACCTCCCCTTCCCTTCCTTCACAAACTCCCTTGTTCCTAAGGGAATTTTCCCCTGCACGCCAGCCGCTTGTCCGCTTCCTTCCGACCGCAAAATTTAATCTTTCTCCGCTGAAGTGTTGTTCTCAGGGTCAAATTTTTTCTACATGAATTTTCAACATCTGCTCTAAAAATTACGGCCCTTCCATAATGTGGTCCAAGCATGAAATGGGACGCATCCATTTTAAGGAAGATTCTAGTGTTCCTTAATCACCCCTTCCGCATAAATTTGTTAGGCTCAACTGCTGACTGCTCTTTTTTCTCCATATTCCACACTTTAAAAACCTCCATTCCCTGCGTCATTCAATTCCACTTTTAAAAACGCTAAAACAAATGAACATGCTTACTCATTGAGACCCCCAAAAGTTAAATTTTTCTGTAGCAGATTGCCTTTTAGCATTTTTCTCATCGTGTCAAGTAGAGGTGTCAAGACACCTCTACTATGCATCACGCGCCTTCACCGTCAATCGTGCCTTGGCTATGCACTTCATTAATGCAAATTAGATATGCATAAAAGTAGATCGCCGGATGGAATTAACGGAAAAAATTCCTAAAATTGTTATACATAGTGTCTATAATGTGAAAACGTTTTCCCAAGCCCATTTGTATAGAACAAAGGAATTTATTTGTATATTTTTCTGGATATTTAATGAGGTAGTTCTAAGCTAAATCGCCTCATTAAATATCTTAAATATCAATTGAGCTATGATTGAAGTGAGTTCATTTTAAAAGCCATAAAAATCCTCTAATTACACGTGAATACGCATTCCCTTAAATATTCGAATTCATTTAGCCATCTTATTGAGGCGCGGAGAAAATTATTACCTCTCATTAGTATTTGGTTAAATATGTGCCTAAAAGAGATCAACTTATTCTTAGATTACCTTTTTTCCTCTTATAGTGCTGCAGAACTCCATATTCCGCTGGAATATCTTTTAAAATGACATTTTCATGGATTAGAATGAGACTTTAGATAAAATCTGCTAAAAATTTTCAAATTTAAACTGACCTCCGTATTTTAGTATTTACGTAGCTAAATTACCGAACTGGTAGACCATCAACGCAAACCGCAAGGTAAGAGAGAAAGCATTACATTACGGATAATTTGTCTCATTATCAATCATTCAAAGCACTAAAATTAAGGAAATTAATAGGAATTAAGTAAAAAATGAATTCTGAGATCTGCCAATAGTATGCACATTATTATGAATATAACCTATAACGTAGAGCTCATATAATTAGCAAAAAATTCGAATATCTCCAGATACTTTTCCTCTCTTCCATTTTAAATTAATAATTACGCCAAAACTTAAGGCGCAAATATACCTGTATATCTAGACATTACTATACCAAGTATTGGCCTGAAAAGGACGCGACCGTGTTGCATTACTTCAGAGTTGGTATTATCAATCAGTGATTAATGTATAAGTGTCAGTGATGAGATAATCCCAAGATTTACTAATTTATGTTAGTTTTTGAAAATGCAACACTAAACTTTCTCTAACTAACAAGAAGTATAGTACCTGTTCTATTTCATTCAAGAAAAATGATTAAAAAACGAGAGTAGACTAAAAAAGAGAATCAAAAAGTAATCAAAAAGTTCATCCCACCATTTTCCTTTGTTGGGAGGAAATAAACCGTAGCACACATTATAATTTAATAATTTTTCCGACTTTTAAAACAAAAAAGTAAACGTCAATACCAAAATGGATCATATGCATACATGCTCAACTCCACTGTGAATAGTTCATCCATTTCATCCCTACCGCACACCATCGTCCCACATGCCCCCACAAACTACATCCTAATCACTTCTGCTCTCGTCGTTCCCAACATAAAAATTATATCTTTCCTTTCGCCTCCTGATATGTATTATTCAACGGTGCCTTAAATAAATTACATTTCGCCACATTACGCCACATTTGCGACAAGAATTTCCTATTTTTATCAAAGAACTTTCGTCCTATCCACAAATTTGATGAATCCATCCCAAGTTTCTGTTCTGTGGCCAAAGTAATGGAAGACTATTACATTTAGCCATAATTTTGACTTAGAAAAATAACGTTATTTATTCATTATAATATTTGACTGCGTCTCATATTAAAATTTTTCAGAGTAAATTTTTTTGACCAAATACCCAGAAATTCCTCACTATCTCTTATCGTATTTATAGCTATTGGTGAAAATCCATAAACATAACAATAGGAATAGAATTAGCGTGGGTAAGTTGGAAGGCTACTAGGAATAGAGTTAAAATATAACACGCATGAAATTATCCGAATGAATAATTCATGAAAAGATGAGACCATTTGGGTGAGTAGATCCTGATCAGACATGCTTATATACTCTTTCTTACATCATAAAATTTGTGATCAAAACAAGAATGTATTTAAGTACCCCAATAACTATTATCAAAAAACCAATTCAATTCCAATATTACTACATGCGCCTGAGTTCATGTAATAAAATATTGTACCCTAATAACTCATGCCACTTATCCCGTTGTTGACCCTCAAAGTTTTAAGTTAATGCGCATGTACCTGACAAGTAGAATGTTTATAAGTCGCTTCGCTGAGTGAATGAGATTCAATCAATGGCTAGTGATGATGAGGAGGACAAAGGGAAGTGAAATAATACCTTTTCTCTTTCACTTCATGGCGCGAAATTTTAACTTTAAATTTGTAACTAGTTTTCTGGGTTTGTTTTCTCATTTTTCTCTTTGAAGAAGGTGGTTAGCATTTAATAAGATTTCAATGTTAACCCCTAGAATAAACTTCTCTCTCATAGTCACGTGCGACTGCCTTCATGATTTTTCTCTGCTTCCTTCGAAGCCTATCTCTACACCCTCTCCCTCAACTACTGCCCACCAATCTCATCTAAAGAACCTTCCCCCTTCTACTATCCCTTCTCGTAGACAGACAAAGCGACTCACTTCCTCTGCTCAAGCTAGCGTATCCCAAGCCACCTACACCTGACATCCCTTCGTCCGCGGTTTCTTGTCATTTGTTTGAAGAAACCCCACCAAAAGACCCGGAAACTTTTCCTCTTGCGCCACTCACCGTGAGACGCATAAAAGTCTTTTTTTTTACCCTGGTTTCTCTTTTAAAGAGAAAACGTTTCCTCAGTCCAAATTGAATTGCAATGGGAGAACTAATTGTTTGCTTTCCTTGGAACAGGAATAAATTTAAAGTGTTTGCTCAATTAGTTAGAGTTGTGTCCCAGTTCCTCGAATAAAGGATACACCTACGGATCTCATGTTCTGGGTGCCTACCCTAAATAACTCTCTTTAGCTTAGGTTTCTCCCACTATTAATCCAAAGCTAGACGTACAGTTGAATCTTTTTATCTTCCAATTATTTTTCGCCGGAAATATTAGAAGGCATGAATGAAAGACTATTCTAGGGATGATGTAGTGATTTATTTCTAATGCCTTCCAAACGGTAACATACAATGGTAAATAAACATAAACTCTCTCTAACAGTGAGAACAGCTCAAGAAACGAACATCTTGATGTGCACATTGATTCCTTACGCTCGCTCTCTCTCACATGCAGCGTTGCGTAATCATTAGGTGTTTCCGTCTAGTTTCTGATCAAAAAAGACTATGAGGTGTCGGTAGTATTTGAAATCCTGGGACACTTACCTTCGATTTTCCCTAGGATGAATTTATTGAACATAAAATCGGGATAATAACAAAAAAAATGAATGATTAAATGGGTTCGTGGTTAGAGATCTGGGAAATAAATCGAAGGACTTATTGCAACACAGAAAATTACAAATTCGTATAAATGGACTAAGTGGAGTGACTTTGTTAGCGCCAAATACTGGATGGATTAGACAACCCGTTAGGTACATACTTTGCGAATTCTTCAGCCTTTTTCTAAATCTTCAGAATTTGAATGAAAAAATGCTTTCACTTGTCTTCATTTTCAAGGGCTGTGAAAATGTAAAGGAAGAATAAATATATGATTATAACTTTCATTTAATCTTATCTTGAAACTTATTTTTGAATATTTCCTCCAATTTACATTTCTATCAAAGACCATTTTATTTCAACGCTGTCTCAGATTTTCCAAATTCATTCTTTTTTTAAATTTTTTGTTATGGTTTTTATTTATGCAAGGGCTGTTCAGTAATATCTTATTCCTTTCAAAATAATAATGCAAAAACACACATATCTCCCTCAAGAGATGAAATATTTACGATAACATTACCGCTACCCTTAAAACATTACCGCTAATTTAGTCCATTTCGATTACTTCAGGGAACTGGTAATTATTTTAGATAAGTCAATAGGTAAATAACAAAACGAACTAAACCAATTTTCACTGAGTATTTAAATATTATCAGGATAATTTTATTGACACCGGACACTTCATTTTAAAAAGCCTGCTGTTAATAAAATAAGGAGCTAATTCTGTAAGCTTAGAGACAAGTATGTATTTTCCTAATGACTATTACTATTGCCAATTTGACTAGTATGAGCTTTACTGCAAAAGGTTAAATCTGTTGCATCCTTAGTTAAAAAAACTGTTCATGCACCGCATCTTGTATTGAGAGATAATGTCAGAATTCTTGTCTATTTCATAAATTCGGCACTCACGCCATGTTTTTGAATTTAAAGATTTTGTTAAGCATAAACATACAAACTTGAACTTAACGTTATATCTTGACCTATCTAATTGGCTAAATTTTGACTTTACGGAAATCTACCTGAAAATTTGGAACTGCGTAATCTGTTAACGTGGAATATAAGGCAATATTGGCCATTTTTTGCAATATAGACCAATGTGAGATGCGCGTTATAATAAATTTGATGTCTTCCGATGCATATCAGAATCTTTTTAGAAGTTCAAAAAGATGATTAATATTTAGGTCGAATATGAAAACAACATGAATTAATATCAAAAGTCTACTAATTAAATTTGAAATGTTCTATAGAGAACATAACGCTTGTAAAATTCGATGACCAAATATTTAAGTTACAATTTAAAAAAAAAAGTGGAAGGTCCACCCAAGTGCCATAACAGGAATTTTATTACGGATAACTATATTAATAACTAGCTGAATACCCGGCTTTGCACGGGTTAGGGAGAAATAGTAATAGAAATATACTACATAAATAAAAACAACAAATTATAAGGTACAATAATACACTACTTTATACAAATTTAAGAATCTTTTTTATGTAACACCTGTTGATAAACTACATTTTCTGTTTCATATCCAGGAGAAAGAATATATAAATTTTTAGGCGAACCTACTCTGGAGCAAGCAACATAAAGTTGCCCGTGGCTAAAACATGGCGATCTTAGATCAACACCACAAAACTTTAAAGACTGTCCCTGTGATTTATTAATGGTAATTGAAAAAGCTACCCGGACTGGAAACTGTAATCTTTTAAAGTTGAAGGGAAGATTGGTTGGGATTAGAGGTATCCGTAGAATAAAAATTATTTCACCTTTTCCTTTTCCAGTTTAAATGACTGCCTGGATTATATTTTTCATTAATTTTGTCACACACAATCGTGTCCCGTTGCAGAGTTTTGGTGGATGTAAATTTCGCAATAAAATGATTGGAGATCCTACTTTAAGTACAAGGCGATGTTGTGGCAATCCAGCTGGATGAAGGGAATTTAGGAATTCCGTTGGATAATCGACGGCTTCGTCAGCATCCACTACGGTATCAACCGATTTATATTCAATCACGTCTCCTGGCAGCATGGCTAGTATCTCCTTGTTAATTTCATTAACATCATCGTTCTTAGGAGCAAGAATATGGCTTTTTCTCGCAACCTTTCCAATTTTTTATAATTTTGATTAACGTTGGGATAGACTGCTAGTATCATATCGCGGACAGTTTTCACCGATACACATAAATCTGATGACAATTTTATCATACCAGATGCTTCAATAACTAATCTATCTTCTCCAATCTCCAAAAGTTTATTTGCAAAATTTTGAGCATTCCCATCTCTTAAGAGGATTCGCATGTTTTGTTTAAGGCTAATTTCTTGGACATGATTCCATAGAACAGAATGTTTTAAACAGGCATAAATTTCATCGGCTGGAGTCGATTTTGGAATGACAGGCAGAGTTTGACGGAAGTCTCCACACAGGAGTACCAGAGCTCCTCCCATTAAACTGCAGTTTCCTCTAAGATCTTGAAGTGTTGCGTTGAGGGCCTCAAGAGATTTTTTATGAGCCATCGTACACTCATCCCATACTATCAATTTACATTCTATAAGAACTTGTGCCTGGCCGCTTGTTTTATTTATATGACATGTGGGATTTTCTTGTCGGGAAATATTAAGTGGCAACTTAAGGGCTGAGTGGGCTGTTCTTCCTCCTTCCATTAATGTCGCTGCAATACCTGAAGATGCAACGGCTAGAGCAATTTCTCCATGAACCCTGATTTCAGCGAGAACTAAATTAATTAAAAATGTTTTTCCCCTGCCACCAGCAGCATCAAGAAAAATGATACCTCCTTCTTGTTTATCTACTTGATCCATTATTGTTTCGTACGCGAATTCCTTATCTTCATTAAGAAGTGGCTTTTTATCCGCGATGTATGCTTCTAAGTCTAAGACATTGTAGCTAGTTTCACGTATATAATCTGGATAAAATACACCCTGTTGATCTTGTACAGGTGCAAAAAGACCGAGTTCCACTCAAGTCTTGTTAACCATGGTGATACACTTTTCCTCCAAAATAATCAAAGTTTTATTAAAAATGTCGGAGTTAAACGTAATATCCAATGTAGGATTTTCACTTCGAACTTTAGCCAGTATATCCTCACTCATTGATTCTTTATATTTTTCCCATAATGTTTTTGGGTTAGATGGATTACAGGAGGTTATTATGATGGCAAACAAAAATCGGATTTGTCCTGGAAGAGAAATCAAACTGGCCTCTCGCAATGAGTCATCCCAGTGTTGATCTCCTTCTAGCAACCCTAAATTCTGGCTTCTCTGAATGTCTCACATATTTCTCCGTTTACCGTTCTTAATTCTGCAAATGAGCGAGGTCCTCTAATGGTATGTAGAAGCATTCTTAAAAAATAACATTCGGCGTTGTTAGGATGGACTGTGTAGACTCGGCCCAATGCGTCACATGAATAAATATTATTCTCAGGATCAAAGTTGCCCATTTTTCTTCTACAAAAGACTTTCCTTGATGTATTCCACGTATAATATCTCGGCAATTCTGAATACAATAGTGTTCTTGCAAAAGTATCCTGCTGGCATAGTTGGAAAAATGCTGTTTCTATGACAGCAAAAAAGTAAACAAATTACATACATACAAACAAACACTCTCCTTTATATAGATGAATAGGGTTGAAAAAAAAGTAATTTTTCGAATGAAAAATTTGGATTGACAATTATCTTTTCGGGGCATGATTTTGAACGACACAAATAAGCTGAATATGCTCACGGAGAAATAGGCAGGAATGAAGAGACTTTTACGGAAAAACATGAAACCTCCATTGATTCTGATAATTAAAGATGCGGTCTTTTCAAGAGCAATTTTGCAGCACAGTCGCTCAATTCTAAATCCACCGCAATGAGATCTTTTAGACAGCCTTACATCCGTCTTCATATTGAGATGCGTGATTTCGGAAGAGTCTCCCGAAGCAAATATCCTTTGATATTTTCCCTCATCTCTGTAGGCCAATATCTGCTTCCATTTCCCCATCTTCACCCCTCCAATAGAGCTCACGCAACATCCTTCCCCTCAACCACTATCCATACGCCTTGCTCTGACCCCTCCGCCCCACCTCCACTCGATCCTTTCTACCCACACATTACCATCCCACCGACCCTAGATCCCAGAGAGCTCTGCGAAACTCCCATCCCCTCTCCCGAAAGACTGGACGAGGAGGAGGATGGATACTTTTCACGTGATTAAACTCCCGGCCCCTCGCCACACTCCCATCAATTCCTTCAAATCCCCAACCCATAACCTCTTTCCTCCCACACCTCACACCCCCACTCCGAAAACGGGCACTCTCTTTCATATTACTAAGAACCACGCCTACGGGCACGTGTAGCGAGACAACCAACCGTCAACTCTTACAGAGATACAAGGGTCAAGAAGAAAGGTCATCGAGGCATCATTACCCTTAGATTGGTGGTAATAATGGAAGCGGCGACTATGTAAAAGGACATCCAAAAACTATTCCAAACCCAAGTGTGGAAAATAGTTAAAATTCTGTCCCTACTTTTGATGGTAGATGCTTGCACGAAGAGAGCAAATAAATCTCATTATCACGTCAGGATAGTAATACCAGGTCATCCAGCATGCATTTTTGCATACAGGGTTCGTCCGGAAAATAAGTGTACTGAGCTCAGGAAAAAAAATTTATTACACTTTTACATATCTTAAGCTAATATTCCTCAAAATAGGACCCTTGTGAGTCGATACACTTGTTCCAGCGGCGTTCCAATTCCTGGAACGCTCCCGCGAAGGCATCATCGGGAACCTCTCGAAGACACGTCGTCACGGCCTCTTTGACGGCGTCCAAAGTCCCGCATCGCGTTCCTTTCAAACTCCTCTTTATCTTCGGGAACAGAAAGAAGTCCGGTGGTGCCAAGTCCGGGCTGTAGGGCGGGTGCGGCAGCGTTGCCACGCCGTGCTTGGCCAAGAAGTCCGACACAACAAGCGCGGTGTGAGACGGCGCATTGTCGTGATGCAGCCACCAGATGTTTTTGATCGCTGGCCGGACGCGGGCGACTCGTTTTCAAAGCCTGTCGAGCACATTACACTGCTCTGCTATCATCCGAACACTAAGACGACGATCAGAGTTCAGTACATCGCGAACTTTTCGTACATTTTCGTCGGTGAATGTCGTTGATGGGCGTCCAGGCCGTGGTTCGTCGTCGACCTCTTCTCTGCCCCCCACGAACATCTTGTGCCACCGAAAGATCATGTTTCTGGACATGGCTGACTCCTCGTAAGCCTGGTTAATCATACCGACAGTTTCGGTAGACGATTTCCCAAGCTTTACCGCAAATTCGATGGAATAACGCTGCTCCAAAAACTCCAAAACACGGCATCGCGTTCCGTGACGTGGGTCGAGCGTGGAGGTTCGCGTTAACAGAGCTCCTCACTACACCACAGCTCAGAGCCGACTTCCTTTTTCAGCGTCGCTTGCCAACATACACCCCTCCAATCGCAGCCCGTCAAAGCGGTGCTGGGCGCGCCTGGAGCGGCGGGAAAAAAGCAGTAAACTTATTTTCCGGACGAACCCTGTATATTTAACAAATTTTTTTCAGCAAAAATATGTTCTTTAAAAATAAAAATGTAACCTATTCTTAGAATAAGATGTGTCAATAAAAGTACATCAAAGGAATAATAATAATAATAATAATAATAATAATAATAATAATAATAATAATAATAATAATACTTTATTCATTTTAAAAATGGTACAACCATATTAAATGTCGTCAATATAAGTATTATTTAACATATAAACATACTTTCTTAAATGTGATGAAGATTGTCACAAAAGAATTCATCCAATGAGTAAAGTGGGGGAGCAAGTAACCAGGTATATACCCTATTCTTGAAACTCTTGATACCATCTGATTTCAACTGAGTAGGCAGATAGTTATACAGTCGTATGTTCATATTGTGAAATGTGTTGTAAGTTGATGACAATCTACAATAAGTAGTATTTAGATTCAATTTACCTCTTGTGAAATAGTTATGGAGGTTGGATCTTAATTGGTAAGTTTCTAGATTAACTTTCACATGAATCAGAGCCTTAAAGATATACAAACAAAATACAGTCATGATTCTATACCTAATTAAAAAAGGTTTGCAGGAATCACGTGGTGGTATATTAGCAAGAGAGCGAATAGCTCTCTTTTGCAGTAGCAAAATTTGTTTAACATGAGGGGAATGACCCCATAACTCAACACCATAATTCAAATGACATTGAAAGAAGGCATGGTAAAGTGTTGAACGATACTCATTTGAAATGATAAAGTTGAGCTTTCTTAACATATAAACAGCTTTACTAAGTTTATTACAGGTCTGACTGATGTGAGTCTCCCAATTAAGTTTTGTATCAATATAAATTCCTAGTATTTTAGCAGTTTCAATATCAGTTATTTTTTATTTAAGACTGCACACAATATGCTGAGTTTTGTTAGTATTTAATTGTAAATGATTAACATCAAACCATTCCTTAGCCTGTTTTTGGGTAGCGCTAGATCGTAACTTTGCATCTTCTGGATGTCGACACTTTTGCACAAAAGTAGTGTCATCAGCATATAAAACAGATCTAGGTTTCATATTACAGGGCAAATCATTAATCATGATAATGAAAAGTACTGGGCCAAGCACAGAAGAAGCAACTTACGTGAAAAGAGCCTTCAATTAAAATCCACATTATTTTTGCTGTTTCCCATTTACGAATTTGAGATGTACCTGTATAGGGACCGAATTCGATGAACTTCAACCTGCGGAATTCTTAAATCAAACAGCGAAATGATTGAATTGGAAAATACAGGTAATACCCGTATACCTGGGTACATTCATATATGCCGTCAACTTATATCCACTCTATAGCCATGTTATGGCATTTAAGTTACCAAAATTACAGAATGACAGAAATATTGCGATATTTCTTTATACATCTTAATTCAAGCCATGGGAATATGGAATAACCTGTTACCGTCTCAACATAGGAGTAATACACATATCTCAGGAATAATGATAACAATGACTGATATATGTAATGAATCATAACTGACAATATTTGTGAAAATTAAGTTAAGAATCAAATACGAAAAACTAAAATATACCATCCAAGTTCAGTTATATAGGAGAGCGCAAATATTACAAAGAGATATTAGAAATAGAATTGTATATATAATATACATATATACATATATATATATAATATATATATAATATATATGTAATATATATATAATATATATATAATATAATATATATATATATATATTATATATATATATTATATATATATATATGTATATATATATATATATATATATATATATATATATATATATATATATATAACTCAGTTATAATAATACAAGTACAAAAAATTCTCCCCTAACTAGTCAATTTATTTCAGGGATATTCAGAAATAATTAATTTTGTTTGTGTACAGGTATGTGTGTTTGATGGTAAAAACATCACGTTTGTACCGATATCTATGACACAGCGTAGGTAAGGTAGGAGTAAGCATTTTCTTAAGGAAATAATTCTGCACTGCAATAAGTTATTTCGTTCCAAATTTTTATTTTAGTATTTAGAAATTGTTTAAAGTTAAATTTGAATAATAGCTTAATAAAAGAACAAATACCAACTGATGAATTTAAGAGTCATAAATGAAGAATATCTGGCTGAAAGGCGTTTTGATACATCGGAAATAAATGGAAACCAAGGAAATAGTAATCGGAGTGTATAAAACGGGGTCAGTTCAGGCATACGGTTGGCATTTACTATCTTTGGCGTTAATCATATAACATTGATATTAACGGAGAATGCAAAAAAACCTGTAATACAACGAAAAATTTATCTTAAAATATTTAATAAATGTAAGACATGAAATACGTGAACGGTGTATCAGAGATCAGAAGAGCGGCAAGGCCAAATGCCAAACGATACCCCGCCTCTTAACACGTAAATGGCGAACTTAATGAACATGTCTATGCCAGCTAGTCGATTCTGGTGCCACCAATGTTGCATTACGACCAGGCGTAAAGGTCTATGAAACCCACCTGGGTTTGCGTGATTACGTCATGACGCTGATCGTTCCATTGCAGTTTGATGATGACCGTATTATCACCGAACACATGAAACCTCACCCTGTATGACAGAAGTGCTACGCATTTTTATTTCCTCCCGATAGCCATCGTAATTCCAGAAACACTTAGATCTACGAGCATTTCGGGCTAAATACGTTATCAAAGGAATCGGGATCTCGAAAAAGAGAAATGAGCAATTCGATTTTGGTAGATGAGAGGAAAGATAAAGATACAACATTAGCAACTCATCTACTTAAACTACAATACACCTAATTAAAATATTAAAATATTATTTATACTTATTATATTAGTAGTAAAATATTCCAAGTTAAATGTGGATTAGTATCAATATATTAAATGGACAGATACTTATTAAATGTTCTCAGTTTTTCTGACTCTCAAAATGATGATTATCTAGTCATTTACAAATACTAAACTAATTATTGCTAGGAATGCAAAGCGTTAGTGCTTATCTTATCCTAGCAACATATTTTTTGGCAGTAACACTAATTTATATTACATATAAGTATCAAATATATTTTAATAAGCGAAGTTTTCTTTATAATTAACAAGAGAAGTGAGAAGAAGCATTAATTTATTTCTGTGTTCTTAGATATAGAAAAACACACCAATATTGTGCGAAAAAATTGGTAGAATGGCCAGCCGAGGATAACGATCAAACATGAATCAATCAATGGAAGAATAAAAAGAGTAATACGGGATAAACCAAAATAAAATTATGTGGAAGATAAGGAAAAAGCGCCTGCTTAAAACAGGGATAGATTAGTTATTGGGACTTAGGATATTTTTTGTACATATGTCATAGGAACTTCAGTGAAAAAAGTAATATAGATTACATATTGATATTAGACTTTAACGTACATAGCCAGGTACGTAACATCAGCAGCAGCTACTATGATTACCAGAAATGTTTCCCCATGAAGTAATATACGTAAATGTTATGCTTCTCTTTCTTTATACAACATTTCGGCCACATACATTCTATTTAACTAAAAATAAATTTGATGATCAAGTATCTGTCCAATAGAAATTTAATCCATTTAAACTTCTTTTTCCAATTGAAATCATTTTTTTACTAATTTTAAAAATAATGTCAATGAGCCTTTCTCAATTAGCTTAAGGATTTTCGAAGATATTTTATTCTATATTTTTAGACATCCTATGTGATCACAATATATTTACATGTACATGTAAATGTGGGCTCGTGGACTACACATTTAATCTAAAGAAGAAATCGAGTATGAAACGGAGTTTTTACATTCCATTGTATTATTACTTTAAAATATTCAACTTCAAATGGTAAATCGCAATATTTTTCCACATCGTACTAGAATAAAAACTTCCATGAATTGAAAAAATATTAGTCACTCGGCTGAATCACTTAATAAAACTTCATCACCGCTGATTATTAAAATTAACCCTCAAAATTTTAAATTTTCTCGTGACACGTTATTGACCATTTGAATAAAACTGTCTTGATTGTGGTGATAAGTTTGGATAAAAATACATTACAAAGAATGGAAACTTACTCAACAAAATTACTTACACAACGGCACCTTGCTAGCACATAAAAAAATACGATATTTAGCTACCACACGCATCCATCCGACTCCATACAAACTTACGAGACAGTAGGGAGTCAACAGGCAAAGAATGGTGATAAGTTAGTCTTCCTTCGCCAATGAGTGCAGTAACGTTTTCATTTGTGTTTTTTTTAGGAAAGTGATAACTGTGGAAGAAGATGCTCTCAACAATAAGTTTGCTCTCGTGAACCCTCCCCAGAATCTATCCGACCCTATCATCGGCATTCACAACAATGGATTCGTCCATATGCACAACAACAGCCTACTAACGCCTCCTCCCCCGCCACTCTTCTCTCTATGATAATCTTCCCCCAGAACCCTCCCTACAACCAGCCCACCCGCTCTTGCATCCTTAGTCTCACTATCGTCCTACCCTGCTCTCCGACTCCCATCTTCCCAGACCAGAACGTCCACTGCTAACCTCCTCTTCCCTAAACGGTTTCCATCCTTTAGCCCCACACTCAACGTTTAGCATCCCATTCCACCATCCCCATTTTCTATGCCCTACTCCCCTGAAATCGGTCCCCTTTCCCCCGCGCTTCAAAATACCACCCTCGGGGAGCCCGCGCGCTAATCCGCAAGCAATCCCATCTCCCTGGTCTCTCTCCATCACCCACCAGCCTCTCGTTCCCGTGCATAAGCCCGCCAGCGCTCCCTCCCTCACTGACTCATATCCCCTCCCGCCCCACCCCCTCGTCGACGCTATCCGTCGGATTCAACACGCCCACGCTCGGGACACCAGGGACAGGTAGCCGAGCGACGGGATTTCGAGTCCCCAAAGCCATGTATCCTATAAAAAAATAAAAAGCCCGTCCTATCTTCCGTCATCCACGACTCCCCATAGCTTCGGAAAAAGACCGCCTGGCGCTCGCACACTGCGTGCTCCGAAAAATTCCACTCACCCCCTCCCCCTGCGTATGGAGCAGTGGACTTGCAATATCGGCCCGTAGTTTAAGGGGAGGAGGCCCGTAGTTTACGGATCGCCCCAATGCCTCATAACTTTGTGGCGGCTGACTGGGTAAAATGTAGTGACACATAGTTTGATAAAAAGACGTAATCGAACGAGGAGGGGTTTTTCATGGTTATCATACGGCTCTTGTAATGGCTAGTACTGGAAATATATCAAACAACAAATTTATTAGATGTGACTGAGGAAAAAAATATCTCTTATCGTTATATTGAATAATTACATTCCAATAATAAGAATAAACTGCTACGCGACCGGTGCCTTTAATATTATCGAAGAATAAATGCCTACTTATCGTATACAAAATTGATCTTTAAATTTAATGTTTATCTCTGGCTCAACGAATTCAGGAATTCCTCAGAACAATTATATTGCAAAGTCAATTTTAGCATATAGGTCTAAAATTTACAAACATTTTGCACACAGAAAAGATTTTATTTGTGATCAAAAAATTCAAGCATTAACGGAAATTAAGTTCAAATGAAAAGATAAACCAAGTTTCTGATGGTACATATAAAATGCTTAATTTCAAACATATGAAAACTTGTGGAAGATTTATATTTCTTCTTCATATTGATAAGGACCTAGGTGCTCACTCATATGTACTTTATCGCTATTACCAATGAAATTCATATCGGTTAAATAGAATATGTGTTTTATTTAAGTAAATCATACTAGGTAATCAGAACATTCTTCAATTTAAGGAGAGGTTAATTCCGGATTTCCTGAGACTATATTGTGTAATCATTATTAGAATTTATTTATTTTAACATTAAAACAACAGAATATGCCAATTTCCCACGCACGAGCTAACTTAACCCATTAAAATATACCATACACTATTAACTACCACGTGATGAGGGAAATTTTAGAATAGCTATAAATTGCCGGCTTCTATTCAAATAATGGAAATTACAAAAAAATCATAAACAGCTTTTTTGACTACAATATAATAAACGTACGCTACGTTTCGTTGGACGTCATATAGAAAGAAAGAAGCAAATATCGGAGAAGAGGAAGAGTTAAGACCCAAAAAATTGAGGACAAAAATAGTTATTTCATTTATAAAAATTGATATTTAGCAAAATGGAAATGAGAAAACAAGGACCTATATGGTAAAACGGAAGGGTAGGTTGAGGGAAATCTCTTTGTATGGACGGAAGTTTTAGTGCCTTTACATTTCTTTGGACCGCTGGTTTACGACCATGATAACAACCATTTAATTAATCAATAGGAATTGAATGACTGGAGATAGTCCACGATGAACATAATTGGACTGAAACACCATCTTTCATGCAGATTAATAGAGATTTCAATTTTTTAAATTATCAATATGCCACTAAAACTGGATCTGCAAATAAATGCCATATGCAACACTTTCTTGTCCGTCGGAAGAGCTAGAAATTAATTAACTATTAATTAAATTTGATATCTTGGTAACAAAACTTTATTGCACGCAATACAATTATCTATTTGGATTTATTAGCTGTCATGCAAATAATATTTATATAAATAGTATGATTTCCTATAAATATGATGAGTGCTGTGGCACTGTGTTTTACCAATTGAATGCAATAGGGCTAAAAAACTAATTGATTAGGAGACGCACGTTGTAATGTTCCTTTCATAAAATAAAACACAGCCTTAGATGCAGACTTGAACGAAACACACTAAAGACTACGCAAATCATGCAACATATAATTGGATATATGTTTACAGTATTTTCAATATTTCTTTTGTTTTATGAAGGAATTTAATATTCCTGGATAAGTAGTACTCAGGTCCTATCCCTTGTAAAAACAGAATGGAATCACGGGGATAAATGAATCCCTAGGCATGCATTCCTTTAAGTAAGATTTTGCGCCGTAATAAGACAAGAAACCAATTTCATAATCGAAGAATGAACGTTCATTCCGTTCATCCCCCACTCGCTATTGTTCATCCTACTCATACTCATTTTAATTTCTTCACTTCCACCGCACTCTTTCCAATACTTGTTTCCTCCGCGCTTTCGCTGACGCTAACATTTTTTCTTCCATTTTCTTAAAACAGCTCCAGCTGCCTTTTGTGCTCTACTACTGAAATGCGAATCAAAAGCTCTTAGGGCCCCTCGAGGAAAGTGGGTTAAAAGGAAACTCCCACTAAGAATTTCTTGAAGATTGAAGGTTTTTAAAGAGAAGAAATGAGCGCATTTTTATCTGGTTCACCTTATTCAGTAAATAATGGGTTGAAAAACTGCGTCTGAACACTGAAATATGTCTTCGTATAAATTGCCTTCTCAAGATGCAGAAAGAGAGGGAAAATCGAGTTCGGTCGCTTTTTATTTAATGGCTTCAGATGGAACGTATTTCATTGCGACCACTCCGAATTACAATGGAAATTTCACGAAATCATTTGTATATGGCTCTATTTCTTTATTTCAACACAACAGTAGGGTAAAGAATTGAGAATATTTTCTTTGCATGAACAATAACACAAATAAAGTAACCTATAGGAAATATTAAGCTTTATAGGTAAAAGTTCAAGATGAATGATGGTGGAGTGATAAGTAGTTATTGAATATTCCAAATCGCTGCCTAGAACAACTTCAGATGGAACAATCATTATAAGTTTATGGAAAATTTGACTGACCTCTACTTTGCGATTATAATTATATATACCGATTCACTAAATGAAGAACACTTCCCGTTTAATTCCACTGTTCTTTATTCACGTACAACTAGGTTCAACGCTTAGGCGTCATCATCGGGTATCCGATGACGACGTCTAAGCGTTGAAAGTAGCTGTAAGTAAATAAAGAGCAGTGGAAATATGCATTGTGTTCTTCATTTAATGAACATGAACTTCCATAAAGTTGTGCCGGGAACAATTGAATACTTATAAACTGATTATTGACGGTAGTTATTTTTCAGCAAGTGCATACAGTTAATAGCTCGTTTAGTAAAAATTCAACGCTTAAAGTGCTAACAAATCCTACCAATTATTTCTTTAATTCTCCGCACTTCATTATTCCACAAATGTATACAATATATGGATGGGTGTAGTGACTGAGGTAAAGGCATTACTTTTCTTGTAAATGTAAGGTCTCCGAAAGTATTCACAACATTATGCGTCAACATTTTATAGACGCAAATGATTAAAAATTGCTTGTAATATGATTAGGTTATCAAAAATTGACTTATTTTTTAGATAAAATTTTTCCAGGGGATTCAAAGAATGGCTTTTCACCAATCTTTCCTTTATCCGAAAACGAACAATAGACATTAAATGAATGTAGAAAATATATTTTTAAAACTTTATTACTTCACGTGCTGCAATGGCAATGTAACTTGCAGTGTCTCCAAATATAATATCTCATCGAAAGCTGCTTGTACTGGATGTTGATTTCATAATCATCTCATATTCTTAGTTTATAAAAACCCTTCTATTTAAGTCCAAATTATTAACTTAAAAGAACTATATCTGAACTAATTTACATTTGAAGTCACTGCTTCTGTGCTGAAATGCGCTCTTTTTGAAAATTATTTGTCTAGTAGCTTCCGAATGAAATGGTTGTGCGGAAGTCCAGGAATTTTTTATTAAAATAAACCATTTACGATTTTGGACATTTTATATTTATTTATTTGAACTTTATCATGGGATTCAAACAAGGATTTAACTGTTCACTCTGAAAAATATTCCTCGATCATAAGAATATAACATACTAAACAAGATGCGTATTTAAGGAGTTAATGATAACTATCCCAGACTTTGTAACATGAAATCAGCGCGTCGCTCACTACGATGTCAAGACTTATGCTATGTGGAATCTTTTTAATAGTTGATTACCCTGTCTAAACAGTTTTTTTCATTTTACAAAGAATGTGCCGTCTTTAGCAACTTAATGCAACTAGATATGGAAGAAAACAGGGCAAAGGTTTCCTAAATTTCTTTGCAACTGGTAGCCTTGGTGCCCAACTCAAAAAGAAAAAAACTGAATGTACTCCTTTCCTCCAAAGATCATAATGCTAGTGTGTTCTCTGGATGTCTTAAATACGAAAAGGAAAATGATTAAATATTATGAAAATATTAGGAAATGATGAAAATGGTGGCTATAAACTAGGGTCTGCTGGAATTTTTTTTCAAATCAATTATGCAATAATGAAGATATTCTTTTTAAAGATGTTAAAGATTCAATTGTTATCTGGAGTACCATGAATTATGGAATTAATTTTTACTAATTACGTAATTCAAGCTATTTTCTAATTGTTCGTTTCTGATAATCAACGTTTTTCTGAGTCATTCATAAACTCAAAAATAGAAAGGAAAAGTGCACTTTGCAGAAGTTATTCAATTTTCAATAATAAATTGTTGACAAAATCTCTATGTAAATACTTTAAAAATATCTTAAAATACCACTTCAAAAATAAAAAGCAACTTTTAACGTATTCAAATAAAATTTTGCAATTTAACGAGAATTAAATATTATATTGCAAAATTTAAGAGGTAAATTTAATTTTATGACGATACATACGAAAATAAATATTAATTTTAATAAGTGTCCGATTGTCACAAAGAGGAGCAAGCTCGTAATGAGGAAAATTAAATCCCTGAAACTGAAGTCGAGGACAGTAAATATGACGAGATTCTAATGCTGTGAGAAAACTTCGTTAATTTATATCAAGAAATTAGGGCTGGAGCGTGGATTGAATGGTGGAATAACAATATTTGTTATACTTGCTTGCACTCATTCTGAAACAAAATTCAATTAATTTCAGCATAGAATTCCCAAGAACGAAATTCGAATAAGTGGAGCGCATATGAATGCAAATATAATATCATAACAGTTAATATATCTAGCGTTCTGCAATATTTTTCTCAATGAGTAAAGAAAAGATGCCTCATATTATAATTTTAAACAGCGAAACAAGAATAAATATATCTTTATCGGTCTACATAATAAATTACCCAGAGAGCAAGCGCAAGATCATGTAACATGGGGTATGAGAATATCTGTCATGGAAATCGTTCTATTATTTGATGTTGCGACTGTGAATTTGGAATTGCGCGTAATGTCATTGTTCATTATTACCTTGCTCATTAACAAGAAAAAGTATTTAGATAATTTTTTCCAGCTCAGTGACACGATTTCTTGGATTCTTTGTTGGATCCAAGAGGCGAATTGATGAGCGGCGCCTCAGGAGGCTTGAGTGTGAATAGAAAGGGCGGAGTTTGGGTACGGCAGCGGAGTGAAAGAGACCGAGGAAGGAATTAGGATGTCTTTCTCATTTTATTTCTTCATTTCGAGTTGAGGGGCACGCATCATAAAATGGGGTGGGAAACGTGAGAATTCGCGAAGTGGTTCGCCTTGATGGAGCGGATTGATTCGGCCGTGCGAAATGGCCTGCGGAGGAGTATACTAAGGGTTGTGGGGGAGAGAGAGAGCACGGGTGAAAAAAAGGGCTGAGATTGGAAAAAAATGGAAAAAAAGGAGGAAGGAATCTGAGAGGGAATTAGAGATAAAAGGAGCAAGTATCAATGATTCGGTAGATAAAAAAATAAATAATTAAAATCGAAAGCCTGGGAGTGGGACCGGAAAAACATCAGCGATACCCATCTCAAAACGTGGCATTCGTTTAACATCTTAAATAATTTGCCAGCACTAAATACATAATTTTTCAATTTTGGTACAAAAATAAAACGAGAGATGCCATGATTTTGAAAAATCATCTCAAAGCAATGAATACGTAAAATAAATTCTTGGTAGTAAAAAAAAAACTTGGTGATGTGTTATATTTTTAAGTTAATGAATAAATTAACAATTAATACCAAAAAGGTTAGTGTATTAAAAACAACTCTTTTACTAAAGCGAATACATCCCGAACGGGTATCAATATTAGCTGTCATCACCTGAGTCGAACAGCTTTAGCGTTCTACTGCACTTTGTGTGAGTTACTCAATGCCGCGCTGGAGTTCATGATTTCATTCCGCATTGAATGAAAGTTAACACACTAAAACGCGTTTTGGCATTCCATTTTGTAAGCGGACAGTTTCAACAGAGATAGCAATGTATTCCCATGGCGTTTATCATGTGTCCTCTTCGCATTTCCCCATCCACGCAATCAATCAAAATGCTACTTGGACGGGGATTTATTTGCGGGATTCGGGCAAACCAAGGAAAATTAGGTTATCAATTAGTTTGCACGACTGACTTTAAGCTCATCCCTTCTTGCGAAAAAGAATTGAGTGTTTCAGCAGATACCGTGCAGAAATAATACAAGCATGTTGCAGATTAGACAAATGTGTGACGATCTACAAGGTGAGAGGAAGATTTATGCCCAAAGATTCGGAAACGGAAACGTTATTTCCCGCCTCGTTTGGAGGCGTGGAAACTCACCCTAACGGCGATTACAAGAGAAATAACACTCTTTCTAGTACAGAGACACATTGCCACCGTACGAGCTAACTGACAAAAAATCACACCAAGTACATTACATTGGCGTTGACAATATTACTAAGACTTTATAGGTGAACTAATACAATAATCGTCATCAAGGAAAGACAATCCGAGAAGACTGTTTCCGCAGATAAATCTAGTAAAAAGATAACTGTTGGAGTTAAATGTCTCCTACTTTGGGAAAAATATTCAGTTGTAGAGACCTTTGACCTCAGAACCCTTGAATGAGTATAATGCAATCTTACTGTAACATTTTTATTTTAGGGGGCAAGTATTGCAGAGGAATATTTTGTGTTGGAGTAATGGGTGGTCTTCTTGCCCCAGTTATTACTCATCATGTTAGGCAAATTTTCACGAATTGAAAAAAAGGGACGAGAAAAGGAGCGTGCTTTAAGCTCACACTAATATTACGATACACGAAAGTTTAATTCCAAATGTAAATTCGCATGGGCCATCAAACAAGCTGGCATTTCCTCGTTTTACTATTCTCGAACAGGATGTCGGGAATCGAGGGTTTTGACTTTGCATGACGTCAAAAACACACTCATGCACCGTCGCTTCATTTATGGCGCAGATGAAACGGACATGAAGCAGGGCGCGCTAATGACACAAAGAGGCATTAGGTCATCTCCTGTCCAGTTGTAGCCATTACTAGGATCTTTATGTATCCACTGGGACAGATATCACCTGAGCGTGTTTTTTGCGTCAACGGCACCGACGAGGAATGAACCATGCCTTGTACACAGGCAATTTGAAATTTTAAACTATTTAAAAAAATCCACAGAACCAAAGAAGAACTCCAGTTTACTTTCTATATTATTTGCGTGAACATTCTTACTACGGTTATAACCTCAAGTATTCATAAACCCAAGAGGGATTTGTAGAAAGAGCTATTTACCGAGTACGCAATGCATTTATATCAATGATACCAGCGTTCCCTCTGCCACATTGTGATAACATTTTTGATCCTTTAATTCTTCCACAGTTCTGCACACATTTTTCATGGTGGAGATTAAAATTGACAATCTTCTTCATTTGTCAAAGATTGCCAACAAATCAATGCCTCTCATTTTACCCTAACTCATTATTAACTTGGCGAGGATAACATGAAATTTGGATGCATTTTCATAATATTACTTGTCCCAAAATATCAACGACATGCACATATTCTCTCCATTCCAAAGCTACCTAATAAAATGCCTTAACGGTCATGTTCTTAAAGGTGCTATTTTATCTTTCACGTATTCTCTTTACTATTCATAAATAACTTTTTGTCTAACCTAGGCTACTCGGGGTGGATTTTCCATTGACATGTACTGAATATATGCCACACTATCTGACTCCGTGTACACCTTAAATACAGTTCCTTAACCCTTTATACTTAATAAAGCTATTGGTTCGACACGAAACAGCATGATATCGATATCTCAAGAACAGAAGCTCATTCGTTTTGTTCATTAAGATTTCATTTCCGGAAGAAAGGAATGTGCAGGAAAAGACAATGAATGGATGAAACTTAATTTTAATGTTTACGAGCTACTTTGATTGGATAATGGTTATAAGAATCCTCTGTTACTTCAAAGGTATTAGACATGGTAGGCCATTCTTTTTGCAAGGCGAAAGAGGATGATAGTACAGCTTTTATGATGAAGGGCGAACTATCAGTGTCCGTTAGTCTTCACCACGCACACATCCTGAACACCAGGAAACCTTTCCGGTGGGTGAAGACGAAGTCTAACTAATCAATAAGTATGCGCAGCAATTATATTTAGGCCTAATACTTATGATATACGAACATTTCAACGCATGAAAAATGTCGGTGTCCAAATATGCACTTATATCAAAATTAATTGCACATATTATAGCACAAAAGATTATATATGTTAAAGCTTAATTCATGAGACTTTATCTTATTTACCTTCCCAAAGTAATGGTGTTAATTAATTTTTATTAATTTGAACAAAGATGAAAGGCATGGGAAATAAGGTTCCACGCTCACAAAGACGCAGAATTCTTACGTTTACCAAATGAGTATAGGATATAATAAAAACTAGCTCAAAAATGGTAAAAGATATATCCCAGTTCATTACCAGTAATTTAAATATTTACATTATTTCTATATTTAAAATTCACAATATAAGGGAAATAAGGATACTAATATTTCATTTAAAGTCTACGAATATTTTATTCCTGAACCACTGTAGGAATGGCACGATTAGCCATTCAATTGTATAACTTACCATCAGTACTAAGTTTGCCGACTGTACTTGTTACAGAAGTAATAACAAAATATGTTAGAATTTAGGGGTTCTCTGATCTATTAAATGTTTAATTAATGAAAAATTAAAGTGAACGATAAACCATTACAATTCCAGAATATGTAAGCATTCTGTTTCTATATAGTTTGAGATTTTAATTTAAGAATTTATGTATCGACAGTATCTGCTGTTGTATGAAACAAAATCTCAATATAATAATATTTGACTCTATTTCTTAAATTTTCATTTTGTTCAGAAGCACTCAGGGTATAGTTTCATAAATTGAACAAGTTAACAACAGATACATTTAGCAATAGAAATATTTTCTCTTAGAGTAGGTGGTGAATATATATTCATTTCAAGACCTATGGAAATTTTTAATAAAACACATCAAATAAAATAATCAAAATTATTCATGAAAATTCATTTAAATACTTAACCCTAATTAAAAAGGGCACGTCTAAGGCCAATGCCTTGGGAAACTAGTTTTACGTTGGTTAGGCAATAGATAATAGTTTCACAAAGTTAATGAGTTCCACCGTCAACGATAACTCATCTAAATACTAATAACGCAATGCATTACAATTTTGATCGAACTTCCTTTCTTAACGTGCTAGAAAGGATAATGGCTTCCGTTAAATCGAGTTACCCTAAATGGCGTTCATCTTTTGAAATAACTTCGAGAATCCATGGATGAAGCTACAGTGAATGATTGGGTTCTAAAATCCATATCAGAAAATTAGGACTGGAAAACTCATGGCTATATTGCTCAACTTGGTCATCAGTTTAGGCTTAAATAAAAATATAAACCGGCATTTTTAGTCTAATTTACCACATTTCAGTAAAATTGAAGTATGGGCTAAACGATGATAAAGCTCAACATACTCGTATTTGAAAATATAATTCAAAATCCTGAAATAGATTCGTAATCAGTAATAATTAAAAAATATTAAGGACGTGTAACTCATCTTGGAAAATGAACAACTTGTATTAAAATAATTCAATTTAATTCCTGGTTTAAGATGGTGATCAGCAAGGTCATATTACATTATTTATTAAAAATTTAAAATATGCCCAATATTTGCTGAATCCCATAAACAAAGTCTAGCTAAGACATGAGGTAGTTAACAAGCACACCCAACTTCGGACGTCGAATGATCATGGAAAATAAATTATTTTCAAGGAACGAGTGCGAGATCGTAAATGAGGAGGATTAACAGTAAATAATGGGGCCCTTCTTTCTTCATTTATAAAAAATAAATTGAAAACGTATCTTTGCAATAAAGGTCAAAGACTTCATCGAGCCACATCACGTGGTGTCCGCACGCCACGCCCAATTAAGGGGATTCTGCCCGTGGGGTGACACTGTAATTCAACTTGGAGAGACAGAAAAAATAGCTCTTTATAAATCATAGAAAGCCAGTTAAGCATATTCATTTAAAGTTTTCAAGATGAAGGTAAAGGAAAAACTTTGGTATTCCATATAAAAAGGTTAATTATATTAAACGACCAAGGTATGAGATCTCGTTGTGATGATGCGCAGCATTGATCGTATTTTTTTTAAATTTAACTTTTTCATGCGGAATAGCAAAGTTTTTATCTACCTTAATCATGAAGGAATTCCGCCAAGTTCAGCCTGAAACTGTTATGTTGAAAATATTCACCTCTATAGGTTTGCTAAGTACATGCTGATTCTAGATATAAAAGTTGAGTGATGAATTTTTCGCTGAGAATTTTGAATCACGCAACAACATTTGTGACTCTTCAAAAGTTTCCTTTCTTCCATATTTCCATTACGAATCACTGCTATGGATGAACCAAAAAACTAAAAAGTACTTAAAAGGTAATGTTTGTTTCACTCAAAGTTCAACTTTCCATTCATCATAATGGTAGAAAAATCTGTTTAATATAAATTATGAAATTACAGGTATTTTGGTGCTCCTTCTCAGGGTTTACCTAGTATGCTACGTCTCAAATAGGTTATTGAAATGATTTGGCTAGAAATAACCAACTAAACTGTAACATGATTATTTCCGAATATTTAAACTGTTACTACAGAGTAACTATTTTTCACGCATCTTTCGATCAGGGAAATGAATGTCTAATAAATATTTATCTAGTAGGTAGTACATGAAAATTAATGAGACTCAGCAAGTAATTACCGCCCTTCTTCGCTTATCATTCGCCTATCTCAAAGTTCATATGATAATAATTTTTAAAATTTCAGCTGTTAAATGAGAATTAGAATCTGTAGAATAAAAATTTCAGACGTAATGTTATAACACTATAGTACTTATCCTGATGCATGTACTCATAAAATTTTTCCAACATCAAATAAAGAAGAATTTCATGGTACCGTGGGCTCCTTTTTAGGTATTACTGTTCTACCTACCAGAGTTATTTTTCACATTTTCGTTTCTTTTAAGAAAATGTATATTATTATATAATCTTGAAAATATCCTATGAAAACCTGATATTTTATATGCATGATGGAATTTTCCCTGATTTCTCAATTTTCTAAATCCCAGCTAACCATGGCTAAGGAATTTATAGTCTCCGGCGTTACATTATGGAATTTGTACAAAATATTCAAGTTAAATTGTTTACTTTGCAATTCCACATACTTTATTTAAAAACACGACACAGGTTTAGACGTTTAACGCCATCAACATGTGATAATGATTACATTCAACGTTGAAACCTGGGTCGTGATTTAAATGAAGAGTGTGGAATTACAAAGTTAATAGTTTTATTTTATGTCAACCGTTTAAGGATGTTCACCTCTCAAGCAGTTTTAGAACTATAGTTTCCAGATTATTAAGCTTTCTATTCCTGTCATATTATTATTATTCCTACTAAAATGAAATGCATTTAAAATCAAAAATACTTTTTCTAAAATTTTCAATGCTAAATGTTGCATTAATTTGAAAATTAAAATTAAAAAATGACGCCATTGTACGAAAAACACTTGAAGAGAGTGTTAAGTATCAATTAAGGGTTATATGCGATTGTGTATATATTTTGCGAGTTAGTGAGTAACTTTGCTCCATTTGTTCGTTATATATTATTTATTTCTGCAACCAAAGTAAGAATATGAATGATATTTTCCTTTTATTGATGTCGAGTAAGAAGTTATCATGTTCCTGTCGGGAAAAATGCGATGTAGTCCGGATTTATAATAAATTTGAGGCACCAATAAAATTGGAATCGCAAAAAGAAGTAAAAACAAGAAAATAAATGAGGCTGTCGAGCCAAGAGAGAATTACTTGAGGGGAAGCAGGTACCGGGCGTTGGGGTGCGTGAGTTAAGGATGGGGCAAATAATTTGGGTGAGGGATAAGAAGAGAGGAGCGAGAGGGAGAGGAAGTTGTCGCCTTGGCGACGGCGACATCCGACGTGCGCCCCGGCTCGGCAGCCATCAACGGAGTGGCTGCGAGCAATTCTGGGGGTGGCGACGGCGGCACGGACGCTTGTCGGCTCAAGGATGGGAGTCTAGGAGGGAGGATAGGGGAAAGAGCCGTCTTCTTGACGCGGGAGCAGGAAGCAGAAGGAGATTGATTGGGAGAGGAGCAATGTGGAACTCTTCACAGCATGACTGCATTAAGGCAGTTTCCTTTTGCCGAAGTCTTTCAGGGGTTTTTCCGCTATTGGCAAAAACTAACGCACGTTTACCTGCTTTAACTGTTTTTTTAGTACATGAGATGTGAATTTTATATTAGTCAACGATTTTAAGCATGCCTATTTAAATATTAAGTATGTAAAGCGTTACATAATTAACTGCTTATTTGGCTCGCGAAAACCAAATCTAAATGTGAAAGCCAAATATCAAATTTCAGATGATATTTTGAAGACACTTATTGTTAGTTCTGTTTGTGCACACACCGAAAGTGGGAAACAAAAATACAACTGACACAATTTAAGTATTGATTCCTTAACGAATACATAAAAACAATTAACTCCTCAAATATACGAAAAATCTTCCAATTTAAAAGAACAAAAACAATTTGGGCCTGCAGAAGTACGTAAATGACTAGTGGCTGTTGGAGTTTAAAGCCTAAAGCACTCGTGGGGAAAAAAATCAACTTCGGGTAATTTGGCTTCCGAAAAGAAAATACTATGTACATAAAACTTCAATTGGACCAGGTTCAAACCATCATTTTCAATCTCTAAAAAGGGCAGCTCGATTTCCAATCCTCCGGACGGTTTTGAAAATGAAAAACGTAGTAAAATATCAAATATCTAAAGAATGATATGCCATAACCCGACTTTTGCCTCTCCGCGGACATTTAGCTCCTTCATAAAATCCAAAATTACATATAGTATTGAAAGATCGGAATATTTACCTTTCAATATGAATCAGCTATCAGTGCAAGCGCACCGGAAAACAGGAACACAAGTATATTCACCCATCTTAAGTCTTAAATGAACGAGTAATAAAGTACTTTCGGTTGATTTTTTTAATTTTTAGGTCATTTGCCGAAGGTAAATGCAAACTTACCAACAATTAATAAAAGCCCAAATGGCGACAACCAAGTCTTAAATATGTGTAAATGAAATATGAAAATAAAAACGCACGACTATATATAAAATTCGAGATGGAAAATAGGCAGTGAAATGAAAATTAATGGCTGATCGATAAAACGGAAAACAATTGATAAATATGGAGCAGACGAACCGACAGGGGTTTGGAGAAGCAGGGAGATGAAATAACGGAATTCGGTAGATGAATTTTAGAGGCGTCGACTAACTTTCCTAAGTAGTCCATTGGGACGAACTTGGGGAAAGGCTTGAAATTGGCTCGGAATTTTACGGGGAAAGAAGTCACGGAACTGGGTGGAGTTTTGGAGTGCAATTACAACGATTTTCCAAGGGTCACCCCATCAAGTTCATCGCCAAGGCAAAAATGGTGAAAATTAGCCTCTTCACTGTTAGATATTGGTTCCGTGCGAAATGGTTCAAACACGAGATTCCCTTGCCCGTGCACGCTCATCTTTCTCAAACGGGAAATTAAGAATCAAGGGAAAAGTTCCTGTGGGGCTCTTACATTCATGCTATCATGGCATTTGTCCAAGGGGAAATATGTATTCATAGCAATCTGTGTAAATAAAAATTCTCGTCGTCGTTTGACGTTATTTGCACTCACTTAGACCATTGGAAAGTATAAAAAATATTATTTTTCGCTATAAGTAAAAGTATTCGTAGCATATGGTGTTTTTGCTACTATCCTGCAACAAAGGAATACTTTCATATTTTTATGTGCGGAGATATATCGGTTGCTATGTGAATATTAGAGTATGGCATTTTTTTAGCATTTTTGCAATTTTTTTATTTTAAATTTAAATAACTCCTTACATGCATATAATAATGAAATGAAATATAAACTGAAACACTGACTACTTATTTTGTGAAGATTTGAAAGCAGTTTTAATTATTTGGAAGGTTCAAACCGCTTGGTCTAAAATTCTATATGCCTTTATGTCTCAACTTTTCATGGAAGATGCCAATTTCCTCATCTCGACCAACAAAACAATAAATTTCTGCAACTGGTATAAATATTGTACCTCCATATGGCTTTTAAAGGCATATGATATTAGGGCAAAAAATAGCGAAAATGTTATATAATATAATGTCTTATTTTTAGTAGCAGTTTCATATCCTTAAACACGTTTCCTCTTTCAAAAAATGTGAACGCTTTTTTTTCATCTTATGTGTTTGGATGAACTTGTAAAATAACCATTACCACCGCTAATAGAATCCCAGTTCTGTTCTACCTCTTTTTAAAACAGATATTGTACTGTACCAATTGTAAATAAAGTGCGTTGAGATCTAAGGTAACTGGAATTAAGAAGAATTAAAGGCAGCTTCAATATTTAAAAAAATGTTTTAACCAATTTGTGACATATTTGAAAATGAAAAAGCTATTGTTGTTAATGTTTCAGAAAAAGTATTTAAATATTTATATTCCTTCTTTTTCTTAAATGAGTTATTTTATTTTAAATATATTCGTTGCACGGTCAAATTTATTAAGAATGTTAAAGATTCATTCAAGAAGAATAACATATATGTTTGGGAAAAATAATCCTTTAAAAATACTGCACAGGTTTACAGATGATAAAAATTATAAAGGCAATTTTTGTTTTAAAACGAAAACATTTTAAATTATACAGCAAATAGGACGCTTCGATCATCGATCGCATTATATTGTACAAAAAGGGTGTACATTTTATCAGTCTTTAATCAGAGCATTTGATCAATTAATTGAAAATCTCTTGTGATCGATAACGGTAAAACTCTCAGCTTTTATCGTTCAAGAGTATCAAGATTTCATTGGACAATGAGGTTATCCCAACGGGGTTCGTCTTCGTTTTATCTCTTCGTCAGATATAATTTTCCCTACAGTTAGTCGTTTATCTTATGGGAGATATTCAGAGAGACGAATTATTTCTTACCCCTAGTTTCTGAAATTTTTGCGAATCTAAAATAGGGTCAGATTCACTCCAGTTGTCTCTTAAGGCGGTTTCCCATTTTTCATCGGCTTATGAAGTCACTCTCCTACCACGTTATCCAGACTCTGTGGTTATTAACTACGAGAACACAGTATAAGCTATAACTTAACCTCAAAAATTGAAATAAAAGGGGCGCAACTCAGGAATGACAGAAGTTCCCTACCTTTCCCATAAAGGCGAAAATATATTATATTTATGAGTTTCCTGTTCAGCTTTTCATTTGATAGATATCATAAATCTGAAATTCTTTCTCCTGTTACGTTAATGATGATGTTAATTGATTAATAAAAAATTGAAAAATATGTATATTTATTGATCCGCATTATAATTATCTACTATTACTGCCTAAATAATTTGAATTACAATATTTACAATCACTAAAAATCATCGCACTATGATCTCGATCACACGTGTTCACGCATTTATGAGGCGTCGACGCAATAAATAAACTCTTTCCCAACAAAAATAAAATTAAGAGCGTTTATTATTAATTTTTGGCAACATTCAGATAATCCACATTTTCAAGTTCGCTTGCAAAACAGTATTAACAACATAGCCATGCCCGATTTGCACGGTATGATGATAGAATATTTTTCGTATTTTAAATGGCTGGTGTTAGGTGATATTTTATTTCACGATCAGTCCTTCTACGCCAATCATTACATGCTTTAGTTCCAGGGGACCCACCCCAAACCGCAAACGGTCACCAAGGTTTTCTAAAAATGGTCATAACCGGAGATGAGTCATGGCTATGATCGTAAAACAAAAGCTCAGTCTTCCCAATAGTCGGTAGACAAGATAAAGGAGGCAGCTGATGATAACTCCGAAAAAGGACTTTGTGGATTGTATTGATAAGTGGAAGAGATGCTAGGGATAAATGTATGAGGTCTCAAAGTGAGTATTTCTAAGGGGACTTAGGCCTCATTTTTTTAGGCAATTTTATTCAAAATAATGCATGGTGGGATAGTTTCAGAACAGACCTCGAACCGTCGAAACACTGGAGTCTCAAGAAGAGAGTTTTACTTCACAGGGTTTCACGGGGATTAAACTTTAGATTACAGGTGAAACGTATACTCTCTAGCTGCAATCTTTATGAATATCTATCAGGGAACCACATCTCAGGATGTGAAATAATTTACGTGATATGCGATCGAAACGCCTGACTTATGAGGAGGCAATGAAAATGAATTCAGTCTATGGCCGGCAGGTTGGCAATTCAAAATGAAAAACCAAAACGCCGTATTTCATTAAACACGTAAAGGGTAAAGGAGGGTGAGGTTGGAATATGTGGGGGGGGTGTAAGAAAACGACGGGACGGCGAGGAGCGTGGATCATAGATGAGTAGCGCCAGAAATGGCAGAAAGATGGCTGGCGGGCGTCGGTAGGAGGATGGCAGGGGATGAGAAGTGGCTGCGGGATGTGAGAGTGAAGGAAAAGAAAGAGGCAGCAGCGGTTTTGAAGTGCGCACAACAAGGAAGCCTTTCTCTTCCCGCGAAATGAGAAGGGAAATCGCTGAGTGGTGCCGATGGCTAAGAGTTAAAACAGCGCGAACGATGTGATGATGAAGAAAAAAGAAAGCGGAAGAGATAGCGGGGGATAAACGAGGTGCGGGGAAAAGAGTGAATGAAGGGGTGAAAGGGTGAGAAAGTTGGAGGAATGAAAGTGGGAAAATGCGAGAAGGAGGTAGAGACAGAGAGAGGGAGAGAGAGAAGGCGATAAAGCGATAAGCGCGTGTTCTGCGCCTTGATAACGGAATGGAAGAGCCCCACGTGATCAAACACCGATCGCCATTTATGGGATTTTGTGCTTCGTGAGGGGAGATCCTACGAAGCGATATATTCTGGGGCCGGAAGGGAAGAGGGGAAGGGCGGGATAGGGACACTGGGTGCGGGAGTCGAGGGGGTATTGGTGGGACAGTTTGACTCGGCGGGCGGGAAAGGAACGGGTGTGCGGAGGGAACTTAGTGGGAGATCGGGGTAGAGTGCCTAGAAGGAGAATTAAGAGGATTTAACGCGGAAGAGAGGAGGATTGGGAGCTAACTCTGTTTGGCGAGGTAAGGGAAAAAGGCGTGACAGTAGATTTGGGTAGTGGAACTAGGGTGGTAGGGGAAACGGAAGGAGGGCTGTGGCGGAGAAGGACATTTTTACGATAGGGATGTACGCATTAAACCCTGTGAAAATAAGAGTACGTGCATACGTGTACTCGCCAGGGGCCTCGGCTCTCCTTTAGTTAGCCCTCTCCAGAGTAGGAACTGAACCCCTCCGTCTCATTCCTCCAGAAAGCCCCAAAACCCCTTTCCCCATCTCCTAAGATTCCACTGCGCACCTAGCGGCAATCTTGAGCCTTGCCCTTTCCCCACCCACTCCCTCTTCCACCACCTTCCTTTCCGAAGCCTTTCCGCGGGCTTTCCTCGGATAAGGTGGAATTGGCGGTGGAGTCGGGTGGCGCCTCTTAGCTGTGGAAACAACCGTCCGCCGACGGCGACCTCCGAACCTGAGAATCGGCTGCGTGAGAGGGAGGAGTGGGGATGGGTAGTGGATTTGTAGGGCGGACCATAAGGGAGCACGACAATGGCGCTCCTAAGACTTCGTCTGCCCCATTACTTCACCTGCGACCACCTTACCTAACTCTACACCGATTACCTTTCCTTCCTTTGAGCGTCACTCGATTCTCCGCACCCGACAGTGAATTCAGGCCTCTTTGCCTCCTTCCCACCCTTTTTGGCCAACTTGCTTCCCAGGCATAGTAATTCAAGCTCTTTCCCTTCAGGCGACTTATCATTCCTGAGCCTAAAAGCTTCTAACAATACAAGCAGGGTACCTTTTGGGTACCTTCCTGTCGTATTATGGGAGAGCCTGTAGTGATATGAAATATGGCTAAGATCAATGGAATGGATAAGAAGTTATGATTAAATCATTAGGCACAAAAGTAATTCGACCACGTACAGAGCTGCTAGGTGGATGAGCTCATGATATTTCGTGGCTGAACACAACGTTTACGGAAATATGTATCAGGAGAAATCGGGTTCATATTTTCAATTGATTTTCATTTTCGCAAACAAGTTATTGCTGCAATTAAATCTCGTTCATTCAAGTCAAATGATTTTTACACTCTGAAATTGTTTTATTGAAATGCATATTAGCGGATGACTCCGTTAAAAGTTACTGTTGCGGCATCTCCCGTAGTTAATTGGAATTCATACGAGAGTTGTCAAGAAATTCACTTACGTTTCGGCCTAGCGTGACGGTGGGTAGGGCTAGAGCCACCATCTCAGTGTATAGACATCCCTACTTTCAGTATGTATCCTGCTGTGGTAGTGTACAGATTATGGTTTCTCTACTTGACTCACTGAGAACTGTTAAAATATGCGCTGTATTAGAAAATCCCGCGATTTGTTAGCGAGTTATATCGCATATGCAGAAATAGTTCCTTAATTCTCAGCAATAATTTAAAAATTCAGATCAATTCCAATAAATATGTGAACAACTTTCATTATGAATTGACAGCGACATTTTAATAATTCATTGCCATTTATTAATTAATCTAATATCATTAAATTAATATAAATTAAAAGTTTCAAATGGTGTGCTATTACTTGGGTGTTTACTCATTGGAATTAAGGGTCTAAATATTGAAGTTTTAGATTTAAGCTAATTACTCTCGCCATTAAAATTAATTACTATCCCAACTTTCATTCAAAATTCAACGAAATGTTTTCTTATTTTTTGCTGGGTTAATGAATGAATAAAGCGTGAAAGTATACCTTACAGACCCTTGATTTCTATTTTTGGCAATGAAAATATCAGAGTAAGACCATTTAAAAATTTAAACTCTATTTATCCCCTTTTAATTCAGTGACGCATTGACGATATTTTTAATAGTTCTTGGCATTTCAATTACTTGTGTACAATCTTGTTAACACTAAAATGGGCAATGTTGTGACCCGCGTATTTTTCGAGTTCATTTATTCTTCAGCGTGGAGGGTTTTTGGCATTAAATGTCATGTTTCTTCTAGAATTGAGAACGACTTTGTGAATTAGCATACACATTAAAATATTTGGCTATCTCCTACTCTTTGATAAATTTAATGCTTTTTAAGCGATTTTGATGAAATTTAGGGAATAAGCATAATGTATTACGCGCATGTGCACTATCTCTTCCATAGGGTTCGACATGTTTCGTTTGATCTTTACCACACTTCAAATCTTAAATTAAGTTTTAATGGGTAAAAATAATTTTTTTTGAAGTGGTATTCCCAAAATTTGCTTCGTTTTTGTATCTAAACAAAAAGCCACTAATTCCAAGCCCATATTTTTTATTTACATCCTCATTCACTGAGATTTCTCGTCCTCGAGCCCTTCCTTACTTGTAGTTACCTCGATAAGGTCAGCCTAAACGTAAATACTCAAGAAGGTGTGAAATATATTACATTGCTATGGCTGCTTCTTTACTCAACTTTAAACTAAATTTAGGTCGCAGATAACTGACTTCTTTTTTTTTAAGTAATGCTGAAGTGCAACATAAATTGTAGCGTCCTTCTCCTTCCAAAAGGAGATAACATTTTAATGCAATTTTATTTTAGCGGGCGTTCATATTTTCCACACCCAAGACGAGCCCATTAGTACTTAATATCCACTGAGCATGAATTTCGCAAAAATTCGCATAAACCTCGACCACACTCGCGAATCTCCCCCATATCTCTTTACCTCCCGGCCGGCCAACTACTTTGCCTCGCTCGTGAATGTAAAGAAGAGAACAGAGGTCGGCTTTCGTTCTACTCACGCTTTTATCTGGCGAGCGGCGAGTTACATTCCCGTGTTTTTGAAGAGCGAGAATAAAACGTATAGAGCAAGGGAACG
The DNA here is from genome assembly GCF_022747635.1 of Hetaerina americana. NCBI lineage: Eukaryota > Metazoa > Arthropoda > Insecta > Odonata > Calopterygidae > Hetaerina > Hetaerina americana. Next base: position 34,360,962 of record NW_027286763.1, read on the forward strand.
GACGAAATGCGTTATTAATCTTATTATTTTTTTATTCAGGTAAGTGCGGCCGTTGATTAAAAAAAAGGAAGCAGCTCGGCGGAAAGGGTCCACCCCGCAGTTTGCCCTTCGCGCTAATGTCCCTGTGCCTTAATGCTGTATATGCGTCGTCGCGCGCGCGAGTGCGTGTATGTGGGTGTGTGAGTGGAAGTATTTGCATGGTTGTATGCGCGGGTGGAGTTGGCGTCCGCTCCGGCATCAATCGTCGCTGTCCTCTCGGTGCTGGGCGCGGGGCCGCGTATGTTCGCGAGGGGCGGGGAAAGCGGCATGAGGGTGACTCGTTGTTACACGCCACGCCGGGCGTTCTCCCTGGCGGCCGACGTTGCCTCCCCGCTCACTCCGCGGAGATTAGGCTAATTTTTGTTCCGGTGGTGGAGACACGAAGAGAGGGAATGGGTCACCGCATAGTGGTGTGAAGAGGGGGATGGTATCGTTAGCAGTGTCCCGCCACCCATCGTAAAATACCCCTTTTTTTCTCCCTCCGCAGCCAATCCGGCTCTGCTACCCCCCCTTCTCGCCACTTATCCTTCGTTACAGCTCTGTACCCGCACCTGCCACACCATGAAGAAAAGGGTGAAAAGGTTCGTATACTCCTGCTTTTCGAAGGGCACCCTGTGTTACGGGAACCATATCATACGAGTACCTAACCAGACGATGAAAGGTCTGTGGTGAAGGAAGAAATTTAATGCTCTTCTCTAATACTTGAAAACTTTACGCGGTGGAAGAGGTTGTACATGAGCGACGTGTGTGTATTTGCATCAGTAATGGTATTAGCTCCTTTCAAGGTCACCCGCTCGAGACCGTTCAAGGAGGGAGCGAGACGATAGGTAGTCTACGAAGCCGCTGTACCCTAGTGAAGCTAGCGGAATAGACCCAACACGTTATGTGATCACGGATGTTATTATTGCCAAAGGATATTGTTACAAAATGGTAGTATGCCAAGTGGTAACACATTCAATGCATTCATGCATGTGAAATCATGAATATCCATGAAATTATCATAAACTTTTTTTATATCTTTTCCTACATATATTTTCTTTGGGAAGGGCTTGAATAATTTTGCAGGTAGACTTCCAGTCAATGAATGTTTTTTTAAGGAATGATATTTTTTTATACTACGATTTTTAGTACTCTTAGTTCTTTGCAAACGGCATTTTATCCTGTAATTAAGTTCATTTCTCTATATTAAGTAAGGATTTTCCATATTCTTCCTTAATTCTCCCCAAGCTTTTTCTTCCTCAAGTATGAGGAAAATTCCACAGCCTCTCCTTCTTTTCTTTTAATATGTAAAGATTCCCAGCCCAGTATTTTTAACATTACACCATCTGTCTTCGTTCCTAAACTCTTCAAAACACATGTCTGGCAGCCTTTGTTTACCTCCTCCCGTTTTGCAATAAGCCCTTCTTCAAGCGGGACACATACTTATGAGAGTGCACTAAAATTCGTCTTACCAGAGTTCTTCATGCCTTTTTTGGTTACTCTGCTGCTCCCTTTAAGGTCTCTCATTACCCAAGTCAGCGTTTTGAAAGTCTTCTTAGCTATGAATTCCAGTCCCGGCCCATATCCTAAATTCTTGTTTGAATGAATACCAAAGAAACAAAGCTTTCCAATTTAGGAATGACATTTTCAGAGATTATGCTTCCTGTTGGTTACATTTGCCTTCTTGCTAAAAGTGATGAATTAACATTTACTAAAAATGACATTTTTCCAATTATTTATTAACCATTCAGCCATTTTATTCACATATGTTTTTACATTTCGCGATTTAAAATATCCCGTCGATAACGTAGTCATTCGCAAATGAGGTCATGTTATTTATCTCATTTGCGGATGAGAATTGATATAAATACTATCCGGAAGGTGGTTTATGTAAATTAAAAACAAAACAGTTCAAGAACGCTTCCTACCGAAACTCCGAGCGAAACTCCCAAAGTTTTGACCAAGAAGATTACTCTTCCATTTTTGAGCAACAATAATATGCTCTATCTTAAGCATAAGACAATCATGGTCAGCTCTGTAAAATGCTTTCGATGGGTGGACAATTATTGCATTCACTTCTGTTTTCGCCTTCATAGAATCGGACATTTCTTGGGAGAAACCTGAGTGATCACAGAGCATACGGTAAAAGCTTACCTTGCGCAATCAGCCCCACAGCGGGTGAATTCGAGCATATATAAACTTGTGAGTAATATGGACGAAACAATTATTTAGCGTGCACGGTGCTTGGGCGCATAACTCCAAGATATCTTTCGGAAGAATGAAGCTAGCAGAAGAATGCAAAAATCCCTAAGTACAAATCTGGGAAACTCTCTAGTGCTATAAGTAAAGGGCATTGAAAGAACATTAAGTAGAGGAAACTCAGGAATGGAAGTTATTTAGCCGTTAAAATATCGAGATTATGGTGCTGGAAAAAGGAATATATACGAAAAACAAAAAAAAAACTCGAATGAGAAATGGAAAACTAAACGCGGAAGTGGGAAAGGTAAACGTGAACGCGAGAGAAAGTTAGGAGAGAGAGTGCGAGAGGCAATTTCGGGGGCAGCAGTTGAGTGCGGAATAAAAACCCGACAGGGATGTGGCGAGGATATAGGGACTGTTGAATGGGAGCGAAGGAGGGCAGGCACAAGTTGCGTGAAAAGGGGAATGAGAAAGGACAGGACGAGGGTTGACTGTGAGATAAGAATGTGACAGTAATGGATAGTGAGCGATGAAGTTTGTGGGAGAGACGGGCAGACATTTGCGGCGAAAGGTAGTAAGGGATAGGAGGTATGCTAGGAAGAGGGAAGAGAGGGACTTGAAGGATTAAGTAGATTGGTGGAGCGAAGCATGGGGGTGATGATAAAGACAGAAGGAGGGAGAAAAGGGGCTGGATAAAAAGAGATAAAGAGATACGAAGAAATGATAGAAATATTGCGAGTGGCATTCAAAAATAATTTACTAACACTCGAATATCCTGTCATTCAACTTAATTTTCTCTTTGAATGGAAAGGAACTCCAAAGTTAGATGGTAAATGTCAAAGGCTTGTGAGAATAAAATATATAATAAAAATACTAAACGAAATAATTAAAGCAAATCTGAGTAATATATTATAGATCAAATAAGTATTAAAATTAAAATGATGCACAACTTCACTTCCTTCATATGTTTAAATTCACACCCATTCAAACCCATTTCATTATAATTTCTTATCAGTTTAGTTCACTTTATCATTCCCAATTCTAAGTATTATAATCAATAGTCACTTAAATTTAACCAAAAATATTCGAATTTTACGTAAAGATAAAAATAAGTTTATTAAATCTTAGTCTTCCTTTTAAGAGTCTTAGTAAACTTCTGTTAAAACATGATTTCTTTCTTTATTATCATATGCTGGCAATTCAAAAGCAAAACTTTTATACTGCTGTTTGAGAGCAATAATTTTTACACAAAAAAAGATACTAATATTATAAATATGTATATACAGATATATATTCTTTTGACCACTAAATATCATAAATTACACCTCAGTCCATACAAATACAGAGACAACTTATAACCACGTATATCCTGAAAATTACCTACGATGCAGGGTAATTAAAAAATATATAACGAAGATTACGCTCTCAGGGAAAGAATTATGTAGGCTTTTAGATCCAAAAATATATGGTGGCGGAAGACATAATAAATGGTACCTATACCTGGTGTATTCCCGGAAGATTTAAATCCGTAATTATCAGTATGTAAGTCGATTAATGCCGTTTGCCAGGAGGTAAATTCTGGAGCGGGGAGTACGGCGCAAGGGTAGCATGGATGAAGATGAGGGGGAGGGATGGAGGAGGAAGGAGGCCGTAAGTGATCCGAAGATGGATTACATCATTGGAAGGCAGGTGGTGGGGAGGCTTGCAGGATGGGGAAACACAGGCCTGGGGTAGAAAGAGGGGATGGGGCGTATTTATAGGCTCCACGGAAGGGGATGAGGCAGGGTTTTTGGAGGCCGAGAGAATTAGAGTGGTTTAAATGGGGAGTAGGTGGGTGAGGTGGAGGTGGGAGAGGGTTTGCGAGACGAAGGTTGCTGGGAAAGAAAAATATTGGAGGAGAATAAATTGGAGAGGAAATGGGAAGACGGCGGTCGAGGTGAGATATGCACTGGCCTCTCATTTGTTATCGCTTTTGGCGAAATGAGTCTCCGTCAAAGTTCTTATCTGCGTCCCTCCTATTTCATTTGTTTCATGTAATAGATCCTCAAGTTTTGCACCATCTTTGACGTGAGCTATTTTCAATCGGATTTCCTGACGTGAAATTAAATGAATATATTATAATTTTTGCGTACCCTGTTATTTAATCAGAATCCTTGAATTATTTTTGACATTTAGTGTTCCGAAAAAATTAACGTCATTTTCAACAAACGGGATCAATAGTGTAGACAATAAAATCATCAGATTTGTCATGAAAATATATGCTATGTTGATTAAGTGGGCAAATAATTGTCAATTGATATGAAATTACTCTTAATTCCAAAGCTACAAAATTCGTATGCCGTTAAGATGGTATCTATAACACATTTAACCATATGAGTACATCCATGCCACGCGTACTATAATTACGTGGAGTGAATATATCATGCTGTGACAGGAGGGTTATTAATATGACGGATTTATTGTTATTATGAAATTAGAAACTTAGAACAAATGACAATTATTTATTTTCGTTCAATAATATTCCTAGAAAATGTCGTAAAATACAGGACCGCACCCAAAAGTGGTAGGACTGATTTTCTTTGGCGTGAACGGAGCGGTGGAGGGGGGTCTGCCTGGCAGGGTAAGGTGGAGGGGGGTCCTAGCAACAGACCGACACCAACCTCAGTCGCCTGCGGGCTGCCGTTGAGTGAGGACACCGTTTTTAGTGAAGCAAGTTTTTTGTCCGCGTCGAAAAACAAAATGAATCTGAATTTAGAGCAACGTTATTCCGTGAAGTTTTGTGCGAAACTCGGGAAGACGGCCACTGAGACCCTCGATATGATCAAGCAGGCTTATGGGGACACTGCCTTAAGCCGTTCCACAGTATTTGAGTGGCACAAGTTGTTTAAAGAGGGTAGGCAGCTCGTTGAAGACGACCATCGCTCCGGACGGCCGTCGACGGCAAGAACCGACACGAATGTGGACAGAGTGAGGACACTGCTGAACACAGACCGACGCTTAACCAGTGAAGAAATTGCAGACCAGTTGGGTCTGTCTGCATCCAACGGCCAACGCATTATTTCACAGGATTTGGCCATGCGCAAGGTGTGCGCCAAGATGGTGCCGAAAATTCTGCCATGGCGAGCTCGTCGTCAGACAGCCTCTGGCCAAATATGGCGTTGCCACGTTGCCGCACCCGCCCTATTCTCCCGATCTGGCACAATCGGACTTCTTCTTCTTCCCCCTGATGAAAAGACAGCTCAAGGGACGACGTTTTGACTCGTTAAAGGCCGTTCAAGAGGCTTCGACGAGGGTCATCAACGGCATCCCCAAAGAAAATTTCCAGCGGGCGTACGGGGAATGGGAGCAACGTTACACTAAGTATGTAGCAGCTCAAGGAGCATACTTTGAAGATTATTAATTCGATGTAAGTATATCGTCAATAAAATTCTTGTAAAAAATCAGTCCTACCACTTTTGGGTGCGACCCTGTATAAATTTTCAGGGTATTTTAATGCGTTTTTGCAGGCCAAGCTAAACTGTTCGATATGTTACCTTTCACAGCTTATGTATTATCTATTTTAACTATGAATTTCCATTTCGTTTCGCTAAAATTAGATGTCATCAAGGAATATCCTTATAAAAATTATTTAAAAGAAATTTAAAATACAAAATAATATACTGATATGATATTAAGACATTATTTTAGTATTAAATCTTTAAAGAGAAACACATAATGTTCATAAAAACAAAACTTAAAAATCTGTCCCAGATCATGAAAGCAAATTCATCTCATTGAGTTATCATGAACGTAAAAATAACCTTATCATTTAAAAATGTCACAGTGTAAAAATCATTTTCCTTAACCAGGATTTTTACTATCTGAAATTGTTACTTAGTAATGCACATTTAGCGGATGACTTCGTTAAAAGTTACGGTTGCGGCATCTCCCCTAGTTTCTTGGAATCTTATTATGCAGTCAAATCATCCAAAGAGCATATAATAAAAGGAAATCAGCCTTTAAGAATTCAATTACGTCATAAATGATTCATCCATCGCTTTTTTACTACATTCAAATTGAAAGTCTCAGGAAAATTCAATCTCTTATTCAATTTATCCCTAGAGCCTTTTATTATAAACCGCGAAGACGATTAAAAGAAGATATTCACCAAATTATTTCTTCTTTTACCTGTGTTTTCCGGATGATTTTCGATAACTTTATCACCGGGATAGGAATAAACAAGTTTTTAAGACTTTAACGATACTTTCCAATAAAAAATATCTCTAGCCTAACCATGACTAAACCGCAAAATAGTTCCTTCTCCACTAACTTAAGCTGCCCATTTTTCATAAGAAATAGTTTGGAAATTAAAGTAAACATGAGTGGTACTAAGATTGAAAATCATTAATATATCTTTCAGCACAGATAATGCCGCCTCTCTGACTTGATTCTCATGATGTATATAAAACCTGAGTAGAATTTACTACGCCATATGCAAACATCGGAACGGTTCTTAAAACCCGAAGAGCACGTTGATACAAGCAAAGCCTGTTGTAACATGTATAAGCAAGTTAATTTTTCCTACGCCTGCTTCAGATGATAAATGACGTCAAATAATGTTTTGCGTTCAAAATTAGAAGATGATTTTTTTGGTTTAGGTCTGAACTGTAACGAGGGATAAAAACAGACTTCACCATGATTTATTCAGAAATAAGCAATTTCTCCGTCGGTTTTGCGGTAATCACCACACGCCATGCCCCGAATATTCTACGTTTGATGTTTCTGTTATCTTGTAGCCAATGATATTTTGAATGTGTCTGCTAGGGATCCTAGCGTTATTCGGCGATCTTCTCCCACAATTTCAGCAACGATATTCATGTTATATCCACATGAGCAATGAATAGACCTTCGTGTTCCTTTTAAATTGACCGTCTCTCCTCTGTGAATAGTTTTAATTCATCTTCAAACTGTGCTGTAGAGAACAAATCACTATCTGTAAGTCTATTGCAGCATTACTTAGGTTTTAGCTGAGGATTCTTTTCAGGAGAGAGGAAAATGTCATAGCAGCGCCTGTTGTTTTCTTTACTGAGGCCGTAGGTAGGCTGACAGCACAGGCCTGTACTTCACATTGAAAAGGTGTTTGCGGAGGTTATAATTTAGAAACAATGCAAATTGTGCCACGGAAAAATAGCTATTTAACTAGCAGTATACAGGTAACCAGTAACTTGTAACATAACAGTAATATTTTTATTATAACACATGAGACCCTCCCAATGGACTACATCTTGTAGTGTACGGACGTTTGAATTCTGAGGACCCCTAGAGTAGTTAAGGAGTAATGGAAGCAATGAAATTTGCTCTTGTTAAGGCCACACATGCCAGATCGGTGGAAGGGTAGTACCCAGATGAAAGGTAGCCCGCGCAGCGTCTGTTCCTAAGTGAGGCGGCTAGAAAGGCGTCTGACTCCAGCGGGGCAGTGATTTGAGTAATGGCGTCACATTAAAATCAGCATTAAGAAGAGAAATCGTTTCCCTACTTATCCTACGCTACTATGGTGGACATAGATCTGAGTATGCGTACTAGCAACTAAGGGACTCGGCCCGATTGACCGTGTGTCGTATCTGGATTCAGGAGAATCAAGCGTTCACGGGTTTTATCCAAAAAAATCCTTGCAAAGCGGTAGCGAAAGAGACAGCAGATGCACAGAAGACAAAGGAGATCACCGAATTGGTAAGAATAGGGGCTTGTTATATTAGGATGATGTTTAGGATAGAATAATTAAATAATATAATGCGAGGAATGTAGGGAGAAAATATAGATATTTTAGGGCTGTGCGAAGTATATAGGCTGTACAAGGTACCAATAATCTCCATGGAAAAGAACACGAAAGTTTTCTTTACGAAGATTATTAGGTGTTCTTATAAATCTTCTGGTTTATTGCAGATATAGTTCAACGCTTCCAGTAGATGATTTCAATAAAATACACATTGCGAAATATGTTAAAATATTGCAGGATACTTTCTCAGTATAAAGTGGTTTTGAAGGTATGTTAATTGTGAAGAATATCTTTTGAGTTATGATATGACAAAGTACAAAAATCTCATGTTATGATTGACCGAATCTGTTAGTGTTCGTTACATTCCACCTTTTATACTGCTTGCCTTCATCCCTAGTGGACAGATTTCTAAAGGATTCGAATTATTTAATAGTATCTGGTGAGTATAAAATTTCTACATACATTAATTTTGTATTTGGACGAAGGTACTTAGAAATATATATGTTCATTTCAGATCTTGACATGAGGAGTGATTCTCTCCCGCAGCCTTCGAGGAATAGTGGCGAATAGTCCAGACGACGGACGACATGCCCAAGATTTGAATACATTTATACAATTAGGTTCCATACAAGTTGTTGTTCTTATGCAAGTTTTACGTTTTCTTGCTTTTTCTCATGGCAACTGTGGCCAATGTGTCCATCATTATTTGTAATTATAAACCTATATATGGAGGATATGGTTCAAGAGGTATAGGAAGAAGTGGAGATAGGAATGAAAGTCCGTGAAAAATTGATGACATCAGTCAGGTTTGCGGATGACTGAGCTATAGTTTGCCAAGGTTTAGTCAAGGTATTGCAAGCACTGCTGGGAGTATAGGGAAGCCAGCGCGTTAGGTATGGGATTAGAATAAATGTAAATAAAGTATAGGTTATGCGGTTTATGAGAAAGAGTTTAGTATAGATATTGAGAAATGTCTAATTAAAAACTTAGAAATGGACCGTAGTTGCGTACAAAGTGGAAAAATGGCCATTAAAGCAATATGATAGAGGTAGATTGGCCGCTTTTGAAAAATGAGTGTGGAGAAGTATGGGAAAGGGGAAACGGAAAGAAAGTAAAACAAACGGGGTAGTGCTAGGCATTTTTGAGGAGAGGTTATTGTTGGTAAACATCCAAAGGAGGCAGGAAAGGTGGAAATGGGTTTTTAAAGACTGTAATAAAGAGGAGACATCTAGCCAAACGAGGAACGTTAGGAATAGGGTAGGTTTATGCACTGATTGAAGGGAGGAAGTATGCGGAAAAGAGGCTTATTGTAGTTGACGGATATCAGGTTGTGTTTACGTTAGGAGAGGCAACTAAATGCATCATTGTAAAATTGTGTTCACTATGTACATTTAAAATCTACCTTAATTGCTAAATTACTAATAACAATTAAAAAAATAATGTGAATTAACTTTATTGATAAGCCATAGTAAATAATAATATTCCTTAAGCGGATTTTTGGAGGCCGCTGGACAGGGTAATTTAAGTATAATTGATGAAAATATTACAGAATATAACGGATTAAATTGGAGTAAGAGGCGACTTAATTAAAAGCTTCATATGTGTATGTTTCAGGATGCACAAATGCAATCAGGGAATGTAGATTCTGAAAGCGGTAGGATTAGGGTAGTGGTTGATGTTATTAGAGTTAAGATACTGTTGTATATTACCATTCTTACTATTTAACGTATGAGCGGAAGATATGGTAAGAGAAAAGCATGGAGATTTGGAGGAAGGAATAAAATAGGAGGGGAACTCAAATCTGTGTTGTGAACGACAAAACTTTATTCAGCCTGTCAACAATGGAATTTAAAGTATTGCTGATTGTGAGTGCGGAACAAAACCAGCGTGAAAGATATATGGACTGAAGATCAACCTTATGAAACCACAGTTAATGAGCTATGGACGACTTACGCATGCTATGTTGAACATTACTGTGTCTAGGGATACAAATTAGACCAAGTAGAATTTTTCAATTATGTATAACGTGATATGAAAGAAAAGGGGAAAGCCGTAATGGTATTAAAATAGGAGTTGTATTAGAAAAGAAAATTTTAAAAGAAATGGAAAGCGACAAGAACATATAGTAAATAATTTAATGAATTAATAATGAAAAATATATGAAACTTAATTTTGTATGGCTCCAACCTTTTTAAGCAAAGAGAAAATCGTAGATTGAAACATAAAGGATTGCGTGGAGAGAAGAATGGGAAAATAAATACATTGAAAAAAAGAAGAAAAATATGGCAAGAAGTACCAGGCATAATATGATAATGTTTATTGGGTGAAGTTTGAAGGCAGGATACGTAATTCAGGACATATGGGTAATATCACAGACTTATTAGAGAACAGAAGATCATGGTGAATACGCGAGGTATAAGGAATAAATAAATTGGCATTTTGGACTTCAAGCATGAGTGATGAATATCAGTTAAATATTTGTAGGGAGTAAGGGTATTAAGTGTCTTGATAAGTGGGTCTTAGAAGTGAAGCAGTAATTATACTTTGGTCATCACATCTCTGACATATTGACAGCTGCTAGCAATAAATCTTCTTCTGTAGTTTCTAAATTTTAAATTGAAATTCGGGTTAAAATTGAGTAATAAAATTGAGCTAAGAACAATATAGAAATTTAGAGAAGAATGCTTTAAACGCTTATTATGGTTTTGCCTAGTGATAAGCAACAATATATCATGGAGATTTGGTATTCCGTACTTAGGAAGTGAAAAGGTAATAAAAACATAATTATTTTCCCCCGTCAAACCTAAAAAAAGGCTTTTAAGATTGATATAAAGACCGAAGTTATAGAAATATGAATTTATATAATGTTTGAATGCACTGAATTTAGAAGTTATATACTCTTAAAATAATTAGCTACGGTTCAAAGAAAAGAGAATCCACTCTCCTTTCATACCTATATATTTAGGAATTCCTCCACACACCATCAATTATTGTGGGTGTATGTGGATGAAACGTTTCAACCACATATTTCCGAAAATAACGAAATAACTGAAAGAAAACTAGGGTTTGAGAAGGTCGCGGAGTCTATCTGTCGCGTCCTATGAATGAGGGATTGAGGGAGCATTCTGAGAAGAAGTAGGGCAACTGAGAGTCGAGGGTGTTGAAGAGAGGGGCACCAAAGGGGAGAGTGTAGGAAAGGAGGGAACGGGCTGCAAATGGCGGAAATGACGGAGGATAAAAGAAGAAGAGGATAAAGTAAAATGAAAGGGTGAGCCAAGAGAGTGATATAAGGGGAGTGTGGCCTTCCTGCCCAGGCCTATGGGGTGGATGGGGGAAGGAAGTTGGTCCTCTTCCCGGAAAAAGAGAGAGAAAGTGAGGGAAAGGAGAGGTATGGGGGGTTGATGGAGAGAAGGGACGGGAACTATGGGTTAAGGGGAAAGGAGTGACACGGAGATTGGGAAGATAATCCACTTTACCTTCCAGAAGTAATCAGGTAAGAGAAGGATTAAGGGTGAGGTAAAGGGAGACGGAGGGAAAGGAGGGTAGGTGAGAGTTTGGAGGGGGATAAGGGTAAGGAATCTATGGTTCTGGGGAAGGTGGAAGCAATTCTTGCAGTGTTTGGTGGAGGAGATTTGTAGAAGAGGTTGACAAGGAGTCAGTGCTGGCAAGGGGGATAGAATTGAACAAGTAGAGTGCCATTACGCCGTGGAAAGCAGTGTTGTGAGGACAGATCGCTGGTTAGGAGCTGGATCGCTGGGGCGTGAGAGTAGGTACGCGTCTTGGTAAAACCAAAGGAACTAAGCTTCGTTCCGGCATTTTACGCCTTCGTTCCACCCATCTAACACAAAAATAATCCCAGCTATAAACTGAAATCATTTCTTTGGGACAGCGTGTTGAAGGAGGTCCGCTTTTTGACTTATGGTTGCCGGAGACCTATTAAGTATCTCAAAGGATTCAACCTAAATCATTGCAGCATACCAAAATGTGTTGCAAAAGGTTTGTAATTTATAAACTTCAACGCTTACCAATAAAAAAGAAAAACTGCCGTTTCGGGAAAATTCCCTGTTCTTGCTAATGGAAAACAAAAAAGTTACGAAAAACTGCTACTGAAATATCAGAAATACATGTAATATGGATAGCAAACGGGCAAAGTGGAAGAAAACTCCAAGCGTTCAGCAATTGAATTCTCAAATATGCCCCAAAATATTTTTCTATAAAAAATATAAATCACAATTTATTCTATGAAATACTTAATTTTAGCCTAAATTGATTATTATTTCTTTAGCAAAAACATAGATAAGTGAAAAATATGCTATTGTATAGGTTGTTGCTCTTATATATTATTTTAAAAGTCAAGATAAAATAACTCGTAATATTTGGATACACTTTTCACAATAATATTCTCCTTGATTAATCTGAGGAGCGGTTTGTATCGAACATAGTAACTAAGTGGCAACTATTAAATTTGAAGTACCATTAAATATAAATAAATCCTTAACCACTCTCCTTACTCTTTACCGCGGCCAATTAAACTCCAGTACGTGGCCTATGCAACACCAAACAAGGCATCGTGTAATGCACAATGGCAAATATGATAGCTTACTAGCAAAATTCATCCTAGTAGCAAGCTATTGAAGTAAAACTCATACAGTGTGAAAAATATTATACTTATCAATCCTGGAAGAAGTGGTATGCGTTTATTTATGACCTTCTACTATACTAAATGCTTTCTTGTCAACGAAAGACAGCATGTTCAAAATAAAAAAAATAAAGAGCGCATCATTAACATCGTTGTCAAAGTTAAACAACAACCTATTTGCCACTTCCTTAATGTTAGATCAGATGGATTCTTTAACGCGTATGGTTGAACTAAACTACAAATTACAGATTTAGGTGCGATGTTTTTGAACTATTCCATAATAACAGAGAGATGCACTACATAATTTTCTGGTGAAAATGATGTAGAGCATCGAAACTGGTCGTGAATAAATTTTTATTTTGTAGAAAAATGTAGTAGTCTTCATCTCTCTTACTATCGAACACTACCATTCACTCAGCTCCCTTTCGGGGTAGACAAAATAAAATAAGTTAATTCAGGAAATTAAGCCACTTTTGTGGTTTCTTCCAAACTTTCCTGCCCTTGTATACTATCATTGGCTCATAACACATACACACATTCGCTCAAAGTTTAATGTATAACCTCTGTCTTATACTCTTAACGCTCCTATCCCTAAGACACTTTGATCACTGTTACTCTTGAGTTCTTGGTTTCCTACCTACTTTGAAAGCACTTACTAATATCATATATATGCCATTGCATTGGAACGCCTTCCATTCTCTCAACATGACCAAACTAGCGTAGCAGCTTTATTTCTTAATAGTCTTTTACTAGTACTTCCAATCCGCACCCTCATTAAAGCAAACGCCCATATATAAAATACAAAATAGCGTATTTGTACAAGTTTTTAAATATGCAGGAGGTTATTATTGAAGTACTCGGAAGACTAACCAACTCTATCATATCAGGACGGAGGCTATAATTTCTGAGTATTATAAAAGTTATGATTTAGTTTGGATCTGGACATTCGCTTTGAATCTGTTTGGAAATATCTTTACCGAAATTAAAAACAGAATTAGTCAAGAGAGATGAAGTATGTTCTTAGTAGTAGAAGTATTTTCTTAGAAGTATTTACTCAGATACATTTCGCGATACGAATGCTTGATAACTTCATTTAAGGAAAGGTAAACAGAAGAGCTACTATGTGCATAAAATCCCAAGTGAGAGACTATCAATGATAGAACCATTGTGAAAAATTATGAAGTCACGAAAAGACTAGGCAATAGGAGAATCGCTATGCCAAACCCCAACTTAGAGTAAATAACTTAATGAGATGATGACGGTGATTTAAAGCGTGGAAGGTAACATATGTTTTAGGAAACCTAATGAGATTCCAGAATGTCTGAATCTGGTTACCGTTGAACAAACTTTCGCAGAATAAACAACCGACCAAATTTAGGAAATACTATACATACTAGAAATAATTCCTTTAACATATGTCATTTAGCTGGTTGATGTCTTTAATGGGAAAATGGCTAATCCACCATTCATTTTAGTGCAAGAGGGAGTATCTTTCAATTTCTCCTTAGTTGCTCACCGTAGCTAAAGAAAGTACTAAAAGGAATTTCTAAAATCGTTACTACTCTCTCGTTTGCATTTGATAATTAATACCATTCATTATTCATGCACCATCATCATTACAAGTGTTATAAATATTAAAGTAAGGGTGAACAGAGGTCCTACTATATCTACTCGTGTCGGACTTCTGGGCAACTATGCCCCGCACAAAATCTATTTTCCATACTTTAATTGCTTTGTTGACACATTCTTCATTCCCACCACTTCATGCCATCCCTAAAAATCATTTTATTCCTTCCTCTTGCATCTCTGATCGGAAACCTACATTTGTGCAATACATGGCAGGTTATTTGTTTTTGATCATGCCAAAATACGAGTAAATAAAAACGAATAAGTATCTTGGTGGTTGCATATTAATGAAAAAGGGCTACACCCACAAATGGCATGTCAATTACTTGAGTTTATTCGAAATGTTCAAAACCATTGATTTTAAAGTTAATTCTATAGTTCACATCTACCACTGTTGGGTAATGTGCCTTTTGGGAGGCTATTAAGTGCATCAGGAACACTTCAGGAAACATTAGAATTCCACTAGAGGTATCCCGGATTGGTAATAAACATTCCTAAATTTTCTTATTTGACTATTCGTTTGAATTAAAGTTGATTATGAAATTTTTGGCACAAAATCTTATTTATCTCTGACTTAAGACATGTTTATAGCAGTTCTTAGCAAGAAGAATAATTGACGTAGGTTTCCTAAAGTTGGAGCAACATATCCCGAATTGCTGTAGTGCGTTTTCATATAAACTTTTCGATCGGTACTTGTAGAATAATTACTAGTATTTGAATCAATAATATTATCTCACCTGATATCCATTAATTAGGATGTCGAAGACGTTTAAAAAAATTATAAAAGATAATCGAAAATATTGTTAAAACACTAGCTTCGTTGTTTGGCTGCAAATCGCCAGGCAAAAACAGACATTTTGACAACTGTCAATGTATTCAAGGGATAAACAAAACATTGTACTCCTTTCATTTAGAAATAATAATATTTTTAAAATCTTTTATGGAATTATTTCCCATGCAAGCAATACTTTTGTCAATTCACTTAGCAAGATTGCGAAACAATAACATTATAGGGCAGTATTAGAGGCTGCAAGGGGGATTTGTTCATGAAAAATGAAGTCATAACATTTGAAAGCTAAGAAAGGGATTGATCAACAAATTCCCACTCATTTGAGTTTCCCAACCTTATTCCGCTACAAAATTTCTAATTGCTCCATTGCATCGAATCTAATGAGTTTTCAACATTATGGTAACTCGCGTGGTTTGATACACATTTTAAAAATGAGAAATCAAAAAAATTAAACCAAACTATGCTTAATTTATGAGTACATTGAATTACTTAGGCGTATGAGTTATCCTAGGTAACGATTTCAGCTTGGTCTTACGAGGGTATATGCAGCTGTCCCACCAAATGGGCACGGAAGGTGTCGTATTTATGAATCAAAGGTTTCACAGAGCTTATACACAGCATTTTTCTCAGCTGTGTCAAATAAAATACTTCTAGAAATAAACGTACCATTCACTACCAGTTTATGGGATAAGAAAGCGCTAATGATAGGTTAAGTAATTTTTGAAAAGGGGAAGGGATGCTTCGAATACTGCGTGTAGATTATATTCAGGAAATACCGATGCGACGTAAACCCACAAACCAGAATAATTTCCGACTGGAAGAGAACACGTCGCATGCGAGATGAGCCGACATGTGCGGAGAGAATCGACCTGTCAATGGATTGCCAAACGACGGCCTTCCGTCGACTGTATTGAAAATGGGCACTTTGAGGGCGCAGTTAAGAGTGATTCAGCATGGCGTGTGCTGGTGAACAGAGAAAGGCAACGGCGGTTAGAGGGGATTTGGAAGTTTCCGAAAACTGAGGGTGAGGCGGGCTGAGGGAAGGGACGTATTCTTCTAGATTGTTTCGAGTGGAGAGTAGGGGTGGTGAAGGCGGAGGAATGAAGTAGGAATGGAAGAATGGGGAGCGGATATTTGTTGCGCTTTATGCCTGGTGTAGTGGGGAAAGTGTTGAAGGAGGGAAAGGGAGCTTAATTTAGATGTTAATAGGAAACAATCGCCGAACATTTCCTTGTCCTCTTAACTCTTTCGTCTCTCACCCTTCATCCAGCTGACCCCACCGCCCCATGCCTTCCTTCCCTTCATATTCCCTTTCAATTCCTCTCGTGTTCAAATCCGTTCAACATTGCCCGCTGGATCACTTTACCTCTCTACCTTTTTTCCTATGAACTCAACTCATTCTTTATCTCCCATCACCTTTTTCGCAGTACCAAAACTCTAGAGCCACCCACGCACCTGGAAAGGGCAAAGTGCGTTAGGCCTTGTGTCTCACGTCTTTCTACAAGTCTTCGCCAAAGTTCAATTTTGTCAACTTACTGGGACTTAACTAATTCCCACGGGGCCAATGGGGTCTCAACTACCTCCAGCTCATCCCAAACACGTCCCCCGTCCTTCTCCTCTCATTCCTCCAGTCCAACGGCTGGCCTCCTTCGCGTCGGGTCTTATGTCCGCAGCTGCCCTCATCATTCCCACGACCAACCCCCTTTAGGAGTGACTCACATTTAATGCCTCCAGAAGGTGACAAACTTTGCCGTAGAGTCTTCAAATGGACGGCTAATTAATTTTCGGGTTAAATTAGGATCAAGATTAGAAATTGGCAGCACTTGCGTCACCGACATGGATGACGAAAAAATGTCATTGTTGATGAAAAAATGTCTAAAAACCAAGTATTAGGTATACGTACATTGCAGAGAGGTATAAATTTTTGCATGTACATATAAAAAAAAAGTCACCATCAACTAATTGTGAATTTTAATTGAAAATGAATAAATTCAATACAAAGAGATAAAAAAATCAATATTCTAGCACTAAAATTATTCTTTTGGAACCATTTTCAGGGAATGTTTGCATGAGTGTTGGATGAAGGGATTTTGGCATGAGGGTGTGCGCTGCTGTGGGTGTAATTTTCAATGTTGTTGTTTTGCATGTGGTATTGTTCCTTTTTACGGTTTGTGACCTAACACCCCCCGCCACACGCTCTTGCGGCGGCTTGCGGGGTATTATGTAGATGTAAAAGGTACGGTTTTGATGAATTTTCTGATGAGTGGGATATTCACTATGCTAAACCGCGTAACTTCCCATAGCTATTTTAAAGGAGACCAACCTGTGTTTAATGAGAAGAATGGAAAAAGAAGATATAAATTGCTGATTACATTTAAGTAGGAATTATATATATGTTTGTATATATATATATATATATAATTACCCTCCACGGACTACAACCCTGACGTGGTGGAAGGGCTTGTGCGTTCCGATGACCCCTAGAGCTGTTCTGGCAGGAGTAATAACAATTGCTCCTGGTAGGGTCACCCATGCCAGATAGGTCGAAGGTTAGGAGCCAGACGAAAGGTAGTCCACGCAGCGTCTGTTCCTCTGTGAGGCGGCTGCCATGGCGTCTGACCCCAGTGGAGCGGACAGTAAATGATAGTGTCACGTTAAAAACACTATTGAGGAAGGCAACGGGAAACCACCCCAATTATCATTCCCAAGATAAATATGATGGACAATTCACAGATTTTGAGTCCTGGTAACTACGGGGCTCGGCCCAATCGGCCGTGTGTCGTGCCCGGCAGCGGGGGAGGCAAGGCTTCCGCGGTCGTCATCCCACGAAACCCTTGCAAGGGAAAACCAGAAGACGCAGGAGAAGAAGACCATATTAGTTAGAATAGGAACGTGGAATGTTAGGACAATGATGAGGACATGGAAATTGGAGAATATTAAGCGAGAGATGGAAAGGGGGAATATAGATATTTTAGGTCTTTGCGAGGTGAGATGGAAAGATAGCGGGGATTACTGGAGTGATAAGTATAGGATAATATACAGCGGCGGGGACGTGAGCCAACGAAGGGTTGCCAGAGTATTAAATGAAGAGGTAGGAAGAAGCGTAGTCAACATAGAGCAGGTAACGGATAGAATACTACTAGTGGAGATAAAAGCAGAACCGACGAACTTGGTTATTTTTCAGGTATACATGCCACCGAGCAAACACACAGAGGGAGAGGTTGATTGGATATACGATCAGTTGGAGGACATAATCGCGTGTATTCCTGCAGGGAAACATTTGATAGTGATGGGGGATTGGAATGCGACGGTAAGCGAAGAAAGAGACGGTGACGAGGTCGGGGAGTACGGTTTAGGCGCGATGAATGACCGCGGGGAGAAAGCAGTTGAGTTCTGCAGGAGACAGGGGTTAGTCATCACCAAAACTTGGTTTAGAAACCACAAAAGGCGCAGGTATACATGGAAAATGACAGGTGACTCAGAAAGGTACCAGCTAGATTATATTCTGGTTAGACACAGGTTTAGGAACAGTCTGATAAATTCGCACAGCTTCACGGGAGCGGATACGGACTCTGACCACAATTTAGTTGTTATGAAATGTAGCGTGCGTTTCAAAAAGATAAGGCAGGATCGCCGGGTTAGAAAATGTAATGTAGAAGCATTAAATGGTTTGAAAAGGAAGAAGTACAAACAGGCGGTTGAGGAAATCATGGAAGATGGTAAAGAGCTAAGTACTATCGAAGAAAGATGGGAAGCTATCAAGAAAGGATTGTCTAAAGCCGTAAAAGACAATATTGGAACCGTTAACGCTAAAAGGACTAGGAAACCATGGATCACGGATGAGATGATTACAAAGTTGGATGAGTGGCGAAAATGGAAGAATGTATATACAGAATTAGGTAAAATGAAGTACAAAGAATTAAACAAATATTGAGGCGGGCGACAAATAGAGCAAAACAAGCATGGTAGTAGCAGTGCGAGGATATGGAAAGTCTGCAGAGGAAGGGCGAAATCGGTTATCAGGACGTAAGAAAGGGAGATCTATGCTAACAGATAAGGCGGGTAAGGTAATATTTGACACAGGAAAGATCCAAGAGAGATGGAAGGAGTATATAGAATAACTGTATAGTAAAGAGCTTAGACCGACAAAGTTAGACATTGAAAAAGAACATGACGTAGAGGAAGATAGCATAGGTCCAGGCATTCTAGACAATGAGATAGAAAGGGCATTAAGGGAGATGAAACTAAATAAGGCCGTGGGGGTGGATAACATTCCCGCGGAACTTTTAAAATGCTTAGGAAAATGTGGGAGGAAGATGCTATATGGGCTGATCCGTAGTATTTATGAGGAAGGAATCTGGCCGGAAGACTTTGTGAGATCAGTTTTAGTTCGTATCCCGAAAAAGGTAAAGGTTACATCATGTGAGGACTACAGGACAATAAGTTTGATATCCCACGCAGCTAAAGTTGTTTTCAGGATCATTAACAAAAGGATAGAGAGTAGGGCAAATGACTACTTAGGGCATGACCAGTTTGGGTTTAGAAAGGGGAGAGGTACGCGTTATGCTATTGTAGTAATGAGATTATTAATCGAGAGGAATATATAACACAACCAGGAGGTATTTACCTGTTTCGTAGATTTCGAAAAAGCGTTTGATAGAGAGAATTGGGAAAAACTAATGAGTATATTACAGAAAATAGGAATAGATTGGAGGGAAAGGAGGCTAATCCGCAACCTGTACATGTCTCAGACTACTCTGGTGCGAGTGGGGAACGGGGAGTCCGATGGGGCAGTGTTAGGAAGAGGTGTAAGGCAGGTTTGCCCATTATTACCGTTGCTGTTCAACCTGTATGCAGAGGAAATGATTAAAGAGGCACGGACAGAACTGGATGTAGGAATGAAAGTGGGCGAGGAATTCGTAAAATCAGGTTTGCTGATGACCAAGCTTTAGTTTGTCAGTCAGCCAAGGGACTGCCAGCATTGCTTAGTGAATTGGTATTTCAGTGCGACAAGTATGGGATGAGAATCAATATTAATAAAACAAAGGTTATGCGATTTCCTAGAAAGAAAAAGTCTAAGCTTAACATTAAAATCGGACGGCAAAAACTAGAGCAGGTAGAAGTTTACGTATCTCGGTGGTGTTTTGTACCAACACGGTCAAAGTAGTAAGGACGTAAGGAGAAGAATAGTGCTAGGCAAAGAGGCTTTCACAAGGAGGAGGGAGTTGATGACAGGGACGTTGAGTAAGAATATTAAGAAAAGACTTGTAAAACCTTTGATATGGAGCGTAGCTATGTACGACACATAAACGTGGTCATTGAAGAAGGAGGATAAACGTAGACTGGAGGCTTTTGAAATGTGGGTGTGGAGAAGAATGGAGAAGGGGAAATGGACAGAGAAGAAAACAAACGAGGAAGTACTAGGCATGGTGGGCGAAGAGAGGGGTTTGTTGGGAGCAATACAATGGAGGCAGGAATAATGGATGAAGGGGGTATTGACCAGCAATGGGATGTTGAAGATTGTAATAGAAGGGAGAATGTTAGGCAAACGAGGAGGCTTTCACAAGGAGGAGGGAGTTGATGACGGGGACGTTGAGTAAGGATGTTAAGAAAAGACTCGTAAAAACTTTGATATGGATCGTAGCTATGTACGGGGCGGAAAAGTGGTAATTGAAGCAGGAGAATAGACGTAGACTGGAGGCTTTTGAAATGTGGGTTTCGAGAAAAATGGAGAAGATGAAATGGACAGGGAAGAAAACAAACGAGGAAGTACTTGGTATGGTGGGCGAAGAGAGGGGTTTGTTGGGAGCAATCCTCTGGAGGTAGGAAAAGTGGCTGAAGGGGGTATTGACCGGCAGCGGGATGTTGAAGACTGTAATAGAGGGGAGAATGTTTGAATACAATGAAAGAATGGGAGAATGCAAACGATGAAAGGGAAGGAACAGGATAGGGATGTTGGACGGGATGAATGAAGGAAGAAAGTACTCAGAACTAAAGAGGGACCTGATGTAAAGTAGGATGTTTTGTTTTGCAAGGGGCCACAAATTATGTAATTAGTAATTATGTCCGTCCAAAAACCTACCTTTACCGGTAGATTACCTAACAATAATATATTATTATTACTGACCTTAATTATAGATAAACATCAATAACCTAATGCTATTGATTAACTTTAATTATGAATTGTGATATATGTTTGTACATACGTTTATATATATATATTATATATATATATTATATGTATATTTTATATATATATATATATATATATATATATATATATATATATATATATATATATATATATATATATATATATATATATATTTATATATATGTACACACACACACATATTAGTAACAAATGGTTTTTTGAAGCTTTTAATCCTTTCAAAAGAAAAAAAAAAGATCTTTTTTATAATTACCAAGTTAAGTTAGAAGATATGTAAATAAATTCATTGTCTTTCAACCTGTCTCGTATTGATATGTTTACGCTCTTCTTAAAATTTGCAAAAAGCCATTTAGTTTGTGCAAAAAGGAAAGTGCTTCTACATATTTACTAAATTAGTAGTAAAATGAAAACTCTTTGAAATAAAAATATGGTGTTACATTTGTGTAAGGACCTTTCGAAGCTAATTAGTCAAGTGATAAAATTGTAATATTAAAAGGTGCACTAAAATATATGCAAATATGTCAATTTAATCAGGTTTTTCTTGTAAATCCTTGTGTTTCTTCAATTTTATACAAAAGTGAATGTACGAATCGAATTAAAAATGGCTTAGCAGAGGGAGAGTTCATTATTATTTGCTCTCCTGAAGGGATTGCATAGGGAATTCGCTGAATCTCGCTGAATACACATTGTATTAAAACTTCCAAAATATTCCTTAAGTAAATAAAGAAGAATATTAGTAAATTCCTAGTACATCATAATGTTTCGCATGATGTATTGTATACACTCTTTTAGCAATATGAAGGCTTATTACTTAGTAAGACAAACGTTTCATGTCGCATAATAACGTGGTGAACTATTTCATGTATAAACCCTTAGCGAATAAAGGAAAATTTCTCTTCTGAAATCTCGTACACGAATTAAATATATTCGTATTATTCACTTTTTTACAAAGATCCTGCTGTCACTTATAAATGTGAGTTACGCGTTTATTACATTGCGTGGATAATATAAAGACAACATAATATATGGCTATGAAATGCGATAGTTAGATAGATACTTCCAAATATTTTTGTATCATATTTTAAGATGATGCCAAGAGTTCGGGAATCAATGAAAGTTAACTAAGAATACATTAACATTAACCTAAAATATATAGGAAAGTTTTTTCTCTGCCTATTAATATTTGCTTTCCTATATGTCACATGGCACCGTAGCAAAATGTTATGTTGGTTGGTAAGGTCTTTTGATTGAATAACGACGGCTGAGGATTGACTCACCGGAGCAGGCTTGAGGCGGGAGAGGAAAGATGAGCGTGGTTGAAGACTTCCTTCGTGCCACAGCGCACCCGAGGCTCTGCGGCTTGAAAGAACGCAACTGCTGCATGAAGTCAGAGCAC
This sequence comes from Hetaerina americana, assembly GCF_022747635.1. Taxonomy (NCBI): domain Eukaryota; kingdom Metazoa; phylum Arthropoda; class Insecta; order Odonata; family Calopterygidae; genus Hetaerina; species Hetaerina americana. Next base: position 34,383,557 of record NW_027286763.1, read on the forward strand.
TCCATAAGCGCTACGTCCGCGAAGTGGAGGTCGCAGAGGATTTGGTTCTTGAACCGCCTCGCGCGCTTCTGGTTGGGACCCGTCAGATTCAGACCACATGAGTTGCAGCGGAGGCATTCTTCGTGGTAGTGGTGGTTCTCGTACAGCATCGACGGTTCTAGAAAGAGAAGGAAGAATTATTATCGCATTTGTCCATTACACTAGAAAATTAAGAGCACCTTACTGTTTTTCACACAACTTTTCGGCAGAAGGTGATATTATTTATGACTTTTTCAAGAAAGGCATCATTCATACATAATCCGCAATAAGGTAAGGAGACTACATATAGATTTGATAAGTATATCCCGTGTAACCATGATTGTGAAATATACAAAATATACGTTATATTTATCCTTTTTTAAAAACAACAAGAAAAACTTATAGGTTAATTTACGCCTTACTTTACGTGCTGAAAAAGGTCTAAAAAATTGAATTAATGAAATGCATATTTTAAATACAATTAAATTTACTTAGCTAGGTCATTACTCGTATTACCCACATGTCGGTTTACAGGGATAGGTCCGCTGCGGGACATACACGACACTGAATTCTGCTGTTGCCAAATTGATGCCAGAAGGCGTTATTGAGTGATATTAATACATTAAATCCATCAAATACATTTTGTTTCATCGTATGTTTCTTCGTATTATTAAGAAATTATAATTACCACAGCTTGACAAAATACTGTTTCCTCGATATTTAATCAACATACAAGATTACACCAATACATCAGTATATTTTGCACTAAATTCAACTGGGACAATAAATGAAGTATAACAAATTTAAACATTACCCTACATGCAAAAACGTATTAAAATCCGTATCACTGATCTTCTTTAATGCTTCTGTAAATTCAACACATTTTCAAAACGGAATCCACTGAAAATATCCAATGTCATATCTTAGTAATAGTGAAATTCCACGAGAGAAATACGTAATAAGAAGTACAATATAACCGATATATCATAATTCTAAAATCAGATATTTGCTAGAATTTTTGTGCACACTTAGTTTTTTTATTAGCATAAGAATTAAAGCATGAAATGAATTCACTTTCTAGATATCTTGCTTTCACCATAAAAGTCTATATCAATGACTGTTCTCATGAGTAATCTGAGAAGAAATTGACTGTGACCAATCAAAAAAAAATTCCGGTGTTTCATCTCATTAAAAATATCATAAAAAAACATAAACTATTAACAAAATTCGAACCTCTTTCAATGTAATTTCAAAAGGTTTTTAAGATATCAGATTTCAATAGTAATAAGCGAAATATAACCAAATTAAATGAAAAATTCAAAAAACTCTGGGAAATGCCGTTAGAGTAAATTTTTAATGTATTCAGCCGCAAATGTGCATCGCAATGCAACATTTACAAAGTGTGAGAATCATTCTCCTTGACTGGGACTCGAACCCGGATCCCACGATTTCCGGCCGACTTTACACAGTCTGTGCTATACACAGTCAAACTACCGAGGAGTCCTTATACGTCCTCGTACTTGGTGATATTTTGTTTAAAACACTCGGCCGGAAATCAAGGAATCCAGGCTTGAATCACGGTCAAGGCTAACGATTTTTACACTTTGAAATTGTTGCATCAAATCTTATATTTGTTAAAGTTGAAACAAAATACATTTTTCGTAATGCTTACCTCTTATGAAATATCTATTTTTACGTAAGTATGAACATTAAAATAAATCTTTGATATATTGAAATAATAAATTGGAGTAAATGTATTTTGCGTTAGAAGTATATTTAAATCAAGTGGCCGGAGAAATATTAACCATAGAATAAAATAAAGCTCAAAAATTCATATATGTGTCATTGTTAGCGGAAAATTCCGGAGAAATCATAACAGTACATCAAATAAATTTTCATTAGATTTTTGTAAAAGCTGCCTCGCAAAAAAATCCCTGGAATGGAATTCCAGCAAAGAAAATTCCAGCCCCCGCACTTGGGCAAAGCAACACGCAAAAGACATAAATATTTCTCTCTGTGAGAGGCTGAAATCTTCGTTCTCTTTACGGCTACGTTTTCTCTCCTTCAAGCTTGCCGGAATATGATTCCACGCGGCGATTTCATACGGAGAAGTAGCAAATTGCATTTGCAGGAAGAAAAAGAACAAGGTTATGTCCACACGTCACGCGAACGCAGTAACCAAAAGGTAGGGCGGAGGAAGGGAGATACAGGGAGAGAAGAAATGCCGCTTTCTCTCACTAGAGAAAGGGGTTAGCAACCTTTCCATAATACAGTGAAACTAAATAGACCTTTACATACCAACATGATTGAGGTATCTTAACATATCTTAACAGCATTCCTCGGATGCAGTGACCTTACTCTATAAAAACCCGCTCTGCACCAGCGGTCACCTCTTACACGTAAAGGGTAGTACATTAAGAATAAATATGGTATAAACAACTACAGAGTGTAACCGAGTTACATTACCACGCGAAAAGAACCCTTTTGTTTCTGGTAAACAAATATAAAAGAATTTTAAAATGTAGCGCATGTATGTATGGAAAAACTTTAAACAGCTAAGTCCCATTATAATGGAATAGGGAATAAGGAGGAGAAGTGTTTCACAAATTTTAATACTGAAATACATCAGCCACCCTATCAGAATGAAATCATCCGTGCGTGGCTCCTCGAAATATTGGCTTGAATTCCTAGTCATGGGCGAATGTATTACCCCTACAGAAAGGTGGTACGAGAAACGTGCCAAAGCAACGGTACGAAATGACTTCCGCCATCATAAGGCCTCATACTTTATTTTTAATTGTCATGTGCTACGTCGAAATTAAAATTAAATGTCAGAGGTTATTATTTAAAATCGGCTCCATGGAATATTGGCTCGAATGCCGCGTCGTTCGTGAGGTTTTATCCCCTACAGAAATGAGAAACGAGGAACACGCCATGTGCAACGGTGCAAAATTACTTCAGCTATTATAATGCTTCATACTCGATTTTGACTACCGTGTTCTACGATGAAATTTAAGTTAGGTTTCGGAATCTACCATTTATTATCTTTCAAGGATTTGTGACGATTATCAGTATGACTGAGTCAAGAAATCAATATTTATGAATAAAATAAATTTTATTCTATTCCGTTACCTGACCTATAGGCATTTATATATTCCAAAGAAAATTTATTATGGAGTTATACTAATACGTCTATGATTCATAAAAAAACGAAGAAATGGCATTTTTTCTTAAATAAATTTTGCCACCAATCATCTGATACAACCTCCATCATATATGAGATCATGTGATAGCGTTAATGGAAAGAGGATTATCCTTATAAAGTGCCTGCAATCAGCCACTAAGCTCACCATGATTCCGAATTCATATTGACATAATATAAGATATATCACTTTGTCACAAATTTCTCCGATATCACTCCAATTTTGCCCCATCCTTTATATCCTCTCAGTTCATCTTGTAAAATTATTTCAGCATCTTCGCGCTGTTCAGGTTTTCTTTTCTTCTTCCTTTCCCAGCCTCACTTCTCTCTTCCTCATTATCGTCCCTTCCGTCCTCACCTTCCCAGTCCCTAACTGCTCAATTCCGCCTTTCGCTAGCCACTTCCTCCTCAATCCTCGGTCTTCCCCTTCGAGGAGAAACCCTGCCTCCACACAGCCCACAACACGGAAACCCAAAACTCACTCTACCCCAAACCCTTTCCGCCACCCCTTCAACGCAGATCCCCAACTCCCTGGCCAATACCTGTCCTGTATTTCGGCTTCCAATACCAATTCAATCTAAGTCCGCATAAAACTACAATGCCACACATATTCAGCTCCTAAGTTTTCCCACGTATCAGTGAAATTTCCCACCTTTATAATTTTACCTCGTATATTTTCTAAACATTCTGCCATCTTCATCGAGCTTCCATTTATATCTTCTCCTTCCCACGAAGCGAGCAGCAATGCCTCTCAATTATATTTAGGACACTTTGCTTTTTATTACATGCATTCTTTCTTCTCCTTCTAAATTTGGTTTTAATGAGTTTCATTATAAAGCAATCTATATTTTTAATAATATCTTTGATTTATATGTAAACTATAGAATAGAGAAAATTTGCTGCTCAATAAAAATGAATAGAGGTAAGTATTGGAACTAATAACTTATCTTAAGCCTACCTGGTACTCCAGAGGATGTAGTAGTAGAGACCAAATACAAGGAAATGTTAGAAATAATTTGGAAACTACTGACCCAATATGGGTTGAGAGCTACAAAGAGATATTGAGGCAGAGGAAGTTAAATCTGCTTGTCTGGTGTGTGCTTGTACAACCGGTGTAGCGTCTCTAGACTATAAGCATGTATCAACAAATATCGTTGGATCAAATATCTTTTGTTAATGCCTAGCTCATTAGTTTTGTCTCTCAGATATTCAGTTCAATATGAAATCTACATTCCTGAATGGAAATGCAGATTATAAAATTCCACTGTGAAATTTTTAAGAGGACTACCAGGATGAAAAATTATCTCTACTTGATATTGTCCTTTTAGGTGTTAATATGTGACTGCTCGCTTTCATGGTAGGGTTCAGAGGAAACGACTGCCAATAATAACCTTTGTTGCGGATTGTTTCCAATCGCTCTAACCAACCTGGCATCACACTGGGTAATGGGCATCGTACCCATGGTCTTACCGTACTCATGGACTAGTTTAAATGTTACAAAGGTCGGGGATATATTTAATATTCATCGGTTAACATTACTAAAATGATTGAGTCTAAGGTAGAGAAAATGAACGAATAATTAAATTAAGGTTTAGTACTACTTTCGAAGAATAAACTCGAGCTGGGTAAACTGGAGCTCTTCTAAGCTCGATACGAATCTCGTAATTTTTATATTCCTTGTAGAGAATCTATTATAAGTGAGTCCCAACAAATAAACAATAAATATCAACACACAAGAGTCTTCAGGGAGAGTGTGTGACAATTCAAAAATTATATTCTAATTAATAAGTCGAATTTTCACGAGGACAATACATGATATATATAGACACACACACACGCATATATATATATATATATATATATATATATATAACTTGTTCAAAAAGTTCCCGGAATAACCACCGTGTGGCGCTCCCATCGTTCCGATTTGAGTTCTGTTTTTTTTGTTAAATTGGTACATCTGTTGTTGATATTCCCTTTAAATCTTAGTGTCATAACTTGACATTTGCAAAAGTTACGTAGCCAAGAGTACATCTATCTCTGTGTGTGTTGGCGATTTTTTACAATTTCAGAAATGGATTTAAATTTGCAACAACGAACTTGTATTAAATTTTGCGTAAAAAACGGATTTAGTGGCGCACGGACGTTGGAAATGTTGGAAAAGTGTTTCGGCAACGATTCTCTAAAAAAAACGGTCGTTTACCAGTGGCACGAGCGGTTCAGAAGTGGTCGTGAGTCAATCGAAGATGATGAACGCAGTGGCAGACCATCGACATCGAAAGTCGGTGAAAAAATTGATAAAATAAAAGAAATGTTGGTCAATAACCGCAAATTAACCATCAGAGAAATAGCGGAGGACTTGAACATTGCCTATGGATCCGCCCAAGACATTGTGGTTAATGATTTGGGTTTCCGTCGTGTAGCAGCAAAGTTGGTGCCAAAAGACCTCAATTTCATGCAAAAAAGAGACCGTGTTGACGTCGCAAAAGACATGATTTGCGAGGCTGAATCCGATCCCACATTCATCAAAAGGATCATTACTGGAGACGAGACGTGGGTTTATGAGTACGACACGCAATCCAGACATCAGGCAAGTGAATGGCGTTCACCAAATGAGCCGAGACCAAAAAAACCACGTCGTTTTCAGTCAAAAAAGAAGGCAATGCTGACGGTTTTCATGGATTACAACGGTGTAGTGCATCATGAATTTTTGCCAGAAGGCCAGACAGTAAACAAAGAGTATTATTTGGGCGTTATGAGACGTTTGCGTGAAGCAATTCGCCGAAAGAGACCAGAAATGTGGGCAGAAAACTCGTGGATTTTGCACCATGATAACGCACCGTCGCACAGTGCTATCATTATTCGTAATTTTTTGACGAAAAATGCAACAAATACCATCCAACAGCCACCGAATTCACCTGATTTGGCTCCCTGTGACTTCTTTCTGTTCAATCGAGTTAAAAAACCATTACGGGGAACGCGTTTTAGCAGCCGAGAGGAAGTAATGGAAAAATCGCAGGAAGCACTGATGGACATACCGAAAACCGAATATAAAAAATGTTTCGAGGATTGGATCAAGCGCTGGCATAAGTGTGTTGCAGTCGATGGGGATTACTTTGAAGGGGACAATATAGATTTAGATGAATAAACTTGTATTTTTAATTTTCTGAATAAATTCCGGGAAATTTTTGATCAAGTAGTATACTCGTAATTTTAATTATACCGTTATGATTCCATTCCTGGAGTTAGACGGTTGTGTTGATATTGCTCATCCCCTTCTTTTCCAGTACCCCTCTTTTACGCTTAAAACTAACGACTGCGAATTCTATTGCTAATTTTTGCCGGATAGATATAATTTATATATAATTTAGTATATATATATATGTATATATATATATATATACATATATATATATACATATATATAAATTTATATATATATATATATATACATATATATAAATATATATATATATATATATATATATATATATATATATATATATATATATATATATATATATATATATATATATATATATATACACATATCTAGACTCTTACTTGAAGAGGGCCTCGGAGAAGGCCAAGCTCAAACATTTTACCGGGTGAGTGTCCTTTTAAATGTTGCTATTTTATTTGTGGTCTATTGTGCCGTCCCATTATTATGCTGCTCGTGTTAGTGTTTCCGTATAATCGATATACACATATCCTATATATATATATATATATATATATATATATATATATATATATATACACAACATATACACATATATACACACACACCTAGGGCAATAGGCCTTCCATCCAAAGAATCCATGAATGGGTTGTCTCACTCTGGAGAAAAATAAGATTAATATACCATTTGGCCTTAAAACTTCAAAATCACTACGGCCCAATTCCAAATGCATTTCTACGCGCGGATAGCTAGAAGAACGAAGGTGTTTAAACTTAATATATATTCCACCACATAATGGCCAAATTCATTTGCGATAATATCTATTTTGCAGGACGGTGTATGAATGTTTAATTTCTCCTTACCTCCTGGTTTGTAAAGATATGCTCGGCTTTGACGGCGTAAACCCATTATATTTTTTCATTTTAATGTGAGGGCAGATGATACTGTTATCGTCTGTAGTAAACCTCCCTCATCCGTCCCTCTCGAGTAGCTCGCGGGCATGGCATGCGCACGCGAGCAATCACACTCGGAATCGTAGGGCCAGCATTTCCGCCACACGACCTTTCACCACCTTCCCCCCTTTCTGCCCCTTCGAATCACCCACGTCCACCCCCCTCCCTCGCCCCCGTATCCTCGAATCTCACCCGTCGACGAGTGCATTGAGCCCGCCGGCCACACGCAGGTGCCGTTCGTTCCTTTGGCGAGCGGATATAGCGGTCATGAAAGTTAAATAAGTCTCCTCTCGCCTCATATAAGCTTCGTGTCGGTGGGGAGGGCAGGACAAGGTTAAGAGGATCGGAAGGGTCTGAGGATGGGAACGGAAAGGGACCTCCGGCTCATGCTTGATTTCGTAGCGCAGGCTGCCAGGTGGTTGAGGGGAGATGGAAGCAAGGGTATCCTAAAAGTTTCAAGGGCTCACTGCCTCTAGAAAAAAAACAATCAAAAGCGTAGGGAAAACCCGAGGGTGAGAAGTGTAAATATGAACTTTTTAAAATTTTACAAGTATTGAAACTCAAATATTTCAAGCCCAGAAAAAGAAAGACTCCTTTAATGGAGATACATCCGATTTGTATCAATTTTGCTTATTCGTCAAAATTTTTAAAATTCAGTTTATTATGAAAATCTCCAGTTCCAGTTCCATTCATTTAGCACACCACAACAATTAACAATAAATTACATCAGTTAATTTGGTTTTTCTGTATTGAAAATGACAGCAACCTACATTACGGCTTTAATATCTTCCGTTCTACTGCAGTAGGATTGTCATTGGAACGGTATTGACTTCTGTTAGAACATTATTACTCTGTCAGCCAACTTGGTGTTGTTCAATTAACATATACGGTGAAAACAATCATGAACATTTATTAATTTGAATATTTCAGTGAAACATAGCCAAAACAAAAATTTACTCTCATTTAGCACTCTTAATATTGAGTTATTCGACTTACAAATTAAATATTAATAAAAACTAGGCCAAACAGAATGAATTACCGCAGTTATTCAATGTCTAAATTCTTAAAATATTGTATACACTTGGATTGAAGATCATCCTAAACAATAATTGCCATTATCTTCACAGAATACTAGAATTAAACTCATTCCTTCGCTACAAAACCCTAAAATTTAAGAATTGAAAATGTAGTCTTAATTGAAAAATTATACAGAAATGGTTAAAGAGCATTGGTGGAAACGTCACGTGGGGAATACGCAGTTACCGTTCTACGGGAAAGAAACGTCTGAGGGCGAATAAATCCTCTTGTAGTCGATGAAGTTGAGACAAGGGGTCGCTTCAAGAGGGAGGATCAGAGCGCTTGAATTCCGGAATCCGGGGTCGAGACGATGAACGAGGGGAGCGCGATCGAACTGGATCCGAGGGCATGGCTGGCGCCTCCCACGCCCTGGAACTTTGCTGAGTCGGGAGTACCTTAGGCATAGCGCGTCGGGGGTCATCTATCACGACGCTCCAAGCTGGTCCAACTGGGAGAACCCTGTCCACTCCCTCACCCTTCTGGACCCCCACTACCTCTACTACTCGTTGTCCGTTCCTCCCCCATACTCCACAACTTCCATTGTGATCCGCACGACGCCCGCATCCTATCCCCTCCCATCCTTCGGTTCCTTCCATGGAAAACCTTCCTCCCTTCGCCTCCACGCCCACACTCCCGCGAATAAAAATGGCCTTTCGAGAGAACGGTTGGCTGCGGCATCGATAGAGCTGCGGATGTGGCGATGGGACGTCGAGTGGGAAGAGACGGTGGTGCTCTGAGAGTGGCGAGGAAGAACGGTCGTTGGCCGCTGAGCGGCATCCGATGGGTAATTTTCGGCAATGATTATCCATGAAAGTCACAGCAGGAGAACAATATGTGTAGATAGTTCCTTGGGTAAAAATACGTTTACCACTCTCAAATTTTACCAGGAAGAATACTGCAATTTCAAACTAAAAGGAATCAAACTATGTTCATATGTGCTAGAAATATGAATAAATGAGAGCTGATAAATTGCATATACTTTATTTTCTCCAATTTTTAACCACTTGGTTAGTTCATTAATTTCGGGTATCTTAAAATTTCTTAAGCAAAAATATAGTTTCAAGGGTAAAATATATATAGTCATTAAAGCTGTTTATTGAACATAAATACTATTTCACGAACATATTCTCACTTTCGTTATTTTGGAATCTCCTGTCAATTGTGCAAATTAACCAAATATCCTCACTATATGATTAAAAGCAATTGTGAAGACCTCGAATAACATGTGGGTTTAGAGGCGTATTGATCTTTGAAAAAGTAGTGCATACTTGAAATATTTTTAGTTTTTCTGATAATTATTTTGCTATCCACATATTTAATACAGCTAATATTTTTTTGCTACAAATGCAGGCAAATGGAAAAATTATTTTTATTGCTATGTGTGGGTACTAGAATGATAAAATTAAACAAACCTAGCCTGATAATGAAAGTAATAAAGAGACCTGCACGTAGCGTTTGCTTAATTGGCACGAAAGGTAAAATGTGATCATGTGCGTGGACGCCAAGGATGCGTAGGATGAATGGAATACACATTATTACTCAGCACACCGTTTGGAGGTTTGGACATAATAGGATTAGCATACAAAAAGGCGCAGCGCTGATACGCCGATGTTTCCCCTGGAGTGAGCGAAATGTTAGCTTAAGGTGAAAGTACGCTTGGCAACCACGTAGCTTATTACCACTCATTTATATCACTCCATTCCCTGCTTAAATTTGGGCTCAGGGAAATGGAAAACAGACTAATTCCCACCATTGGGTAATTGTGTTGGTTTTTTCTTAGAAAAGTATTGGGGTCAGAATACTATTTCATAATAATTAGATTTTAATAGTTACCAACACAAAAGAGTTCCCGTCATTGCACCGGAAGTAAAACACTCGATAAGTTAGATAGTTACTTGCGGAATGCACACGTTTAAAATAACGAATTACACCGACGTGAAATTTCGCTGTAGAATAGGAAATGGGGAGGAATTTTTTTCACTCGACGCCGTTATCGAAGATACTTGTTTTGTCGCCCATAAATTTACTGATTTGTAGAGAATGCTTCTAGCTCGCATGATGAGCAAAATTTTACCTCAATTATAAGCGGTGTAACGGCTAAGGCCTCAGGTGAAAAACTACTTTATTACGGTAATCAGGGTCACTA
>NW_027286763.1:34396633-34474133 GCF_022747635.1 Hetaerina americana
TGCGAAACAGATTAATGGCCTGCAAATAGCGGGTAACATAGCGGGCGATTGCAATAAATAGAGAAAAGGTAAAGGATGAAGTGGAAGTGCCAACACAAGGGAACGGAAACGACAATAAAGGATTCCGAGATTACGTTCGAGCAGCGTTCACGAAAGAGAGAAAGCAAGCAGTTGGAGTGGCAGAGGGTTTTCCAGCCGAGAAGGATGAAGCGTTGAAGAATGCGGGGAGTGGTGTGCGCCTTTGCATTTCTTCTGTTTCCGTTTCAGCTTCGTGGTTGCCGGGCGAACGGACCTCACAAGAAAGAGAAGGGAGCAGAAATGCTAAGATTCTACAGTTGACTGAAGCAGGAGAAGTAATTGCATGAGTGGAATCGAGAGGGATGCTCGTGAGATAAAGGAAGGAGGTTTTAGAACGCCGAAAGAGAGAGGAGTAGAGACGGCGTGAGTTGTCTCTGGGAGAGCTTAATCTAATTGAGCCATGCTCATTATAGAAAATTACTTTATTTGCAAAGGGAGAGATTCCTGGAGTTTAGGTAATTCTCGAATGTCATCAACACAAAATCATCCTCTGGGGGTAGTGAATAAAAAAAACATAGATTCAGTTTAAAGGCATACCAAAATCATTAAACAGCAATATTTTTGTCTAGTCATAAATAAAATTAGCGAGATACACTAATAGCCAACTTCTACTCCTGCAGGTAGAAAACAGCTAACCATAACAGCTACATTTATAAAAATAAGTGTTGTCTAAAGTCCCTCGATTGCGTATGGCTACCTTAAGTTAACAAAATCGCATTCTCAGTTTTGGCCAAAACTGTTAAGAGTTCTTCCAAATGGATATAATAAAATGGTTGGAAATGAAAGCAGATACAAAAGTTCTTTTAATGAATGGAAAGAAAAAAGAATGCTAGGGGACATTCAAATAGATGAAAAATGTATGCAGAAAAATGGACTTCAAAGGTATAACTAAGAATTAGGGAAAATGGTGGATAAGTGTCTTGCTAAAGGGAAGCAGTAAATGTGATTTTGATTAATAGTTAATCGTAATTTAGCGTGATATAATAATTATTGTCATCTCAAGAAATATTTAGAATTGCCTGGTCTCTGATTCCATGGAAAATTTATCCTTAGCAAATAGACTAGTGCTTATAAAAATTTCTTGTTAAGTAGTGTAGCCTACAATTGATTCTATAATACTAAATTCATTCCATTGGCTAACTAAAAGAAGTCTCCCTACCTCAAGTTTTACCATCTTAATCCTCACTTACATTTATTTCTGGGATCTAGAAAAACATTGACAAATGCGGACAATTTTTTACCTTAATTCACTTACTTTCACTCTGTATGGACAGAGAGTAAGTCGTATAGAGGTGAGTGAGTTTCAATACGCTATTATTTTTTAGCAGTGTGAGCCACAGAGCGATTCCGCATAAGCTTCAAGGCTCTGAAACCCATTAACTTGCACTTTCAACCCGTCTATCCAATTATACAAAGCTGAAAACATCCTGGTTGGTCTCTATTAATATTACTTTTACGCGTATTTTTCGAAGCATTATGAATCTCCCTTCCTTGACAAAAAAGGTGTAATTTAATGGATTGAACAAAAACTAAACACCTTGAGATTTCTTCAAATTTACTAAATGTAAGTCTTGAAATCGGTAAAATTTTTATCTCTGATTAGAGTGGTTATACTGTGATTTCCGCTGTAAATTAAACTGACCACTCTGCGATAAAGACCACGGTGAAGGTCCAACTAAAAAACGGTTATGCTTCTACTTACCGTGTTATTTTGATTTTTAAACTCAATTAAAGTGATTAACATAAGATAATAAATAAGACAATCTTTTCTATGGGCTCAGAAGACCCAGAATTGTGGCTGGCAGTGTAAGTCGGATGGGTTGTGTCGTCACATGTTAACATAAAGCGCCCGCTCTAATCCTTTCCTTGATTTGAGTATTGTGAATTCTAAAGAGTCGCCCTCTTGCGAATCTACCAGCTAGCCAAAGTAACCATGAAATAGCTATCAAAAACATGTACTTATGGGAATGAAAAAAATAGTATAATTTTAAGGTATAATTGTCTTCCCTTTCTGTAAGAACTACGGACATTTTTGAAGAAGAAAACGAAATAAGTAAGTCACAACAATAAAGACTTATTTTGAGACCGAAGTTTGGAAAATTTGTCGTCATTAGTTCACAAACATAGTCAGGTGTTTCCATACGTCGACTGAGGCGACCAAAGGAGGAGAGGAGGGAGGGAGCCAGGAGAGCTGGGGAGTTGGGAAAGAGCGGGGTGATCAAGAGAATTCAAAGTGGAGACAAGCCCCTGCAGCAGTTACAGGGAATGGGCGGTTCAATGAAGCAAGGAGGATAGGGAGTAGAAAAGAGCATATTATTTCCCACGAAACTACTTCGGAATTGTCAAGAGTGCATTACGTTTTCTTTATTTCTTTCAGCTTCCGCTTATGCCGTGCGGTAGAAAGAGGTTATGTGTGCTAGAGTTACATGAAAAAGAATTAAAAATGGTAAAAAGCACCCGGAATTGGACGAAAAGATCTAAACCATGCACTAGGGATTCCTTTCTTTCTAAACCAAGGTCCATTAACTCCATTTCACGCATAGCACACCGATATTTAGAGGCAAAACGAATGTTAAGTGCGCAAGTTTTAAATTTAATTTTAATAAAACAAGCCATAATGTCTCTTTGCCGAATTAGGAAAGTGCTTAGACAATTACCACTTCTGTGAATGTCTTCCTCAAGAATTTCATTTTTGCCCAGGATTTGGGTATTATTTCTTTCCCACAACTTTGGATCAAATTTTGGACTATTTTGCCAGCATCGGTGATTTCTCTACTTATCAATAGGTAAACACGGTTTTAATCATTAGAACAACATTCAAAAGGGCTTCTATATATTGATAGGGCGTCGTTTCAGTCAAGTTGCTGGGGCGTTCCGTTACTGAACAGAGGGACTCGATACAACCACCATCGGTTTTAGAAGATGAAGGCAAAGGGAGACGCACCTGCTACGTTAAAGAAGCAAGTTAATAGGCCAATAAACCGTCCAAATGTCATGAAACCTGTCACTCTGATGTACCAGTCGAAAATAAGATGGATGCATTAAAAACATGTAATTCTTTTAAAGATTATTCAGAGTTTGAAGGCAATTCACTTAGGAAAGCCATTTCCATATCTTTCTTTCAAGTGATGTTAGCTATGTGATGAAACGTTATAATATTCCATAATAACGTTGCCTTTTAATTTTGTAATAGAAACAGAAAAATTAATTTGAAAGTCATCAAAATTTAATTATACTATAAATGAGCCTATACCTTTAAAGTCCCATTTTGAGTTTATCTTCAAATGGATCACATAAACAAAGCAATCGGTGCCTGGGTTCACGAATATACTGACATGGTGCTCCATAAAGGAGAATCCCACGCTGTGACCTTTGTGAGAAGTCCCAAAACGGAATTAACGAATCCAATGAGCGCGCAAAAATGTGTCCGAGAATAGTTGGCCTCATGTCGAGCCAATTTCTGCCACGCTGGCCACAGACCGTTGCTCCTCGCCAAACACGTCCTGACAACCCCAAAGTTGCGAGGGTGATATGCAAATGAAGCGAGTTTCCGCAAAAGAGAGAGGGATTTATATTGGAGAGTCAGGAAAAGTCGGAAAATGGGAAAAAGAGAGAGGTGAGGGTCGGGTTTCAGGTTTGGAGCAGGAGGATAAAAGAATATGAGGAGAAAATACATGGTATCCTAAGAAAATTCTAGCGTTCCAAAATTCACATATCCATGACTGAGAACTTTTGATTCTAAAAATTTAATTCTAAGGTTATGGTTTGTCATGATGCAAATAGTTATTGCTATAAAACATCTTTATTGGGGGAAGATTGAGCCTGGATGGTCCCTTCTTACACCACACACCTAAAGAGTAGTTTCCATTAGATAAGTATACATCAATGAATGTCATTAATTTATGGGTGGAGATTAATAATGATGCAGATACGAAGTAATTGTATACAAGTGCTAGTTTGTACTGTTTGTCATCACGTGAGTTTATATGTTCAAATCACTGCATAACTCTTGTTTATCATATACCATACATGCACTATGCCATTCTACTCCATCTGTGATTACACATCCCTCATTCGTATAATTTATATTGAGAGAAAGGTTTATATTTCATAATAGTTTACAATATTCATTACGTATACTTCAAATGGGGTAAAATCTAATACAGGTGATTGTGGTAAAAGGTAACAGGAATATTAATTGCAAATAAAGTAGATGGGCAATAAAATATGCTGTTTAAAATTCACTGATTGAAGAATGGAATCCAAAAGGTTTTCACATTGTTTCAACAGGAAAAATATTTGGCAATTGAATATGCATACACCCCTTAGAGAGTTGAAGAGAGGAGGACAATAAGGTACTATAAATGGATTATCTATTAAGTAACTGCATCATGCCCATGACTGACTAAACGCATTACCAAGTGTTTTAAATTATAAGAAAAAAATATTTATCCCGACCCTTTTTGTGCCACGACAGGATCTCTTGAAAATTTCCAAGCTGAGAATTCAAACTTTATGGAACTAAATTTATTAGAATGTTTATCGTAATAATCATACTTGAATTATGTAATCAATTATTCAATCATTATTTTGCAAATGCTCTATAAATCAAATCATTTTCCTACGCACACGCTTTTTTCTTTTCAAAACAAGGGCTAAATAATAAGAATATATAGTTTGCAGCTACTTTCGGGCCGAAGTGGATGACTTATTTCGTTACTAACTGGTCCTTAATTGCTCACATGAATATCCGCAACCAAAATGAACACTACTTGGAGAATTTTATGGTCATGGAGCAGGTCAAATTTTCAAATTACTTCAACTTCGGTAGATGTTTATAAAAAGTATTTTTTTATCCGGGCGATGAATAAAAATAGGTACTTATCTATTACGGTCTCGTCAAGGTGCTAAAAAAGCTAATGGGTGCTCGTAGAATCCTATAGGCAAAGGCAAAGAGAGTGGACTGTAGTTTCAGGGTGGACAGGTAAAGATGGTGCACGCTGCATGCACGAAGGGCTGGAGGGTGATGAGTAAGAGGGCATTATCCCCATCGAACGCAGTCGCCATGAATTCCCGTGGCCGGCAACGAGAGTGGTCGATATACACAAATATATGATGACCATTGTTGGGTTCCAGGATTTTCGCGGGAGGTTTAGAAAAGGTGGATGGGGGAAATGAGACCCCCTGAAGCGTGGCCTCCTCGCTACACTGAGCGATTTCCCTTCAAAACGCAACCCGTTCAATTGGCCGAATTCAAAAGGGAGCGGACGGGATGTTGGAGACTCGTGGAGCGCGGAGGGAAGTACTTTGCCTCTGCCGTTCCGGCTGTAGCTAACCCCGGGAGGCCCGTGGGGTGTAATAATGACCGTCCCGATGAAGAAATGAGATGATGTGTGTGATATTTAGACCAAAGTACGTAAAAAAAACCCTGAGTTTAATCTCTCATGCGATTTAATTATTAAAGATTTAAATGAGGCTGTCGTCCAAGATGTTCGTGCCCTTAAAAGGCACGAATTGAAACTCACTCCTCACCATAAATCTCAACGAAATTGCAGGAATTCATAAGAGCAAAAAAATTAATAATACTCCACGATATATGACGAGGTATTGACTCATTGAATGAGTGATTTATATCGGCGTCCTGATAGGTGACTCCAATATCATGGCATTTCCAGTATTGATCACTTTAAGCTACGCCAGTTAAGGGAGCACATTACTTTCTTCGGGGTCCACTGTTCCTGATTCATGAAATATAAATGGTTGCCATGGCTTTTATGGAGATAACTGGAACCTAAATTCCAACAAAATAAGTTTATTGTTAAACATTTTATATGAGCCTAAAGACGTCGTAAAAACCACCATGGGGTTTCAGTCAACTCTGGATTCCGGATAATAATAATAAACTCTTGCATATTATTAATTTTAAAAAACATAAAAAATTGTATTGTAAAAGGTCTTAACAAAATTAACTGATTTTTAAATACTAATTTAATAGTAATTCCATACGTTTTCCGACAGTGCCCTTCACATGATGCATTCAACCACCAATCAATGATACTTAGTGTTAATTCTGTCTGCTATGAAAGATTTAATCGAAAAAAAGAATTTACGACACTGTGAGAAATCGATGTTTTCCAATTCATTATATCTTCAAAATGAAAATTCAGTTTTCTCATCGCAAAAATAAATGTATGATGATAAACTATAAACTTGAGCCCACAAAATACCGTTGAATATTTTATTGCGTTTCTTTTCACAATCTGCATACGATAGGCAAACTGCATACAATATTTTGCAATGATATTACTAGTTTATATGCGTCATAACCATAAATACAATAACCAGAGGCAATAATTTCAGCACTTAAAAAAATATCGTTAACATACATAAGCAGTAAAAGGTCAACTCGGTTAAAAAGTGTTTAGAAGTAGTACCTAATTCGCAGTGAAAAGATAAGTATGCCAGTGATTTGGTACTCATACTTTAATGTAGGAGTTCCATTCTTCAATGAAAAAAATATTTTCCGAAGGCAGAGTCAAATTGTACTCTAAATAAAAGATGTAAATAATAACGGTGCAAAATGTTACTATCTTTTTATCTAAAAATATATTTCTATTTAAAGCAGAATCATAAGGACAATTCGTAAAAAAATGCACTATAATGATATTATATTACTGAATCGTAGGGTCACTCCCAATTCGGAAGAAAGTTAGCATAAGAGATTCCCAAGGAAGTAGTATAAATATATAAAAAGAGAGAGTTGTGGAACTAATAAACATTCCATTTCATTTTTCTTAGCTAGCAAAGGAAAGAAAAGCTTGGAATGAGCCTGAAGATCTATAAACATAAAAAAATATTTAAAAAAACAGTGGCTTGCCTGGATGATTCGAAATTTTCTGGAATCTCAGAAATTCCAACAGATTTAGCAATAGGGGGTCTGGACCAAGTATATTCCCGGTTACATTCTGGGTGAGCGACCATGTGCTCTCCCCCGAGGAGAGGAAATGAAATAGTAAAGGAATGCGAGGAGGAAGAGCGGAAAGGGAAAGAAGAGAAAGAAACGCTCCGGGGAAGATGAAAGGGAGAGATATAGGAGGCTCAAAGGTTTACAAAGGGGACGGAGATAAGGGTAAGAGTGAAGGGAGTAAGAAAAGAGAAAGGAAGTGCATTTACTACTAGAAGAAAATGTGGAAGTAAAAAAAAATACGAGGGACAGGGAACAGGTGAGGGTATTGAAGTTGGAAGTATATTTCCTAGAATACAAAATGAGGGTGCAATGTAACATGGAACAACAAATAGAATAAGAATCTTCATAAATTTTCATATGAAAATCTGTTGAATATATTGATCGTAAAAGCAGCGAGAGCAAGTGGAAATACTTTTAGAATGCACGTGAAACAAATTGTTGAGTGGACACAATGCAAATCTCCATAGTTATTTTTTTATACTAAACTATTCTTACAAATGTCCAAATAATAAAGCAGAATAAAGGGAAAAATTAACAAAGCAGAATAAAGGAAAATAATTAACGTCATAGTCTCAGAAGATGCGCGATTGGGTTGGATGTAATCATTGATTGTTATAGGTAATCTAACATTTAAGGTAGGATCAGGATTGACACAACTACCAAATGATTACCCTATCTCTCCTGATAAAACAACACTCAACTCTACTCTACAACAAGCCCCTATCATCTTCATAGGCTTCCTTCCTTCATCCCGTCCAACATCCCTATCCTATTCCTGCCTCTTCCACGTGTGCCTCTATCACAGTCTACAATATCCCATTGTCAATCAATATGCTTTGCGCCCATTTTTTCTGACTCCTCAGAATTTCTCCGAGAAATCCTCTTTCCTCCCCCGACATTACTAGCGCCTCCTCATTTGTTTTCCGTTCTATCCACTAAACTTTTCCATCCTTCTCCACACCCACATTTCAAAAACCTTCCATCCCCGCATAACATCCTGCTTCAATGACCACGTTTCCGCGCCACACATTTCTACGCTCCATATCAAAGTTTTGACGAGCCTTTTCTAAGCATCCTTACTCAACGTCCCTGTCATCAATTGTATCCTCCTTGTGAAAGCTTATTTACGTAACGCAATTCTTCTCCTTATGCCCCTATTATTTTGACCATATTGGTCCAAAACACTCCCGAGATACGTAAATTGCCCCAACTGCTCTAGTCTTTGGCCTCCTATTTTAATGTTAAGCTTTCTCTTTTTTGAAATTCGTATATTCTTTCTTTTATTTATATATATTCTTATCCCATACCATTGCGTTGGATTTCCTCTGTCTAAGTGAGTGAGAAAACAAATCTAAGTGAGAAAACATTTAGTGACTTCATAGTCAGTGAATGCAGATTACAATGTTCGAGGAAATCGTTTTTCCCACCAGTATCGAAGTGTGTGCTCGGATTCGAATTTTGTGCGCAAAATGATCATCCGCTGTCCAAATTCATCGGGAGTTGTGCCTAGTTTATATACCTACAGTATTGAGTAAAGCAATGGTTAGATCATTGCGTCGAAGCTTCAAAAAAGTCCGCAAAAATGTGCATGGCCAAGACGGAAGTGACTGGCTTAGTATTCAGACGAATGAAAACGTGTAACAAGTTGACCAAAACTTCTGATCCAATATTGAAAATAAGTTTTATGTCATCAATGCCCTCTTGCTGGACATAGCAATTTTTACACGATTATTACATCACATACATTATGACATAAAAAATCGTGTACAAAAGACTTACCGGAATACACAATGAGAATACAGGAATGTTTAGTGGATCAGCATTATTGACCGCTATCTATAAGATTGAGATGACTTGACCTTACACCTAGCGACTTCTTCCTCTTGAACTTGAAATAGTGGCTTAATGGACAATAGTTTGACAACGACGAACCCAACACCGTCGTTATCAACCAGTTCAATTCCCTGACGGCGAACTTCTATACTGAGGTGTTAAAGAAGCCGGGGTAACGTTACGAGAATTGTTTAAAAGTGAATAGGGATTACATGGATAGGTAAAGTAGATTTCCGTAAAAGTTAGTTCGCCAGTAAAAATGTTATGACCTAACGCAGTTAACTTAACAAATAATCGTTGTATCATTTTTATAGATATCTATTGCCGTGACATATTACTTATTAGAATGATACTTTTATATCGCCTCAATTTTTTCCATGCATTTATATAACACCAATCAATGTAGCAATCAATTATAATAAACTTAGTCCCACTTAAATAAATTTCTCTACAGTATTCAGACACATGAAATAATATGCTTTGACATCAATCCATTTGCTTTGAAGTAAGTGCTTTTATGCTAACGACGGCTGTTTTGGTATTCGTTTGGGGTATTTTATATTTCTTTGCATCTAAAAAGCCGCTGATCAAAAACTTTGAGGGGAAATACACAATAAGCTAGTATATTTGTCATATTATTTGACAGGGAGTAATTATTACGTAAGCGGGCCCTATGCCGTTACTTTTCAGAAAAAGCTGTTCTTCGCCTATGCTTGGTCCTTGGCACATACAAGTATTTGTAATCATCTTCAGTTTTAATTAATAATCCAGCTGTCTTATTGCACGTTTTTCGTCATCCATTGTGAAACCCCATCTACTAAAAGTTTGAAGATAGTTACAGATAATATCCAGCAGATGAAAGAATAGGGATCTAGGTTATTCAAAACCTCCGTGAACTGATTGGCTTGAGATGTGGAGGAAGAACGCGGCTATAATCGAGTAAAGTAATACTGCTAGAAAAGAGAAAAGAAAGAATTGAAAGGCAACTAATTGCTATTAAAATCCAAAAGAGATATGATTAAAAGTCAGCTAAGAAGGATCATTATGTTTTCGAATTGTTTTAAAGTCTCTTTCGGAAAGTACATAGGTATGTGTTTCTTGGAGAGTAAAATTTACCATGACATCATTCCCAACTATTAAAAACCAAGGTAAGTGGGTTAAACCAAATTCTAATCTCGGTACATACTGAATATTTTACCATTGTGGCAACAATGTCGAAAAATCTTGGCAGTCCCTTCCGTGTGGACAATGTCATTGTATTTTATAACAAAGTTACAGTTTGTTGACGAATGCGGTTTAAATATTTGGTTATGATAAGTTAGCGTGTATTTTTCCCATGTGAAAATAATGAAACTTTTTTTAAACATACTTGGTAACAAAAAAATGGTCCCTAATGTTACGTAATGCACTTTCCAATTGTTAGTTCGGTTAGGATGCTAATTCAATTCGCACTCAGTCATTTAATCATTTAGTGTAATTTCTGTGATAATTCTTAATATCATCCATCAATACATATATAACAACGCCACCTCAGGAAATTACTAACAGTTTTGAATTCAACTTTGATGTACCGCTGTGTGCATATGTTGTAAAATACTCATGTAACTATACATACAGTTATACTCATGTAACACGGTAACATACCACGTATGGTATGCTTTATTTACACATGTACAAAGGCTGTGTTTTGCTGTGGATGAATTAGTTAATACTACAGCACATTTCCCGTCTCAACTTTTTAAGAAACCCGCAGTTCAGAAAACACGTACGAAAATAATCGACCAAATTTGCACATTTATCTCAGAAGACCTCTGTATTCGTTTGTTTGATTCAAGAAAATTATTTAAACGCATTATGTTAACATTCTTGGAAGTCTTTACAAACGAGAAATTGAACGGTAAAAAATTAGCAGTTAAGTTCAATGAATACATAAGTCGAGGAAAGGGAGAGTGGAATAGGTTTTCTGACTAGCTAGAACTGACAACAGAAACAAATGAAATGGATTTTAGCGTACTTTAAAGCAAATAGAATGGTATATTCATTATAATACTCGAAAAATGTTAAATACAAAATTATACGATTGGCAGTCAAAAACTAACACCGGTCGGGGTATGATTTTAATGGTGAAAGTAAAAACTACAGCTATGGAGAACTGGAAATGGTATTCCATTTCCTTGCACAAGGTATCCACCTGACATATCTTGTGAACCGATATTAGGTATGTTGGGTGAAACTTTGGGAAAGATATCAATATAATTGGGATGATATCAATAATGCTCTCCCCATGGAATTGCTACTTGAAAGCATGATTTACCTCTTACTTGAGGCTATCAATAAGGTTCTCACCATATTTGGACCCCAGGTCTGTGGGGACCCCAGGTATACTTAATAAAACAGCCTCAGGTTCTTGAAGTACGGGTGGCTGTGAGTGTAGGTAGCATTAAACTAAACCAGTGGAGTACGAAAAGGAATCTGTGTATAGAGTTAAGTTTCTAATTTCTTCTCAATGCCCTGTGAGACGAAATTTTAGAGAGTTCTTTCATTTGCTTAATTTAACTAATTTATATATATCCTGCAAACCACCGTCACGGTGTGTGGCAGGCGATGAATACACACCAGAATAATTTTATCCAAACATGACCCTACCATGGCCGAACAATGTTATCTATCCCCTATCGTTTGTGGAAAAAATGACATCTTAAATCTATCTGCTATAAAATTAATCTCTCAAATTTACTAGCATGATCTCTCCTACCGTAGTTCGACGGGTGTATTTTCAACATCACTGCTAAAGAGATCTCCTT
This sequence comes from Hetaerina americana, assembly GCF_022747635.1. Classification (NCBI taxonomy): domain Eukaryota; kingdom Metazoa; phylum Arthropoda; class Insecta; order Odonata; family Calopterygidae; genus Hetaerina; species Hetaerina americana. The sequence continues at coordinate 34,408,316 of NW_027286763.1, forward strand.
CCACTTTATGCAAGAGCTTCAATCTGTAATTTAACCTTTGCTCCGTGAGTGATTACCAGGCTAGCTGCTCTAATATTCTGGATACGCTTCTAAGTTTATCATAACAACGTTTTACAATTCTAGCTCCTCTTCACTGCACGTGATCCTATTCGGCAATAAATCCAATTTCGTGAGGATCCCATATCCTTGCAGTATATTCTAAATGAGGCCTAACCAACGACAGATAACATTTCTCTTTGACCTTTTCAACACATTTACCAAGTAATCTTCTAATAAATCCTAATTTTCTGTTAGCTTGTCCACATATTCGCCGTATCTGTTTCACTCAGGAGAGATCGTGAGTGAGGGTAGACTCAACTAAATACCTAGGTATTTAATTGAGTCTACCCTCCATTTCCAACACATTCCATTTCGATGTTCCCAATGCAGTAGGCTTTCGGGAAGGAATTCCTCTTTTTCCAAAAATATATGACTACGCAATCTTTAATTTTAATTCTAATTGCCAAGTGTCGCACCAGTGCTGCATAGCATTAAGATCATCTGAAAAAGCTGCTGTGTTTTAGGGATCACGGATATCACGGTAAATCATTCCATCGTCGGCATAGAAATTTCTGTCGCTGATTTTTTCTTACCTAAGAATAACTTAAGTGAGCGAAACCAGGTGAATTTTCATTTGTGTAAAATTTTCATATCAAAGTTCATTTAAATTTTTAATAATTCTACTTAATTTTTCTTTTTAATTGATACTATCAAATAATCAATTTTAGCAAAATAAATATGTCTATTTACATTTAAAAATCTGGTCGGCACCAAATGTCAAATTAGAGTCAAATGTATTTTCTTCACATTTTCAAACTTTTTTTAGATATCTATCGACTACTTAAGTAATCGTAATAAGTACAAGCAGTTATTATTATAAGGTAAACTACCGGTTAAAGTAGGTTATGGGTGGGCACAAATACCAAATGAATATTTTGTGACTCCTAAAAAAACACAATTCAGCAACCTACTCTACATCAAGTCTCTCTTCATTTCTGTGTACTTCTTTCCTCATTTCCTTGCGTCCAACATCCCTCCTGTTCCACCCTTTCCTCGTTTGGCTAAAATTCTCCCCTTTTACAGTCTTCAACATCCCACTGCCGATCATCCTTCTCTACACCCACATTTCAAAAGCCTCCAGTCTACGTCTATCCTCCTGGTTCAATGTCCACGTTTCCGCGCCGTACATAGCTACGCTCCATATCAAAGTTTTTACGAGTCTTTTCTGAACATCCTTAATCATCGTCCCTGTCATCAACTCCCTCCGCGTTGTGTAAGCCTGGTCTGGCATACATCTTCTCCTTACGTCCCTATCACTTTCATCTTGCTGGTCCAAAACACTTCCGAGATGCTTTAACTATTTTACCTGCTCTATTTTTTACCCTCCTATTTTATTGTTTAGCTTAGACATTTTCTTTCTGGAAAATCGCAAAACCTTGGTTTTATTAATATTGATTTTTCCCATATCTATTACACTGATTTTCCAAGTCACTCAGCAATTGGGTGAATTCTTCTCGAGTCTTCCACCGGGTCAATGTCTCCATAGCTGCCGACGTTTCGATTCCCGACTAGGTCATCGTCATCAGGGCTTCAGAAGCCCTGATGACGATGACCTAGTCGGGAATCGAAACGTCGGCAGCTATGGAGACATTGACCCGGTGGAAGACTCGAGAAGAATTCACCCAACTCATTCGCCGGGAAAGCACCAGATCTTTCATCACTCAGAAATGCTTGTTAACCTCTTGGCTCACAAAAACTAAAGTTAAAGCTGACAAACTAAGGTTTGGCATTCAGCAAATCTAACTGATTTTAGGAATTTCCCTCCGACTATCATTCCTTCCTCTAGTTTTTTCCATGCCTGTGTAATCATTTCCTCCACATACATGTACGTTGAGTAGGATCGGTGATAGTGGACACCCTGACTTACACCTCTTTCTAACACCGCCCATTCGGACTATCCGTTCCCCACTCGCACCTGAGCAGTCTGAGCCTCCTATTGGCCTCCTATTTCTCCAATCTATTCCTATTTTCTGTAATTTACTCAAAGACTTGTTACCAATTCACTCTATCAAACGCCTTTTCAAAATCTACGAAACAGGCAAATACGTCCTGATTGTATTCGATATTCCTCTCGATTAGTGATCTCATCACTGCAATTGCATCGCGCGTGCCTTTCCCTTTACCAAACCCAAACTGATGATACCCTAAGTAATCATTGCCTAACTCCCCATTCTTTTATTAATGATCCTGGGAACAACTCTAGCTGCATGGGAAATCAAACTTAATACACTTATTTTCCTGCGCCACTGCTTCTCATTCCAATGAAGGGGATAAATCTTTGCATATTGAATGTGAAAATATAAAATGAGGTCAGGGAGATTAAATTCGATTCTTTTGACTAGCTTGAATTGATAAAATGAAAACCTTTACCAACTCATGCGTGTCGGCTTTCATGATAGTTTTATGTAACCAACTAATATAGACAATGACACTTCTAACGATGTCTGGCTAATAAAATAACTGATCGTAGCACTTTTACACTTGATAAAATTTTCATGACTCACTATTTCTGATAGCATTGGAGCAAAAAAAACAGCCTAATTGATCCAACTTACAACAAAGTTCCAAAAAAATTGAATTTTTTCGACGAGTATGAACATATTTTACTTATAACCATTAACAAGTTCCTCAATGAGTAAATTTTCATTGTCAACACAAAATATTTGGTATACGAGGGTGGCCTGAAAAGTTTCCGACCTAAAAAATACAAGACATTATTTCTGAGATTTTCTGGGTCCGGAAACTTTTCCGACCACCCTCGTGCAACTGTTCTCTTTATTTCATGGTTCATCTCCGGACAAAATAAATGCAACTATACGGATCAGAGTATTGCAGTAATTTATGTAATAATTACCCAATATTTCAAAACGAAAAATGCTAACAATATGAAAAAAGGCTCTAGTTTCATCCTCCATAAAATATGAGCGGAATGAAACAGATATATAAAAGCAGTGTATAAATATGGCTGCGCATAGGACTCATACGGATGTATGGGAACGTGAGGTTTGGAGAAGTGAGAGGAAAAAAGGGAATGGGTTGGAAAAGTGCTTTGGAAGAAGAAGGAACGAGAGAGACGAAATGGGATAGGGATATGAGGAAGGAGCATTATGGGAGCGGGGAATTCTCGAAGGCCTCGGGGGTTAGATGAGTGGTTCCGTCGGTCTTGCACGTTCCTCGGCGGGCGGTGAGTGAGAGAGAGAAAGATAGAGAGAGGAGGATAGAGAAGGGGGAAGAGAGAAAGGAGGGCGCCAGAAGAATAAGGAAGAAGGCCGAGAGGAGCGCCAGGATATAGATCGGAAGGCGAGAGGGGCATGAGAAAGGAGGTGGTTCCATTTGAGAGAAAGAGACAGCGGATATACAAAGTGTTGAAGTGCTGAGGAAAATACTAAGAAAAGATAGTGCGTGTCGGCAGGGAGTATCTTTCGGTTAACGGCGATTCTGGGAAAAGGAAATCAAAGAAATACAGATATACACAGAAGAACAACTTGGGCGGTTAGGAGATTGCACCAAAAACTCCATCTGGCAGAAATATCTGCCTACATCGCATTTCACATTCCGCCAATCCTTAAACCAGAGGCTTTCTCGCCGGAAAGTTACTCATCATTCAAAATTTTCTTTGAGATAAAATGATCTTTGAAAGCATCACACAAATACTCTTTTTAGTCTTTCAAGGTAATAAGTATTACGCGTTGGTTTTTTCAATTCTTGATGTGTGAGGAGTGAAGGTGTTCAATGATATCTGTAATAACGAGAGTTTAAATATTGCAATGGCACAAATACATATAATTTGATACTATTTTCTTCTGAACTTCAAAGAACTTCAAAGAACTTGAACTTACAACAAAATCGAAAGAAAATATTCAATCTCTGGCTCATTGTAATTTATTTGAATCTCTTTATGCCGGAGTGCTGGACGTATCCTTCTTTCGTTAAAAACACTTTCTCCCTGATTTGTAAGACAATTCTTCAATCACTCTCCTTGTTAACGGCCACTTCAGTCTTAAATGGGTAAGAAATACACTAATTATTCCGCGTGACCTAAATGCATATTCCTAACGGGTTTCTACGTTGAGTGTGAGGTGTATGTTCTTATTTCATTACTTTCGAGCTCTCAGGAAAAACTTCGTATTCACTTATGTCTATAATACCAACCGGTCTCAATAAAAGTAAACAATGTGATATTTAAAAAATTATTTTGCTTGTAAAATTACTTATTTTTTATTTAAACAATAAATTGTTTAGTTTTTCCCGATATAATAAAACTTACACGGTGCTCTTTTCAGTATCTTAATTTAGTACTCGTCGACAGAATACGAAGATTGACGCACAAGAACATCTCCGTGTTGATGATTTGATCAAAATTACTGGCAGATTTGAATGAACTATACCCATGACCTGCTAGAAAATCTTCATTTATTACGAAACTGATCACGTTACACTTTTTCCGTATTTGTCTGCAGAAAATTTAAGGCGGGTTTCTTTATTTATTTTACCAAAAACAAATAATATAGCGTCTGGATGATATATCCGAAGCCGCTTCGCTGAATGATCACAAAATGGTTCGTCTTAGAATGAATTGAAATATTGTAGCACTGAGAAAAGGCGACTGGAAATAAGTATGGGCGTTGTCCTTGTGACGTCATTAGGACAGAATATTTTGGCACGCTGCTTCAGTATCTCACTCCGGTTAAATACACTGAACATTTCGATGCATGTCTTAAAATTCAAAATCACAGTTAAAAAGGTGGTACATAATTTTGTAACGTTTTGATCTTTTTTCGCAAAATTATTTCGAAAATATAAACATAGCCAATTTCCCATTGCATTTTTAACTCCGACTTTTATCATATTTGATCATTCAATAGACCCATTTCCGGAATTTCTCCGCAAATCAATGAAATAATTTTCAAATTATTAAATAATCCCACCTTCACTACAAAGAATGCAAACAACTCCATCCCTAATTCTCTACAACCAATTGGTCAAAATAATAGTGACTGAGGAGGTTAGGTCAAGCGGTAGAGGCTATAAATTCAACTAAAGCCAAACTCATGTTGCACAGTCGAATAACCTTAAGTAGGTTGTGGCTGAAAGACACTTATTCGTATTCACTTATCTTCGCTTTTGCCAGTGGCCATAGGCAGTACCTTCTCTTTGTTTTCACATTAGCTTCGTTGAACGGAGATGTTTCTTAGTTTGCATACTTCTTGCCCACGTGTCTTTCCCCCAAAATTGGTCCCTTATGCCTAGAATAGTAACCTCGCAAACCACTTCGGGTACACGTGTGCAAGTCTGGAAATTAGTACCCTGAGGTGGAATTATTTCCCCCTATGCCGTTAGTTGGTTGCGACCTCCTATTGTTGCTTTCTTCCGGGGAAGTATACTCCTCAATATAGATACCCTAAATCTTAGAATAGTATTCCAAACAGAATTATATCCGAGGCATGAAAGAAATTTTTCTGCAAATAACCTCGGGGATCTGATGGTGGTATTGTACATGAGTGAGCACGTTTGTGATTTTTAACCTGCGCGGAGTTGATTCCTGGCTTAATTCCGGGATTAATTTCTTCACAAATTACTCCACAAATGCTCCAGCATCTAGAATACAATTTACTCAATAATAAACGACTTTAGGATATTTCTCCTTATATCAAACAAGCCAGGAGTAATAAAAAAAAATTTCCACATAATTTGTTGGCTGTTTTATACATACGCGGAAATATTATCCGATGTTTTAAGCCAATGTATGTTTAATACAATGTCGTATTTCCCTATTTATGCACCTAGTGCCGATCAATCAATGAAACTTTGAGTTTAAACGCCAACGCCACCTAACAAGTAGACGATTAGGATCTAAAATAACTTTTTTATTTTGTCCCCTGTTTGAAAGAAATACGAGAATCTAATGAAATGAAGACGCTCAAATAAGAGGATATTATTATCCATCTCCAATTGTAAATTTACGTCTTTATCATTAACGGTGAAGGATTATGTTGAGTTATCCAAAATTCAATGTCATTTTACTCTACATACTTTAAGGATTTAAGTTTTGAAGCAGACCATTTCTCAGCGTTAACAAAACATGAGTAAGCTCGACGGTTCAAACTTGGCAATAAGCCCAGGGATCATGTTAACTATCTTTCCTTGGTCAATTGTGAGCATGCGGCTGTCTCATCGTAGCGATGAGTACGTACGTCTTCTTTTGCAGCAGTGAAGATGAATGACGCAACCAACAACTGCAATTATGTTCCATAGTGCCATTCTAAAACCGTCTATGAACCCGAAAACCGTACCTACCGGTAACAACAAATTGAAGACAAATTAAATTATAGAGAAAATAGACAAACTTTTCCATATTAAATTCCATAATAAATAATTTTGTGATTACTGTGTCTATTTTATACTCGTACATAATGGATAAATTCCACGAGTAACGGCGAAAAGAGTGTCACATTTAAAATTTTTTTCTTATGGCTGCCCAAAGACCTTCATAAGTGTTTGCGCTATTTTAACATCAGTATCTTCAGACTATATCTTCATGTTTTATACAATGTAGTGCAGTACATACAGTGCAAATGAACTTTTTTCAAATTTCAATTTATCTTGAATATAAATGTAATTTTTGGGAAACACATGTTTCTTTAAAACCTCCACCACCCTTGGAAATGGAGGCTTTAAATATCCTCCGCAATATCTACATAACAAATTCAGAAAATGGAGACAAACAAATAACGATTGAATCTTCAATTTATCAAAAAATATTTACAAAAATATTTAACGAAAAACAAAGGAAATTGCAATGTATAGTAACAGATGGCCGGCCTTCGACACTTATTTAATGCGATCGAATAATCGCAAAAGCAATGGATAGTGTAATTTCACTTAAGATAAACACTCAATTTTCTCGCAATCGAAGAATTATCTTCCTTTATAATACGCTAAGAAGGATAAATTTATGTGAAACATATTTCACTAATTCAGTTCTGGTATCTTAATTTAGGTAAACTACCTTAATTGCTGCTTGATTTTAAAGACATTTTAGAGCCATTAAAATGTAAAATATAAGAAAAGAATTCAATTGGATACGTCCTTTGCTATTTAAGTATTAAGGTTTACAGAACAACATGCATTAGAATATGCTAAACTCAAGGTCCTTTAATGTTTAAAATAAATTTAGCAAGAAACTGAATGTCTCTTATAAATCACGTGAAAATAGAATATATGTGAAGATTAAATCCTCTCTATATGGGATAGCTTCGGATTTAAAAAAAATAGAGTGTATACAAAATATTCATGCTCTAGTGTGAGACTATAACTACGGAATTCGTTTACGATAATGAAGATAATTTTCCAGTTTGATTTTACATGGGGAACATTTTGCAAAACAAGGAGCAAAATAAGTGAATTCATTAGATTTGATGACTACTTCCTGATTACACATTGCATATTTTACAAGTATAAAATAATTGAATAAATATGCGGTGATTGTTCATGATACTGCGGATATTGTAGGTTTTAGAAGTACTTTGGTTACTGCTCTCCAAAATAAGATATTCTTATGCTTAGTATGAAAACTATCATACTTCATCACATCACATAGCAGGTGTTTACAGTCTGAGAAATATGGCAAGCCGTAAAGCAGGGACTTCAAAGTCAAATTCTCCAAGAAAACTATTTTTCAAAGCCGTTGTTTCAACTTCGCGACAAGATAACAGGTACCTGTACACTGCAAACGCTCCAAGATTATTCAAAGCAATTCCACCTAACCTATAATAAATCACTCTGGAACATGAATCAAACTAAAGCTGAACATTTTAAGTCTGTATACACGCAAATATAGCCAGAAATTCACTAGGGAGCGGCTGAAGCGAAGAATTTCTGCGAGGTAGAGAGTAACTCATCATAGATTCAATAATAAATGGTCTTTGGAAAATCGATCCTCAATGCATGTATCCAACAAGCAAATTCCGGCGAAATGGGGACTGATCTGGCATCCTTGCATGGAATAGCAAGAGAATTTCAGGCAACGGGCTAAAAAGATCGCTGGCGTGAACCGTCCACCAGATCCAGTACATACGTATCAAAGGAGCTTTGCTTCCCCCTGGGAATCCCCTTTCCCCAGCACGAGCTGTTATCGTTCCGGAGCCCAGTACCGCTAACGCTGACGCCCGAATGACGTCACCGATGACGACCGAAACGAATGGTAAGAGAGGGGGGGATGGAACGAGCGGACAATGTCTCTCAGGTCTTATAGCTCAAACAAAGTGCTTCCGGTTTCAGATGGTTTTCGATTACGCTGAAAAAATGGGGAGGGATATTTTTTCAATTGATAATAAGAGTAATTATAGTTATGTGCATTATAATAAAATCAATTTTACGTTAAAAACCAAAGGGTCAGCCAAAGATATAAGTTCAAAGGAAATCTGCATACTTCCACAAATATTGCTTGAATGATACCGAACTGAAAATTCGACCTTAATACTTTTATAAAAATACTACAGCCATTATTTCTTATTTAAATAATTGAATTGGAACACTATTATCTGCGAGTCACAGGTCCCGTAATTAAGAGCGATTGAGTTAAAAAAAAGCCTAAATCCTTACAAGATTGATCTTTAGACCCGACATTGTTGATTTTACGTTGTCTTAAGACATAACTTAAAATTAACTAAACACATCACGCACTCGTCGTAAAATAATAAAATCAGTCAAGTGTTAATCAAAAATGACACTTGTCAATGTATCGGAAGCTTGTTTTTCCGGCTTCTATTTCAGGAAATGAAATCAGAGCTTTAATTTCTTGGGAAACATTTTTCCACCGTCTCCGTTCATGCGAGAATCTACTTGGCCACTGTGTTCAGATTGGGACTTCTACCAAAGAGTGAGTCCATGATTGGATTCGCTCTTCTCTAGTGCGCAATCGGAAGGAGAAAAAAACTTGAAGCTAAGACTGAGGGAAATAGTTGAAGCGGAAATGGAAAGCTGGGGAAGTTACAGGAGAATGATAGGGAGGACAATCCAATAAACGACTCCACTGATTTGCGTCAGAAATATTATGAGGCAAAAGAAGAAGGATGGCGGGGGAGGAAAAAACTCGGAATGAGGAAACGTGAAACAATTCTTTCGACACCACCCAATTCTTTCGTTTAGCACTCATCGGATTTTTGTAGGTGGGTGACGTGAGTTTCGGCGTGTCAAGATGTCTCTCAGATCTGTGAGAATGAAGGGCTTCGACTGGGGTACCGAAAGATCTTCTTCTTCAGAAAGTGAGGGCGAAAACGACGCCGATTGGTGAGATAAGAGATAGTAGCGAATGGACGTGGGAGGTTGAGCATAGTTGAGTGGGCGTGCGTATATAAAGGGAAAAAGGAAGACTCGAGAGAAAGGAGGGGCTAAAAATAAAAGCTTGTGAGGGAAAAAGAAAAATAAACAATAAGAGTAGGGCACAGCATGTTAAGGAGGAAAATCCAGGAGTAATCACTCGCTGGGATACAAAAATGCAATTGAAATTGTATTTATATCCTTACGAAAAAAATCTCTGTTAATTTCTAAAGTAAAATATTTGAGAATAATCACTTGTAGAATGAATTCTATGGTTTTCGGCTAAACTTGATGGAACTTCATGATGAAAAGTGCATAATAATAACTTTTTAAGTTCCACTAATTTTTCTTTTAATAGCGACCGGTTTAGTTTACATCATCAGGAGGACAAATTATTATAATTGCTGATTATTCAGGCACAACATTGCAAACTAAAGTTTTTGCTAAAATAAAATTGATGCTAAGAGGAATTTCCAAAGAGGTCATTATTAGCTTTAATACCCTCGAAATGTCCTAGTGTCATGTAAGAAAGGAAGGAAAAATGGAATAAGGAGGAAGAAATATGGAGATAGATAAGTTTAAACATGACGGTACATTATTTGGGCAGTTCTTAAAAAGAGAGCAAAGTATATGAAGCGAAAATGATATGCAGCATGCCTCTGCCTAGATTAAAGCTTGATCTTATTTCACGGCACATAAAAATCTTCCTATTATCACAATGCTATTTAATAAAATATGTAATATACTATTTCACGGAACATAATTTTGGCAAGGATAATACATAAAGCAGTTAAATGCGATTCATATTTAACAACCATACTCAGGAAAATTACGTGCGGGCCAGAAGTACCATTGTAAATTTTGCTATCCAGGTTGTATTATAGTATAGCGAGGGGAAAAAGCACCATTTTAAGGCAATATCTTCAGTTAATGCGTCAGGAGTGCCACTTTTGAGAGTTATTCAACATTAAGGTAGCCAAGGAAAGGAGGAAATTGCCAAATTCCAATATTTTCTCTACTCGAGGAACTTCCCCAACGCATCCAGAGTAAGGATTTTTCAATAGGCAACCATCAACTTCACAAATATTTCTAATGTAGTAGAATATAGAATACATTTAAACAATATTAATCGAAAATGAGGCAATACGGCTTTCCGTTCTCTAGCAGCTATATTCTCATCTTCAGTACTTCCGGAACAATCAAGAAGGTCGTTTTTAGATAACAGTTCGTTAGTTAGAAACTGTCGCTCTACATTAGTTAAGCCACATTTGGAATGCGCGATAAGTATGAGTATTAGTCACTAAATAACTTGCAAACCTGGATAGAGAAAGAGGCAATAATAATTAGAGTAGTTTCCTGAAATTTACTTCACTTCTGTACTCGTACTATTCACCCTGGAAATTCAGGCACTTATTCCATCACTTTACAAGTCCTTGATAGCCGGCAGGAAATAAGTCTTTTGTTTGCTGACGCAGCCAACCTCTTGGACTACGGGAATCCAATTGATTTTTTTGAGGGCCTGAAAAGATGAAAACCACTGGGGGCAAAGTCGGGGCTGTACGGTGAAAGTTCCAAACGTTGCTAATGAAATGTTCGTAGCAGCTCTCCTTTTTGTGCACACTCATGAAATACACCCGACATCTTGCACTGCCTGCCACTGCCTGACTGACCGCGAGATGCCATGCAGCCTGCACGAAAAACATACGCATGCTGCTTTTTGCTGGAAAAATATGTGCGCGTAATTTAAACCTGGTATAAGATAATCTAATGTTTGCGTCTTACTTATTGATTTACCCTCCATGGGAGAAAACGTTAATTAAAAATTGGAAAGAACTTACAGAAATCCGCCTTAGATTTGTTAGAAATTGCTACGGTATGAGAAAAAGTGCTAGAGGAACATTGAAGGAATGAAGTCGGTACCCCTCGTCGTCAAAAGAAAAGGCACGACCTAATCTTTTGGAAAGATATAGGATACCCGGCCGACCCCGGTGGCTGCGGGGTAACGTCCTCGTCTGCCATTCCAAGGGTCGCGGGTTCGATTCCCGCCTGGATGAGTTTTCCTCCACCTAGCGCTTGGGTGTTTGTAAATGTGTCCATTGTTATCGTTGTTAATAGTTTGATGTAAAGGCCAAAATGTGCTGTTTTCAGACTAATACTGAATAAATAAAATAAATAAATAAATACCAGAGTTACTTGCGACATCCTGGGAATTATTATGGCTTCAAGTTAAATCGGTAGATTTTATGACCGGGATAAAACAAAAAGGACTTCATCACTGAAGGATTCCACTATTCGTTCTTCCCTTCCCACTATTATTGCATGATGAAGCTAGTAATACGAGGGTCATCCGGAAAGTAGTACCCGTTCGTGCCGCATGAAGTGCTGACGACGCGAGTAGCCGCTGGACGAGGTCAGATAGCTTCAGTGGCTTGTCTGCCTTCTCTGAGCCAAGTTGCGTGACGCTAGCATTGCCTGTGTTGTTTCTGTGATTGTTTACAATGTTTAAAAAAATTGAGAACGCCGCCAGTTGTGAAGTGAGGGCAGTGATTAAATTCCTCAATGCAAGAAACGTTCGCCCATGTGATATTCATCGCCAATTAAAGGAGGTGTATGGAGACAATGTAATGGACGAGTCGTCTGTTCGGCGGTGGTGTCGCAACTTCAACATGGGGAGGGGGAACACACACGACGATGAGCGTTCGGGTAGACCGTCTGTCATTACAGACCAACTGGTGAGCTCAGTTGACGAATTCGTGAGGAACGATCGGCGCGTCACAATTGATGACATCTGTGAGCATTTTCCCAATGTTTCTCGAACAATTGTTCATGAAATTGTTAAACACCATCTGCATTATGCAAAAATTTGTGCAAGATGGGTCCCTCGCGTATCTCAATGAGCTGGCGGCGAAGGACTATGCAGCAGGAATACAGAAACTTGTCACACGTTATGACAAATGCCTTAATTTGCTTGGAGATTATGTTGAGAAGTAGTTTAAAGTATCCTCTTTCAAATAAAATTTTTTATGTTTGTTAATATTTACTTTTGTCTTTTTATTTCACGAACGGGTACTACTTTCCGGATGACCCTCGTAGATGTGAATGAGTGTTTTTGTATATTAGTAAATGTATATTCAAATGTATGCATAGCCTAATAGTTGTGTATATATGTTGCTCTGTCACATCCTGCCACACAACCTAACGGTGGCCTGCGAATTTTTATGTGCGTGAAGTTGCACCATATGCGGAATTTTTATGGCCCCTATTTTTGAGTCAGCTTTCAATGCGCCATTAAGAACAAATCATACACTAACGGATGATTTTGAGTAATAATGTTCGTAGTTCTTGCTTGCATTTCAAATGTAAAGGACTGTAAAAGTAGTGCGGCTTATCAGAAGATAAAGGTTTTAATATACTACCTTGATCAAAAAGTTCACGGAATAACCACCGTGTGGCGCTCCCATCGTTCCGATTTGAGTTCTGTTTTTTTTGTTAAATTGGTACATCTGTTGTTGATATTCCCTTTAAATCTTAGTGTCATAACTTGACATTTGCAAAAGTTACGTAGCCAAGAGTACATCTATCTCTGTGTGTGTTGGCGATTTTTTACAATTTCAGAAATGGATTTAAATTTGCAACAACGAACTTGTATTAAATTTTGCGTAAAAAACGGATTTAGTGGCGCACGGACGTTGGAAATGTTGGAAAAGTGTTTCGGCAACGATTCTCTAAAAAAACGGTCGTTTACCAGTGGCACGAGCGGTTCAGAAGTGGTCGTGAGTCAATCGAAGATGATGAACGCAGTGGCAGACCATCGACATCGAAAGTCGGTGAAAAAATTGATAAAGTAAAAGAAATGTTGGTCAATAACCGCAAATTAACCATCAGAGAAATAGCGGAGGACTTGAACATTGCCTATGGATCCGCCCAAGACATTGTGGTTAATGATTTGGGTTTCCGTCGTGTAGCAGCAAAGTTGGTGCCAAAAGACCTCAATTTCATGCAAAAAAGAGACCGTGTTGACGTCGCAAAAGACATGATTTGCGAGGCTGAATCCGATCCCACATTCATCAAAAGGATCATTACTGGAGACGACACGTGGGTTTATGAGTACGACACGCAATCCAGACATCAGGCAAGTGAATGGCGTTCACCAAATGAGCCGAGACCAAAAAAACCACGTCGTTTTCAGTCAAAAAAGAAGGCAATGCTGACGGTTTTCATGGATTACAACGGTGTAGTGCATCATGAATTTTTGCCAGAAGGCCAGACAGTAAACAAAGAGTATTATTTGGGCGTTATGAGACGTTTGCGTGAAGCAATTCGCCGAAAGAGACCAGAAATGTGGGCAGAAAACTCGTGGATTTAGCACCATGATAACGCACCGTCACACAGTGCTATCATTATTCGTAATTTTTTGACGAAAAATGCAACAAATACCATCCAACAGCCACCGAATTCACCTGATTTGGCTCCCTGTGACTTCTTTCTGTTCAATCGAGTTAAAAAACCATTACGGGGAACGCGTTTTAGCAGCCGAGAGGAAGTAATGGAAAAATCGCAGGAAGCACTGATGGACATACCGAAAACCGAATATAAAAAATGTTTCGAGGATTGGATCAAGCGCTGGCATAAGTGTGTTGCAGTCGATGGGGATTACTTTGAAGGGGACAATATAGATTTAGATGAATAAACTTGTATTTTTAATTTTCTGAATAAATTGCGGGAAATTTTTGATCAAGGTAGTATTTCGGTAAATATCTCCAATTAAGACAACGAATTATTCTGTAAAAATATTAATCCGTTTGCATTAATATATTTCAGTAATAAACTATATAAAATAGAAGTTCAGTTCTGAGCCAATATTCTGCTCAGTATTCGTACATTCTTTCGATTCATTATTCTTAAATTCGATTAAATAGAAGTGGTTCACTAATGCAACACAATTGGTGAAAACATGGTTGCGTTCACCACGAGGGCCAGAAAAGTGTAAAATAAGTTCTGTTGACAGTTTGACGAAAATATGTAGAGAATTAATGGTTACTAAACATCGATTGTTGAATACGGAAGCTATGGTTTCCAGGATTCATGTAAATAACAAAGACTATCAGCTATTACCAGCGCCCTTGGAAATAAAAGCGTCGATGGAATTAAATGCCGAAGAAGAAAGGAGAAGGCTGTGAGGGGAGCACAGAGAGAGCGGGTGATGGGGCGATGGAGGCGAGTGGAGTTGCTGTGGGGAGAGTTTGGGTGGAGCCAAAGTGGAATGAATGGCGGGTGGAAGAGAAGGGGTCGGAAGGTGGACAGACCAAGCAATACATAACAGCCCTTAATTGGAGCGAGACTGATTCAGGCTATTAAGTTCTCCCTTCCACCTGACCCCGTGTCAAATATATGATTCTAATAAATATATACAGGAGCCGCAAACGATGCACGCAAAATAACACAAATATAAATCCTGGATATATATCAAAATAATGACGTATGAAATAGCACAGGGAGTTACCAAAATATCGGTACGGTTCCGATGACCGCAACGAAAAAACTGATAGTAAAAATATAACCCCAAGGAAAGTAATACGCGTCAAAAACTCGAAAGAATAACATATATCTCAGTGGAGCATGTCGATAACTAGCAACAGCAATTGATATGTTTTCCTTGTTTAAATACTGTAAAATAAGTAAAAGCATTCTTATTCTATGTTCGGCGTGAGGAAAACAACGCATAATGATGAGGAACAGGTAATAGCATGGGAAAGAAGAAAACATGCCAATTTGAAAAGAAATCATCTTTCGAAAATGCTAAGGAACAAAATTGTTGTGATTAAAATATAGTAATAGGGTAAATCTCAACAATAACGGGAGTTGAAGATCGAAGTTGGGAGAGAAAAGAAAAATGAAAGGAAGGGGGAAGGATATTCAATCGACCAATCGCCTTCTGCTCCCTCCCACACAGACACCCTCCTCCCGCTCCAATTCGCGAGGGAGCGGCGGCCAGGGGATGATGGGAAACGCGGAGGGTGGTGGGAGGTGCCTCCCGTTTGGGTTTTCCGAGGCAATGGGGTCGAAGACTGGCGGATAAACATAGGTGGTCACATCTCCGGAGAGACGAAACGAAAGGGTCAGTGAGAAATAACCCGTCCGGGTAATGGAGGGGAAAAAGTGGCGAGAGAGAAAAACTGATAATTTATTTATCATCAGCGAGTTACATAATAATTGAGTTTGGCAAGCAGGTTTTAAAAGCCAGGTCATAATTTTGCTAAGAGTCATTATAAATCTTCTGCACACCACAAAACTGGGTACCTATTGCTAGTATAATACGCTGTTTATAAAATATTATTCACTCTCAAAATAAGTTCTTGCTTCGATTGGTCTAGTCACTCTCTAAATATCCCCGAAGTTAATTTCGGATATGGGAAAACACAATGAATAACGTGAACTCATTCTTCAATATAGGGTAGTCTTATCAATACTTATGGACTATGAGAATATTAATTGGCAATTGGTCTTAATTCATGACGAGAATAACCATTAATTTGCAACAACTCCATAATTTGCTGGAAAATATGCATAATATTTGGCAAAGCAAATGAGTGCTTAGACGCTCCTAACTGGAGTACTTAAAAAATAAGGTACGCACTCTTCCAATGGCTTCACGCAATATTCTGCAAGTTATAAAATCTATGCCGATAAAAAATATATAATCAGCCGATTTTCAAATAATTAAAACTGATTTAATTTACATGGCTATCGAAACAAGCAAAATATGTTAACAAAAGCTCCGAGATCATTAAAAAGTTATCGATTTTGACGCACATACACGAATTACTTCTTTCACTGGCGTAATCCATTGATTTCTGTTTTTGCTCTTTTAAATAAATTTTACTCACGCTTTGGTTATAAATTGAGACATTACACATCATCCTAAATCTGTTGCCGCGATTTCATAAAATTGCCAGTAACTATTTAAATTAATTGCCTAATTCTTACAACACAAACGTTCTTGACCAAAAGAATAGAATTAGCAAAGAAAATAGTGTAAGACCAAATATGCATGGCTAATCGCGATAAGAAGTGTAGTGACCTACTGAGTATTTAAGAACTCTTTTATTAGATAAACTAAAATAACTATTAACAGATAAAATAATATCTTTAATAGTAAAAAGGGGAAAATAAATAAGCCTAGATCATCTTCGTTATAAAATGTACCGAGAATTAACAATTAGAACGAATAATTTCATTCCTAGACATCATCACATAAATTCCCTCGGAGCATTTTAAATGAAATTAGCTAAAATTTCCGGATAGTATGCTTGCAGGATGTTCCCAGTTTAAATGGGTATTTTTATTTCTGGTGTTCTCTTCTTAAGTCACTTTGGTTTGCCATAACATAAAAGAATATCAGTAGAGGAATACGTTACAACAGGTGGGCCTTTTCTTGAATCGAATTCGGACGAGATCACAATTTTATTCGTGTAATTATTGTGTTGGGAAATTATTTCTTATTATCACTTCCTAGACAATGATGGAACATGAACCTCGCATTTTATATTGCAGAACTTTTCACTTAAAAACTTATTAAGAGGAAAATTTCACCTTTCACCATTTCATTGGGTCGATGGTTGGCGCTGCAGAAATCGCAATTGATAAATATATGTATTTGGAAGATTTCAAATAATGGCGAGCAGAAAACGCTAGCCGATGTGCTTTGAGAAGATCTAGTTGGACAATGAGAAGTCTTTGTCTCAAATGATTCGTTTGCCAACTGGATCTGAAGCACACCAAACATAGCTCCACAAATACAAGTGCCCGCACTTCATTTTCACTTGGTTGGCGGCTAGGAAATCTTCAATTCGTTCTTTATTGAATATGATCGCGAGAAGCAGAATAGCTATCATATCGAAATTGCAACTTTGTTGGTACCTAGTTCCTCTAATTTACGTCTTTCGAAATGACTTTGCTGGTACATGCATGGATTGGAAGTGGTGCACGCCACTATGGATCAAGGGATATAATCACGACCATGGCAATTTTATTCAAGCCATTTGGCCTTGGTCACGACACTGCACTTAAAGACCATTAACTTAGGTGGAAGGCACATTGCCAGGCAGCTTTTTCGGGAGTGCAGTGTGTTACGTGAGAATCGCCTCCCGGGCATACTATAATCGAAACCTTTTCCAGCGGGGTGGCAAAGGCCGGCAGAATTTTAGATAAGGTTTTCCCAGAGGGCGTGGGAAAACAAGTTTACCCTCGATTCCCTTGCTATCCTCCCTCTATCGCGTTCATCACACTTGGAGTTCCACTGGGGTGCAAGCGGAAACTTTTTTTAAAGAGTTCCATGTTGTGTATTGATTGACTGGTCCGTTTCGCTGTAAACCATTTAGAACCTTGAATTAAACATCCAATTTAATTCGTGCAATATATTTTTCACTACGGATAAATATATGTTACGAAAATCAAAAATACAGCTTTAGAAAATTTAAATCAAGTTTGAATATGCTATTGAACCATTTTACAAAGAGAAAAGGTAAGTCATGACTCCATCTCAGATAGTGAATAACCGCACGCATCATCATGCTCGGAGAGCTGATAATGCGCTTTATACGAGAACTAATATACTAATCACTAATATACGAGAACATTATGTAAGAAGATTTCAACTCAAGGCCATGAGATAAAAGAAAAACTATGATGAGTCCGCGGTTAAGACAGAAAGCTCTCAATTCCTTGTGAAGATGAAGTGCAATTCAAACCTAACAATGGAAGTTCGAGCGCTGAAGTATAATAAACGTTGGAAGTAGAATTCAAAATGGGAAATAATTATCAAAATAGATTTACCACAGGGTATTAGTCAACCACTGTCAACAGTTTAAAGCATTTCAATACAGTGAAAGAGTAGAATTACCTTTAGACTAACCAATGCACTAATACAGGTTACAAATTTTGCTGCAGACGAAATTCCATTATTTAAAGGCAGTAACCCCAACTGTCTTATTTGTGATATAGGAGGGGAAATGAAATATCTTACTAATTAGCAAGGCAATAAACTGCAGGTATTTGTTCTTGAAGGAACTCTTTCACATTAACTGAAAGTAAAATTATACAGTGCATAGTAGTTAATTATCAAGTATGAAGGAACATCCTATAATGTATTTGGAAGATTCAGCGATACTTGAAAGTATACTTTACTTTCAGCCAATTGCTCAGTTGGTTTTATTTCATCGTGACGAATCAAAATTAAGTTTTTGAGAAGTTAGCTTTTTATACACAAATTAACACTTCCTGACTCTGACATTTACGATTTTTTCTAGTCATTCGAAACTAAAAGGGCAGCTTAGTATAGTAATCATTTACCTTTTCATCGCCATAATTTATTGTGCAAAAATTGGATTTTGTCTTGATGATAGCTCAATGCGTAAGATTTATATAGCAAGTTTTCATGATGTGATTCCAATGTATTGAAATGAAAGAAGTAACTTCATAATTAAACACACTTTATTTAAAACACGGCCTAGGTTTCATTACTGGACGTTATGATCAGGTTAAATCAAGATATCGGTAAATTTTGAATAAACTGCGTGTGAAATTACAAATTGCTTCATAAGCTGTGTAAATTCCATAAAGTTACACCAGAGGCAACACATTTCATGCGATTTCAACACAGTGACAGCGGTTGCATTCGTAAATATGTATTAATTTCTCTAGCGCTTATTTGTGATGATGAAAAATACTTTCCGCCAAGGTGTTTTTTCACATTGAGAAACAGAAAACGTTACATGAGACTACTGCTCGAATTTAAATTGAAAGATGAGAAACTCACTTCAGATTGATTTGCACCATGATGTCGCGGTTAGTTCTGAGGAATACATCAAAGCGCACAAACACGTCAAACGTGCAATTTTTATCTTACCATACAAGTGGCACCAGATAAAATGTGCATAATATTTTATAGTGCTGTTGACGTTATTCAACAATAATGTCTCAAAATTGCAGCAGCGGAGTTAGTGTTAACTTCCGTAAGACCAGTGATGGAGTCCCGTGTCCAACTTCCTTTTAAATTGATTGTATATGTATCCCCACATTAAATATTAAAAAAGCATTTTTTATTGGTATTATTGGGAAGAAAACTGCTTCATAACGCTTCAATGGTATACCATAGGCCTTAGATAACGATCTGTATAGGTGAACTCAAACTTCCGAACGCAGCGTCGCGTGTTTCATCCATCGCTATCTTGGGCGAATTGGACATATTTCAAATGGCAAGGAATGTTGATTCGATTCTATTACACTGACGTGTAATAGAATCGAATCAATGAAACTTACATATATCTCATATACGGTTCAAATTAATTTAAAAATAACAATAAATTGAATTTACATTAAACGATAAATTGATTAACACTCTCTAATAAACATTCTCGTTAACATTTTACGCTTTCAGGCTTAACTTCGTGGAATTGTGTGAAGTGGAAAGTCTGTGGAAAGTTAACTCCTTTAATATGGACATTCCCTTCAACACTAGCTTTCCAATCAGGTAAAGGTTGAATATAGATCCTAAATTACTGTTAAATTTCATTACTTCTCTGAAAAAAAATGATTAATAAACACTTCGGTCCCCACTAAAAAATAAAATCTTTCTTTTGCCCATTATGGTAACACGTTATTGGACAGGCATCCTAAATTGTTACCGTATAAAGCTTAGTTAGTAAGGAAAACGTGATTTCCATTTTTTTCAAATTGAAATGGATTCTCGGTAAAAAGCAATCTGTTTAATTCTCTTTTAATTTTATTTTAGCTCACGTATGTGTGACGTGATAAAATAATCAAGGGAAACCGTGGCAATGATATAACAAGTGGCAATATGAGAGACAATATTCCTCTTTGTCAGTATTTATTTTCAATGAAAATACTCCTACTTTTACAAACGTGTTACTGCACAGCATGAAGTAAATACCTCAGAGATATTTGAGACTCTATACTCAAGACCATTTTAAAAGTACTCAGGCGCCAATCAAAATGCTCTATCCATGTTTCATGCATTCATTCGTCGGACAAAACGACGCTTTATAAAAAATGCTTCTAATGCCTGTATTTCCCTCTGTATTCGTAACCACATTACTGCTCTGACCTCACCATTGCCCCCTCCCTTCCTAAACCCAAACTGATCTTTCAATACTTGGCTATATACCATCCACCGCCATCTTCTCCATACTCATATTGATTATCCTGAACTTCCATGCTTGCAAAAACCTTCCCAATAGCTTCCCTTTGTTGTATTTTCCTTTTTTATATATTAAAGGTAACAAGGTCGTACGAAATTTTCTGGTAAAATACCTCTTTGGTATATACTGCAAACTAGACCATAAGAACTCTTTCTGCCACGCTTTCATACACCCTTAAATAGTTCCACGGGTATTTTATACATCCCCACTGCCTTTTTTCAATTCAATGCTCTCACAACCCATTCATTCTCTCAATTAAGTATGCCTGGACCTAAGGTACCCATATTTTCTTTATGTTATCTTTCTATGTACAAGCCTGTTGGAATTCTATCTTGAAAACAAAGAGCCTCTCTATATTTCTCAAATCTTTCTTGATATTTTCCGGTTCAATTAATAGTTTTTCTGGCTCAGCTTTGATTTTATGAAAGGATTTTTTTCTTACTTCCTGACAGTACTTTTACCATATTGTACAGCATACCAATAGTCTATCCATATTCTGCTAGTACTGCAATTATCCATGAAATCTCTACCACCATTATTTTTTTGGGCTAAATTTATAATTAAATTACTTGCACTTCCTTCTGATTTATTCTTTGTTTTCATGATTTCATTTCCTTAAATCTTCTATATATCTGATCATATCACCTGCACTAGGTTGTTTCCTTGGGCTTTCCAGGCTTACGTCCCAATATTTTCGTTTGCGGGATTCGATATTCCTTTTGTGATGTGATTTCATTTTATTCTATTGTTCCCGTCCACAAGTGCTCAAGTATAACTTTTTCTACTACCTTCTCGTGTCCTTTTCTTTTCGTCCCAGTTAATCCTTCCAAATTACATTTTCGCAATGTTCTTACCTATTCTATCCTATTAAGCCTGGCAATAAATTTCATTAGTGTTAAGTTACCATCTGAATTCTCATCCATTAATGGGAAACTGTGTGCCTTAATCACGCTGTTCCTAAACCTGCGGCTAACCATAATATACGAGTGGCACGAGTGGCATCAGGTGATGCCACTCGTACTCTTACTGATACCGCTCTGGATCCCCAGACATTTTACGCATACATCCATTGTAGTATTCAAACCATGTGCTCGTTATGATTATACCCCGTCTCTTGAAGAACACTATTGCTCTCTCCCCGCAGTCATTCCTTGTCTTTAAACCGTACTCCCATGCCTCAAACCATCGGGCCCTTCACTTACCGTTGTGTCCTAAATCCCCATCACTATCAAATTTTTCCTTCCAAGAACACCCGCATTATTTCCTATATTTGATCGTATATTCAATTTCTTCCTTCTTATGATTGCCTGTTGTTAAGTGACGCTAAATAATAGCCATGATTGTTGGTGAAGCTTTTAATTTGGCTAAAACATTTTTATCACTCGCCTGGTGTATCATCAGGTGATGCCACACAGTGTCGAAACCATGGTGCGTGCTGTATTTTAACAACACTTTATCCCACCGTTTTGTACAATATTATTGCCATCCCTCGCTTGCTCATTTCCCCTCCGTTATACCTCATTGTATTACTATCGCTTTAGGTGTACCCGCTGTCCTACCAACTCGTCTCGCTAAGCCCTAAAATATACTCCACACACCACCGTTATCCTGCTTTTTTTATTTTTTCTCAACATGGCTCTAAAATTCCCAGTCCCTATTCTAACTGTTTAGCCACACTATTCAGCCATTTATGATGCTGCTGTGCTTGGCAAAAACTTCATGTGATGACTATTGCGACTCTTCCGTTATATTGCGTGATACATGGCCCGGTAGTCCGAGTTCCGCAGGAGCCAGAACATGTCTTAAATGAAGTTCATCTTTACTTCTTCATATAAATAACTGATGTGATTTCACGTTCACTTCACGTATTTCTCAATGGCGTTGTTAACGTTACACCATCATTGAAATGACATCCTTCCATTGCCACTACTGACACTTGGATTAACCGCTTCACTACCCATTAACATTTAATATGAGTATTTGGGCTATTCTTTTTCAAACTGAATCAAAATATCTTACTTAAATAGTCCAACTTATGACGAGATAGACAAGGCCATTCAAAGAATACTAGGCTTAGCAGGAAAATGTGGAGGGTATTGCCGTGAGGCCGTTTGCGACAAGTAGCTACCTATAATGTTCATATACAACATTTATAAGAACAGAACAAGGTTAGTCATGTAATCCGGGGTGTAGTGTTGGGCTACTATGTAGTGCCACAAGCAATGAATGCACCAAAATGTGGATATTGAATGCCATTTGTGATGAAAATGAGCGTAATAAAATACTGAATGAGAATTTAATAGAGAGTCAAAAATTTCCCCCGTGTCAAGAGTAAATGAAACAGGGGAAACTCTCAGGAAGAGCTGGCCGAGGGAAACCCAGAAAGAGATGGAGGGATTGCGTGAGGGGCGACATGGAGGAGTGTGATGTGGTTTCAGATGGGACGCCTTAGATAAAGCACATGGAGGGGATTGACAGCCAAAGTCGACCCTTTGGAAATATCAAGGGCAAAGTGTAGGAAGAAAGAAATTATTCTAGCTGTTGCGGAATCAAATTCATTTATTGAATTTAAATGAAAATGGTTTTAAACTGCAATGAATTAGGTGCGTACTTATATTTTTCCCGGACGATATTTCCCATGCAGATATTACACTTTTAAGCATGATTGTTTATTGAAGTCATGATGGATCTAGAGAAAAATATTTACGCAATGTTTCGATGGAGCTATATGCATCGTGGGTGCTTTAATATCGGTAGCTAAGCGACAAAAATATTGCATTTACAAGTAAAAAATTTTATTTTCATGAATTCTATGAAAATGAAAATTCTATTTTTTGTGCAAGAAACGTGCTCATTCATCTGAGACGACGATAATTTTGCATGCTAACCTGTGATGAAGAACATTTTTCCCACCGATCCTCACCTGTGGTAATAAAGGTTGCGGTAACATAACTTCCTTTCTTGCAATGCGCGCTAACCAGGCTGTACAGGTTGTAGCTAGATAAGAGTGGTCTCAGTCGGAAGCCGAGGTTCTATGGGTTTTTCACCACCCGGTCAGTTTTCATCATCCGTCGGACAGTGAGGAGCGTGCGTTTACTGTCGAGGCCTACTCTTCGAACGGGTGCTCTGTGATTGCAACCCAGCTGGCCTTCCGAAATCGCCTCAATGTAACCCCATTGGGCCCTGTCCCGGACCGGAATTAAATTGTTACAGGGATCACTACGTTCAGGTAAATCGCGAGAACATTTTTTTTTCTTTTTTGTAAAAACCCGTTCCCTGTCGGCTTTCCTTTCCTGTTAGATTAAGAATTCATATTTTATTCCTAGTTTTAAGTTTCACTTTCTCGCAAACCGCACTTCCACCTTAGCCGTGTTTCTTTCTTCAATGCCATGCGTTTCTTATGTACAATGACCGGTAAAGGTGGGACTTCACTCACCGGGACGGTTTATACTTGCCCGCTTGGGCAGTCAATGAACTCTTGTGTGAGGCAGTTAAGCCGTTGTCTTGCAATCCTTACGGCGTTCTGCGCGCAAACATGCGTCAGCCCTTGGACTTTCTGATCGTTCAGCGAGGCGAATTCTTCACGATGATCTTCATTACCATCCTTACTAGTTGGGAGATTTGCAGGAACTTTCCGCACGTGATTTCAATCCTCGGAGGAACGCATTTGAGGCTCTTCTTGAAAACGTTCCCAAGGACGCAATGTCTATGGAGGAAAAATGGATCATTATATGTTCAAAAATAAACCAAAAAGCTAGTTTTTCACTGTAAATAACTAACAATTTTAAGTACCTATGGACTGATATCGTTATTGCTTGAAACATTTTCACATACCCAGTTACAAATTTCTCTCAAAAGAAGTGGACTCTTCTAACTGAAATGGCTTTTCGTGGACAGGCATACAGTAGCGCATTGGATTCGTCCAGCAACAAAAGTCATCACGTTCTGGAAGATCAAAGGATATCGTATGTCTTGTCGTGTGAGTCATCAAAGATATTTTATTTAAATATGAGGTACATTTAAAAATATTCTATTAAATCATTAGATATACTCGTAGCATGGGATTTGATTTTTTTTAAATGGAGGCTATATTTTGTGAATTAAATAATTGGGTAGGAAATTCGGTAGGCAGTCTCTAAATGAAGATATGAATTCATGGGACAAAAGAGGTGCCCAGTGTCCTGAGAGGAGTCAATGATTTAAAGAACGCAGATCGTGGCGTGGATGAGTTGCATAATACTAACAGCACGTATTTGCAGCCATTTGCGCACTACATGTACATCCCCATTGATTCCAAACCTTAGATCTTACATTACAGGGAATTAACCTCATATTTCGTTTCTTTGTTGGGAAAATTGGGAAGTGTAAACCACTAAAACCGTTGTCTTCAAACCTTAGTGATAAATAATGAGATATATTTTTTGTACCCGGGCAATAATTATAATAATCATTCCGAAGATTACAGGAGTATTTAGGGATACAGTTTATCAACTCTGGAGTTCTACGCCATTTGAGTTTCAAATTGACGGTAGATAAAACAGTGACTGCACTTTTGTCAAATGTATTTCCAGAGTTTGGTCTGTAGTTGCATGCGTGCGACTTGGATTTTCATTGGAGCTATCCACATTTGGAACCCAAATGTTTGTATAGGAGATATAAAGTTTGCTGAATTATAAGCTAAATACATGGTCATGACCTCTCATGATAATTGTAAAACGCATTAAAAGCTATAGTGTTTCTGCCATTTCCTCAGATGTCCCTTGATTGCTAAATGATGAGGGTAAAAACTAAACGCTTAAAATGTTCGACTTTTTCCCAGTAGAGACGACCATCGATGGAGGCATAATATTACGGTGTTTAACATTTTTATCTATAGCGTTTAATATTTCAAAATACTTGGTAAAACGAGTAATACGTGGTACAATCTAAGATTTACATGGCCATATTTAGTATGCTATGTTGGCAATATCCGAACGATATTTTTGTTTTCAAATCAATAAATTCCTCTCTATGTACGCAGACAAAAAATAGAAAATATATAATATTATAACTGTTTGCTTCTGAACGGTATGTTAGTCATACGATACAAAACGATGGAATATAGTTTACTCGTTATTGAAGAAGTCGTTGAAATAACCAGTATATAAGAAATAGACGAAAAGAAAACTTGGTCACATAAGGAATGATGGAACTCAAATAGACAGTTGTATTGAAAAAAAAGTTCTCAGAATGGTGAGAAAAGAGAAATAAATTGATTGCGCTGACGAGAAACAGAGGTAAACTCATAGGACATATTTTGACAGACAATTTCTAGCAGAAGACAGTTCAGAACGGAAAAATCTAATAATGGGATAATATATTCATATTGTGAAAGGAATTCGGTGATATTTTGACATGAATAGTGACAAAAAAAAGAACTAAGTAAAATAAAGATATGAAATATCAGCAGATTCGACAATTAAGTATAAAAGTGAACCGAATCAATACAGATAAGATAGCCATGAATGATAAAAATGATACCAATCAATTTAACCTATTAAAATCAATGATTAATCCTAAAGACTAATTTTTTAAACCATTTATCGCTTTCCTAAACCTCATCACTCCATCCCTCTATGAAAAAACTTTGCTGAAAAGTTTTTGAAAATTTAAAAAATACGCAAATTTTATTTTTCCTCAAATATAAAATGTGTCTATTAAAAATATTCAAATGTGTTTAACAATTCCAACAAAAGCATTCTCCGTAGGAGCTTTTTTATCAATGCCATTCAGCATTATTAACGACTACCAAATGGATGAGTAAATAGTGCACATTAGCTGTTTTAAGCTAATGACGAAGATAATTCTGGCACTTATAAATTGATCGGCAGGTTCGTTAATGATCACCCCCGACGTGAAATTCATTTAACATCATTTAATCAGACTCTCCATAAAGGCCGACGGGAACCTTGGTGTCGCATGAAATTTAGAGATCCAAAACTCAAAATACCAAGAAATGAATAAGTTATGGACGCAATGAAGGACATCCAATAATAAATATCTAACAAACATCATAAAAGCCAATTGAAATTCTATTTTTGATCGCTTCCAATTCGCTTTTAATTATTGATTTGGCTGCTTTATTCGCGTCCTCTAGAAGAAATGCTCTCTCAAATGACACTGGGGTTCATATTAATTTCATTGAGATAAATATGGATGAGAAGACGTGGAGAAAATACTTATGGATAGTGTGACTGGCATTAGATTTGGGAATGAGAAGATTATTTTAGAAAATGATAGCCTAATTATTAAAAATATGTTTATGGCCAACGGTTTCTTGAAACAGGAACTAAACAATCATAAAAAAATCAGAAATAATAATGAGTATAATGATTTATCCTGACAACGAATACAATGGCATCTCTTTGATCATAATTTGCAATTTCAGGAATGAGTATTGCGACTAATGGCTTATTTCATATTTGGTAAATATGATTAGTTAAAATGGTAATACATTGCTTTGACATATCCTTGACTGATTTTTAACTCTCCCAGGCGTAAGAATATTTTCATCAGTTTTCTACTGGTTAAGACAGGTCGTGGATGTACACAAGCTACCAAACGGTACACGACAGTTTCCATGCCTCTCCTACCAAAACACAAACCTACATTTAACAATACAGTTAGCCCCTTTTCAATTCTGTATGCTTCCATCCTCCATTCAAATAACCCATTCCTAATCCTTGCCTCGCGTTATCCCCGAGTTTACAGTTTTTAATATCCCATTTCTAATAAAAATGCTCTGAATCCATCGCCCCTGCCCCTTTCGATTTCTCTCATCAATCTGCTCTCCACCCCCACCAAGCCCAGCACTTCTTTGTTGGATTTTCTTTATGCCCATCTCACCTTTTCTATTCTTCTCCACACCTACATTTCCAAAGCCTCAGATCTACGTTTACCATCTTGCTGAAATAGCCACGTTTCCTTGTCGTGCATATCTATCCGTTTACTACCTATAAAATGTCTAATAATACTAAAATGTAAGTAAATGGTAAGGAAGTACATGGTATACAGTATTCATTTAAAATGTATGCTTAAATGATTTAATTGAAAGAATCAATTGGAGTTAATTAGATTAAAGGCAATAAGTAATGAGCTGTTCTTCTAGCGACACAAATCAAATGCAATTTTAATTGGATGATATGGCTTTATTAACTATGTAAAATATTTTTTAAAATATTTATGCATATTATGCATATTTATGACAAAATGTCAAACACCATCTCCGGAAATCATTTTCAGAACAATAAAATAAGAATTTAAATCAGTAGGTACAGCTAATCCGTTTAAACTAAGTGGAATTAGTTATTTAATTTATTGCAAAGCTTTATTCTGTATGAGGTTTTTGATCCGTAAATATGATTTAAAGGCAAAAATAAACTGAAAAATGTTCGAAATTGTTCAGAAAAACTTGTTCATCCACATTTATAATAAACGATTTCTCACTTATAATCGTTATATAAAATACCACGAACTAGGAAACAAAGTCAAAATTCATTTAACATGGATATTTATTTCCACCCACGAAAAATGACAACGCCTGCCAAAATGGTTCACCAATTGTGTCTGCATTATTTTGAAATTCTAAAGAATTATGGATCTAGAAGGTATGCCGAGAGAGAACGTCCTTTCTTCCATGATTGGAAATGACGAAAATAAAGATACTCCTTGGATTGCATTTAAGTAAAATTATAACTTAAGCATTAAGTATATGTATTCTTAAAAGAGGGAATATCAGAATGATTTTACGTTCGGAGTGCAAAATAAATTTATATTTTAAATCGATTAAATTTGTTTGAAAAAATAAGTCACGCATGCCATACGATTAGTCTAATAAAATGACGTTATTCATAACATTTTGTAATGAACTCAACGTCATAACCAGATTAGTTATTGATATTCAAAAAATAAAACTGTTATTATGCGTAAGATTCGTATTTCCATTTATAAAATAGCTGTGCACATAGTAAAGACCTCCTAAATATCATATAGCCCGTTGTCTGATGTATTCGAAAACTCATTCAAAATTTATAAACTTTCCTAAATGCATCTGGTAGAAATATCAAAATGTTTGCAAAATGCATTGCTGTTTTCGATAATTACACTTGTTTTGATATCATTGGTCTTTCATTTATAATTTTTTTCAAACTACCTGAATGATAAACGATCACTTATTGTATTCCTAATTTAACCCAGCAACAGGTGCGAATTTCATGCTTTCAAATCAGGTTATAAAAGGCCATAATTAAGTAAGGAGGCTTCTAGAAATGGTGAAAAAATACAACAGTGCTTTGAAATGAATTGAATAAAATTTCATTTTAGGGTTTGAAATTTAATGCTGAAAATGTTTAACTATTTGCAGAGATTTTCTGAGAATATAATGAGGAATCAAGTAGGTATTTGTATCTATCTTTGCATTTGGAACATTCTTTTTAATTGCATGGTTAACCCCTATGCCATACATTGTGAAACTACTACAATTTGATATCGATATGTTTAACCTGCAGTATACCCTTCATAGCTCTATGCTACTTTGTATGCAATGCCAGAAAGTTTATTTGAACAAAATAAGTCCATCTTCTAAATACTTTGCCAACTCCCTTATCCTTGGATATCGTGCACCTCGGTTTTATTCAAAATTTCTTTCTAAAATGAGTTTTTATTACGGAAATTACTACTTCTGTTATTTTTTCCTCATAAATCTCTTTCACATTCGTCAATTCGCATTTATTTCTATCCCTTTCCATTTTTGGGTGAAAATACATATTTTGAAAGGTGAAAATGCTTGTAATGCGAGGTAAAGGGAAGAAGAGATTAGGAATTTAGGATAACATTAAGGGAGGTTTATTTATTTCTTTCCTTCATTGGGGCGTAATTGAGGCCTTATTGTCCCTCCTTTCACCTAACCCCTACATATTACATTTTAGTATTACTAACACGCAAGCCCTAGGTGGAGTAAAATCTACCTGCGTGGGTATCGAATCCGCGACCTCTGGATTAGCAGTCGAGGAGGTTGAGCCGCGGCAACCGGGGCTGGCCAGGTTAAAAGTACTCAAAGATAAAAAATAAGTAAATTATAATATGAAATTTGGAGTTGAGAATAATTTGTGTAATATAGGTAAGGGATTACGAGCACAGTTGTGAGTAGTGCCAGAGTCCATCTAAACCTACCCTAATTAGGTATTCTACAGCTAATAATGCCTACATTAGCGCCTCTTTTTGCATTCGCAAGCCATTCTCTGCCTTGATCTGTTTATTTATATTGCATTTCGCATTTTGATACCATTTCTTTGATATATGATCTACAACGAATACTTTAGCATCCTTTTTCTTCAAATGTTTTCGCTCTTTTCATTCATTACGCCATTAATCTTCCAAAACTCCTTTTCAAGTACTCTTATTTTAGTTTCAGATGCATTTATCCTCATTTTTACTCATTCCGTCATGTTACCAAATGTATACAAGGCTTCCCTATTGATCATTTAGCCTCTAAGCCAACAATAATGCATCGCTGCCTGCAGAGGTACTCAAAGGTACATTACCATACTTAATGAGTTCGCCCGACTTATTCATGCATTCTCCTCTCCCTTACTTATCCATTAAAGCAATGATCAGTCATGATAATAGGACGCATCCTTATTGAAATAATTATTTTTATTCATACCAGATATAAAGGCCTCCATTCACTCAAATACTTTCCTTAAATATACATCAACGCAGTTAATAACGGATAATTCACTCTACTGTCTCTCAAACTTTTCCAAACTTTTAATTTACACGGTCGCATGTTTATAAAAAGCACGTTAATTTGTATCCATGAAAACACTAGTCCTTTTCTAAAGTGCGTTCTGAACTCCAAGAGAAATACCCGTACCTCCAATTCAATGTATAAAAGCACATTTCAATGCCCATAAATTTTCCCATGTAACCTTTGATAGACTGTAGGACCTCAAGTTAGAAAGCAAAGGTAATTCTTAGGACCAAAAATAAAATGAAGAAGAAGAGGACAACGATTACCTGAAGGAAGAAATACTTGGATGTATCCATCGTAGGAGTACGCGTGATGTCATAGAATTATTAAGGCGACTAACAGATAGGCTATAGTGAATAAAGGGTATGAATTTCTATCCTGTACGTGTATTTTGAGAATGCGATCAATAGATTAAACTTAGCACAATTAATCAAAAATTAGTTGGATGTTGGTGCTGACTGAGGAATAGAAGACTAATCCGGAACCTGTATGCATATATCTTAGACGACACAAGTTTGGAAATAAGATGAAGAGGCGGAATGCGCAAAAGTAGGCGGGTGGATAAGACAGGGCTGTTCATCATGACTTTTTTCAATGTATATGCGACGCAATAAATGGTAAAAGAAATATCGGAAGAGCTGGAGGAAGGCGTGAAAATATATGGGAACTCATAAACTCGGCTATATTTTTGGACTGTCTGGTTTTTGTTTGTTAGCCCGCCTAAGGATCACATACATTCCTTATTTTCCGCATTATTATTCATTGTGACAGTAATGGATTGAGAATAAAACTAAAAAATAACGAAGGCAATTGCTTTCTTAAGAAGTAGGACGGCTGAGTTAACATTTAAGTGGACGGAAATAAACCAGAATATTTAGTGTATTCAATCTATTCAGGAAATGTTTTAAGAAGCGGTAGACGAAGTAGCGAGGTCATTAAAAAAAGAATATGCAGGGTGCGCTTGCAGATGTTATATTAGATCTAAAATTTGTTAAAATATCGGAGAACCACAAGGAATAAGATCCAGAGAGATACCGAGGTGAAAAAAATTGCGGGTCAGACCAAGGCCGCCGGTATGTCTCACCTCCAAGCGCGCCGGTGGAAGCGCTGGTGGGCCCCTGTGGGACGGCAAGGAGAGCTTTGCCCCCTACCGCCCCCCCGCCGCTGCTGTCCCCGGCGTCCGATCCACCGTCGTCGGCTACCGTGGCGTGAGACGACGCCCGGGGCCCCACGCGAGCCCACGTGGGCGGGGGCCCCGGGAAGAAATCCCCAGTCGTCGACTCGATGGTGCTCCTCGGCCGGGGTGGCAGAGTGATGGAGGCGGCGGAGGAGGAGGGCGGAGGCGTTGAGGATGAGGTGGAGGAGGACATGTGGAGGAGCACGGCGGCCACGGCGCTGCGCCTCCACCGGGCGGCCCTCTCCCGTCGACCCCGCTCCAAGCCCCCCATCCCATGCCGCCCTCCCCCCTCACCCTCCTCCGCCCCCACCGTACCCACCTCTCCTTCGCCCTTTGACGCCCCCCGAGACGGACTGCCCGCCTCCTCCGCCGACGAGGCACGGGTAGGCCGCACTGTTGGGCCGCTGTCCTCCTCCCTTCTCGCCTCCAATCCTCCCGCTTGTTCGCGTATCGGGTGGAGGCGCAATAAGAACAATCACGGGCTTGTTGCTGACGTAGGGACACAATGAAAACACACGTGTACCAAAGCACGCGCCGGGAAGGCGCGCGCTTTCCCGCCGAACGGCGGCGAGGTTAAGGCTCTTCTCCCGAGGGCGGCCGAAGTTCGAGAATGCTACCACCCACAAGGGCAGGGCGTGTTCGACACGTGTAACTCAAATCGTTCAACACTCTCCAGATGTGTAGAATACTGTTCGTTTTCTTCCGGGAAAACCCAAGGTAAAATTCATTAAGTCAACCCCGCACAAGGTGGATATATAACCCAGCAAAGGATCAGGGATACAAACGAGACACGAAGCGTCACACACGGTTAAGGAACGGCTGGGTACTCACTGCAAATTAAAATTGTTGCAAATCGGTTACGACAGCTTAACCGCGGACTATCCCGACAAATGTTTTTATAGCTTTGGGGAGTTTTTCGGATATATCGGATCTAGCTTTTCCCTTGACGGCGATATATCATTCCTATTAACACTATCCCAATAATATTGTGAGATCGAAATCATCTATCGCGCAGCATCCGCATGCACGGTGGTCTTTTTTGAACTTCTCAGCTGTAAAATGATAATCGACAACAAGTCACAATGGTAGAGATAGGGGAGAGGAGAAGGAGATATAAAGACCAAAATTGATGCAAAAATTGGTTTTGTAATCACCGCTATTGTATCAGCGTTAAAAAATTGCTAGTGACTAGTTCATTCACTTAATATTATATCAGTTTGTCTTTACGTTTAACTGAGAAAATACTTTTCTCTTCAGCATTAAAAAATAAATAGCACAACTTGAATTCCTTAGGTAAAACTTGCGAAGGATATCATGAGCCGCCGTTAAAGTTTTGAGGAAGGTAACAGCAAAACCATTTTATTTCAATAATGTAGGTGTTAACAATTTGATTTCGCTCGAGGAATAGAATTTTCTCGAGGTTTTTCCCGAAAAGTATTTGTCTTATGGACCCCACTTAATACGTAAATTTATATCTTCCGGTGTATTTTTCTAACCTAATGCCGTTTTTGATGGTTAAACAGCACACTTGAAAACGCCCACGGCGCTAAATTCTTGCATTTTCACGGCAAAAATTGATAACAGTAACTTCGCAATTACCAAAGACAAAAACTATTCCCTTCAATCTAGCGAGCATTTTTAATTACTTAAGTCCTTTCGTGGAACTCACAAGTTCTATCATATACTTATTTTTTTGCGAATACCTGAAAAAAAAGCCGCAAATCGTTTAAAGCATCTCTTTTCACGCGAGCGTCCGTCTAACTCTAGTACAAAATTCCTCACACAGGGCAAAGAACCGTGGCGCATCAGTAACAACGAATGCAATAATAATCACTTGGGGAAATGGGAGAGAGATTAAGAGAGCCGTGGATTGGCCTGAAAAGGGACTCCGGGGTAGAAGGCGGTGTTTGCAGACGATGACACCTGAGCCGTGTGGCGATGCCTGACGCCCGCCCCCGCAGCCGCGCGGACGGAAGCCCGCGGAGAGGTATGAAGCCTTCGGTACGATATCATGTCACTGCATCGATCCCTGGAGGGAAGGACGCGGCGACTCTTCCTCCACGAGTAGAAGGAGCTTTCCCGCCGCTGCACGGGACGCGAGTCTCGCAAAATCCCCGGGCGTCCGTGTCGAGGTTTCCCGACACCGGGTGCGGGGAGGGAGAGCAAAGGAAGAGATCACGTTATCTCTCTCTCGAGTATCTTGGACTGGGGTGAAAGAATACTTCGAGAGTTTTCGACCGCAAACACTCTCATCAGGCGGAAGTAAACATGACTTGCACTTGCACGAGCGAATCGGTCATAACTTGAATCACGTCGGCAGTTTGATAATCCGACCTGAAAATATCACGGGAGACTAAATTGTTTCAGTTTTGTCTCTCGTTTCACGAGTAATTCGTGTTTGAAAGATCTATTTATGCACAGGATTTCCGCCAGAGGTCTGCGGACGTGTGATGATAAGCAAGAAAGCACATCCGGTTCCTCAAACACACTCGGGAGTCTACGGAAAATAATTAAACTGGATTTAACGGTGAGATCATAACACAGACAGAGGTTCTGCCGACGTAAACTTCGATGGTGACAGATTTTGAAGCCAAATGAGTAGTCGACATTTATTTAGAGTCTTTGTTACACCATCTGGAAGCTCCACGACGAAAAACACTGGGCCACCATGCTGATCAGCGTTCAATCGGGGACCCGCCAAATTCCAAAACCGCGGTTCCGGTGACCGGACGACTCTAGGCTAAACACTGGGGGAATCCTCATCCAGCACACGTCCTCGGCAGCAGCCACCACGTTCGTGGGATCCGGCAAGGATGGAAGGACCACAGTGGCAAGTGCACCGAGTACGGCTACACCTAACGCGTATCTCTCACCCTCATATGAGTGGAACTCGATACCAAAAACACCGGTGAGACACGCAGAACTCTTAGACTCGACGCGAGCCCTATCCCGCCTCATCAGGGACTGAGGAGATGAGAGACCCTTACGCGCGGTGGTTTGGAGAGGGGAGAGAGGAAGGCGGGGTAGACATTTCTCGTCCCTGCCGCTTCGAGCGTGAGGGCTATGGGAGGGGTTCCGTTCAGGAGCGGAGAGGGCGCGAGAGGAAAGGGGTTCGGATGCGGAGGTTGAATGGGAGGGAGGGGAGAGGGAGAGTGTGAGGGGAGGGAGGGTTGGGCGGGAGAGGACCCGGGAGAGACGGGGCCACGGCGAGTTCGGCGGGGAAGGTGCGGGGGAGATTCCGAAGGTCGGGGTTGGCGGGCGGATGGCAGCCGGGGGAGTGGGAGGAATGCTCGGAAAAATGGGCTTGTATGTCATCGGCATGGCGAAATTGAGCACGCTATGGGAAGTGAAACGTGGCGATGAAATGGCCAGAAAGGATCCCTTTAGCTGGATCGAACATGGTTCGGGGGTAGAGTGTGGGATAAGCTGGAAATCGACGGTTTGCGGGGAGGAGGACTGGAGGCGAGGACGGGGGAGGTTAAAGGGGTTGGAATGGGCGCTGGGAGTATGCCATGGATTGCATGAGGGGAAGGCGAGGTCGAATCGGAGTGCCAAGGGCGGGAACATACCACTTTTGAATTCGAACGCGAAGTAGAATGTCAGGCGAGCTAGAGAGAAGTCTAGAGGAAACGTGTTCGGGGAGTCGTCGGCGGAAATGACGGCGTCGCGTCGACGGCAGTGGGAATGCGCGTATGCATTATGGTTGTTTGATCAATTTCATAGAAGGGTCAGTAATATTATAAAGGCTTTTAAGCCAAGTTTTCTGAAAAAAGATCTATTGGTCCAATGAGTTACTGGCTCAACTCACAAATTATCGCAGCTACATTTAAAATTTAGCTAATCGGTCATTCCACGGGAAATGACCAACAATATTCCCCTGATCGTACACATCTGAGCACATGCATCAGTTATAATAGTTTAACACAACACCTATTTCCTATATGTATCTCTTCCTTTAAAACATGTGACTTAAAAAATGATTAATAACCAATTTCTATTTGAGAGAATTTGAGGTAAAAGTCGCTACCCTTATACGAATTGGCCTTATGCTGATACCAATAACCAGTAAAAAAATTGGATAAAATCAAGATCTCTTTATCATCCTAATTACTAAATTTTATGATCTCTACGCATTATAAAACACTTATAATTACATACAAGGCAAATAAATAATAATTTATCAATATGTTTATTCTGTTTTAAATTATCACTTCATTAATTCAGAAGAAACTTTGGATTGTTCATAATATCTAGTTTCCTTACAAAATACCAAATGTGGGTTACAATTTTCATACTATTACTGTTCTTGCTTAGTGGGCCTAAGTAGGTATTTCGGAGCTGAAAACTAGACAATAGTTATGATGATTGCACTTAACACAATTCGACACTTTATATCTTTTCTATTACTAAATGGTTAATTTCAGTGTGTGGGTATTATTCTTCTATTCTATTTCAAATAAATGAAACAAGAATTCATACATTAGAGTCTATTACATTGTTTTGGTCAAGTTTATTCAGCATAAAAAATATAATGACTTTCCTTAGTGAAGTGAGATTTGCACCTACAAAGAAAATTCTGTTGAATGAATGTAAAACTCCAATAGCCGTACACAGTTTACCTTT
Organism: Hetaerina americana; assembly: GCF_022747635.1. Lineage (NCBI taxonomy): Eukaryota > Metazoa > Arthropoda > Insecta > Odonata > Calopterygidae > Hetaerina > Hetaerina americana. The sequence continues at coordinate 34,444,545 of NW_027286763.1, forward strand.
CTAAACAAAGTACAAATGAAATTATTTGGCTAGCGCCACAAGTCAAAAATGCTCACTTCGACTTGTGTTGTCGTGACGATTACCCTTCAGTACGCTGAAGAGGGATACTTTGTGGCCGAAATACGCGTATTTGTATCACCTTTCTTATCCTCTCCTTTTTACCTTTTACCCCTTTTTGACTTGTGGCGCTAGCCAACTAATTTCATTTGTACTTTGTTTAGAAAGGTAAACTGTTTACGGCTATTGGAGTTTTCATCACTCATCATTCATTCATTCTGCTTCTTCTTTAGTGCATTTAGAAAAAAAGTTTCCTAAACAGGAATACATAGAAATAAATTGCCTAAATAATTTCATTATTATCTTACTGATGCACAACCTAAAACTAGAGAGTCAGTCATATGCGGCCAAAGTACTTAGTTGTATAAAATAAGAGAATAAATTTATGAAGAAAACTGCCAGTGAAGTTTTTCTCAGCCGGCCTTGCTATTGATTCTTAATAATATTTTTAAGTCTCACATGTAAATAATTATCTTAGCTGCGTTTAAAGATTTTAAAATCGAGATCAGGCTGAAGAAATATAATAAATGTGAAACTCCAATAGCCGTAAACAGTTTACCTTTCTAAACAAAGTAAAATTGAAATTAATTGGCTAGCGCCACAAGTCAAGAAGGGGTAAAAGGTAAAAAAGGATAATGAGGTAGGTAAAAGGGGTAAAAGGTAGAAAAGGAGAGGATAAGAAAGGTGAATACGAATACGCGTATTTCGGCCACAAAGTAGCCCTCTTCAGCGTACTGAAGGGTAATCGTCACTACTACACAAGTCGAAGTGAGACCTCAAAGACTGTCTCATACCAATACATTACCACGCTTCATATTAAGGTCTTTACTAATGTTGTCTTGACATATTACTTCATTACTATTACCTGTCTTGTCTTCACATATTTGAACCGAATGCGCGCCATCATTTCTTTTTCTTCACGCAGAGGCATTTTTCGCTACCGCAATTCTTCTCCGAACTATTATGTTTTTTCTTTTTCTCTAAAATACAATGGACTATTTAAATTACTCCATATTCTGTAGTATATTTATTATTTATCACTTGAATTTCTTGCGAATCTCATATTTTACTGTTGCTATTTTTCGCATCATAACTATTGTATTGCCCAAAAACATCTGCAGTATTTTGGCTGTCTGACTTAATATTGTTTGCACATCTGAAATCTAATTTACCTCTTTTACTACTCCCCTTATTTCCCACCTTAAGGCCTTCCAAAGCTCCCCTTAACATTTCCTCGGCATATAGGTTTAAAATTATCGGCAACAACGGTCAACCCTGCCTCACTCCTCTGCATATCAAGTATCTGCTACCTTACCTACTGTCGTCCTTGCACAAGTGTCGAAAAATTCACTTATCCCAGCAGTCCATTCCAATTTCCCAAAATATCTCAAAACTTTACCTACTATACACGGCCGACCATCCTCTCAAAATCCACGAATGGCACAAAAGTTTTCCTGATCATATCACAATGTTCCTTTCTACTAATTTTATCATCACTGAAATGACGTCAAGCGTTTACATAGCCTCAGAAACGAAAATAATTCGTTCTTACACACACACACATACACATACTATTATTATCAGGTAACCTACCTGTTAAGGTAGGTTTTTGGATGTACACAGCTACTAAATAAATAGTTTGTGATTACTAACAAAACACAAAAGCCACTACCCTACTCTACATCAGGTCCCTCTTCATCTCAGAATACTTTCTTCCTCCCTTCATCCAGTCCAACATCCCTATCCTGTACCTTCCCTTTCCTCGTTTGCCTAACATTCTCCCTTCTATTACAATCTTCAACATCCCATTGCTGGTCAATACCCCCTTCATCCATTATTCCTGCCTCCATTGTATTGCTCCCAACAAACCCCTCTCTTCGCCCACCATGCCTAGTACTTCCTCGTTTGTTTTCTTCTCTGTCCATTTCCCCTTCTCCATTCTTCTCCACACCCACATTTCAAAAGCCTCCAGTCTACGTTTATCCTCCTTCTTCAATGACCACGTTTATGTGTCGTACATAGCTACGCTCCATATCAAAGGTTTTACAAGTCTTTTCTTAATATTCTTACTCAACGTCCCTGTCATCAACTCCCTCCTCCTTGTGCAAGCCTCTTTGCCTAGCGCAATTATTCTCCTTACGTCCCTACTACTTTGACCGTGTTGGTCCAAAACACTTCAAACAAAAACGCATAACCTTTGTTTTATTAATATTAATTCTCATCCCATACCTGTCGCACTGAATTTCCAATTCACTCAGCAATGCTTGCAGCCTCTTGGCTGACTGATAAACTTAAGTATGGCCATAAACAAACCTAACTGATTTTACGAATTTTCCGCCCACTTTCATTCCTACATCCAGTTCCTCCCATGCCTCTTTAAGCATTTCCTCTACATACAGGTTGAATAGCAACGGTGATAATGGGCAACCCTGTCTTACACCTCTTCCTAACCTTGGCCATCCGGACTCTCCGTTCCCCACTCGCACCTGAGCATTCCGAGGCATGTAAAAATTGCGGATTAGACTCCTGCCCATCAAATCTATTCCTATTTTGACAATTTCCAAAGAAACTGCGGGAGATGCCGCAACAGTAACTTTTAACGGAGTCATCCGCTAATGTGCATTTCAATGCAACAATTTCAGAGTGTAACAATCATTCGTCTTGACAGGGATTCGAACTCAGATCCATCAATATCCGGTCAAGTGCTTTAGCCACTTAAGCTACCGAGGCGTCCTCTTAAACTCTGAAATTTTGGGGCTTTTAAAGGAACAAGATGTTGTGACGAAATACCGTACATACAATGTCACAGGCATTCGTAGTCGTGCGCGACGCGCCACAGTCCACGAGGTTAAAGCCAACTTTAAACACTTATGGTGTTTATACTTTGACTAATTCCAAAGAAACTGCGGGAGATGCCGCAACAGTAACTTTTAATGGAGTCATCCGCTAATGTGCATCCTATTTTCTTTAATATACTCATTAGTTTTTCCCAATTTACTCCATTAAACGCATTTACGAAATCTACGAAACAGGCCAATACCTCCTGGTTGTATTCTATATTCCTCTCGATTAAAAACTCATTACTGCAATGGTATCACGCGTACCTCTCCCCTTCCTAAACCCAAACTGATCATCCCCTGAGTAATCATTTACCCTACTCACTATCCTTTTGTTTATGATACTGAAAACCACTTTAGCTGGGTTGCATATCAAACTTATTGTACTGTAGTCCTCACATGATGTAGCCTTTACCTTTCTTCGGAATAGGAACTAAAACTGATCTCAAAAAGTCTTCCGGCCAGATTCATTCCTTATAGATACTACGAATCATCCCATATAGCCTCTTCCTCCCACATTTTCCTATACATTTCAGTATTTCCGCGGGAATGTTATCCTCCCCCACGGCCTTATTAAGTTTCATCTCCCTTAATGCCCTTTCTATCTCATCGTCGAGTATGCCTGGACCTAAGCCATCTTCCTCTACGTATGTTCCTTTTCTATGTCTAACTCTGTTGGTCTAAGTTCTTTACTATACAGTTCTTCTATATCTCTACATTCTACAGTTCTTCCATCTCTCTTGGATCTTTCCTGCGTCAACTATTACCTTACCCGCCTTATCTCTAACTGTTAGCATAGATCTCCTTCCTTACTTCCCGATAAAAATTTAACTTTGCTGTACAGCGCACCAATTTCACCCTTCCTCTGCAAACTTTCCATATGCTCACACTGCGTCTTCCACCATGCTTCCCTTGCCCTATCTGTTGCCCGCCTCAAGTTATTGTTTATCTCTTTGTACTTCATTTTGCCTTACTCTGTGTTTAAATTCTTCCGATCTCCTCTTATCCATTTTTGTGTTCAATCATCCTTGATCCATGATTCCCTAGTCCTTTTCGTGTTAATAGTTCCAATAGTGTCTTTCGCAGCTTTTGATAACCTTTTCTTGATACTTTCCCATTTTTCTTCGATGGTACTTACCTCTTTCCCATTCTCGATGATCCTTCATAATTGTGGTCAGAGTCCGCATCCGCTCCTGGGAAGCTGTACGCATTTATCACACTGTTCCTACACCTGTGTCTAACCAAAATATAATCTAGTTGATACCTTTCTGAGTCACCTGGTATTTTCCATTTATACCTGCGTCTTTTGTGGTTTCTAAACCAAGTGTTGGTGATGACTAACCCCTGTCTCCGGCAGAACTCAACTGCTTTTTCCCTGCGGTCATTCCCTGTGCCTTAACAGAACCACCATTTCATTGCATGAAATTAATCCCATCGTCCTATAGTTCTCACAGATATCGATTAAAAAAATTTTCAGGATTGGCTGGGAAACTGGCCCGAGAAAATCTCCTGATAATTTCCCATCGTCTTACACGGAATATAAGTTCAAAGAAGCCTTCACTCCCATTGTTCCCAACACTTTATGCTGAACTTTGAAAGGGATTGATATGATACCTCCTGAACGTTGACGTGGTTTCACATAATCGAAATATAATATAATGCTTAATATAATTGCTGCACTTCTCAAAAGCATGTATTCTCAAACTAGATATAATAATTTTTAATCTGTTTTCACTGCTAGTAAATGATTATGGTCATCAGTAAATGGTAATATTCACTAAAATATTTTCTATGCATAACCGGATAGTAGGGACTAAATTCATACGCTTCAGAGTGAACAATATTCCATGCTAAAAAGTACCAGTTTGGTTTTGAAGATGATGGCCTTTGAGAAAAAGCATAACGCTCTACCGTACGTACATGGTACTGGCCTATGTAAAGCCATTACTGTATGGGCCAGCGTTTGCATAAAATCAAGAGTATAATAGATGTATAGTAGAGCATAATAGAGTATCTTCTCAGAAAATTTCCAACCCATGAAACATTTAATGAATTACAAATAATGCCCTTGAAATAACATTATTATTCGGAATCAGAGCATAAACATGCCTGATATGTGAAGCTAATGCTTTTAGCCAGGTTTAATTAAAGCTCCAATTATTCACGTGGATTTTTCAAAAAAGAAATTTTAATGACTTCCAATAGAAATAGAAATGACGAAGTCATTTTCCTATTACTTATTTTACGCATTTTTACGCATCAATGTTCAATGTATTTTAAATGTATTGGAAGCAAATAAAGTGGCATAGAATTTATTTGAAAAATTATCAGTAAAAGCAAAATGCAAGAATACAAAGGTTACTATAAAAATTTAATAACTTTCTTTCTTATTGTAGCACACAAAGGTTAGGTGAATAACGTTCGAATAATTTCATGTTATACAAAATAGATATGCATTGTGTTTTCTTAGACTGACAATTTTTGAGATCGTACTCGGTGCCTTATATCTAAGAATACTTGTTGGATTCGTCTATAGCTATAAGTGTACCAATTGAGAACTCACTTATCTATTGAAAATGTGATATCCAAAACAGTCGTGAAGTGAAAAACACTTTAAATGTTTCTGCTTTGATATAATACGTTAAAGGTACCAACTGACACTTCCATTAGCGGAAGAAACGATAAGCTCATGATAACATCTTTCCTTGTCGCCGAGGAATGCAAAAACATTTCAATGTAATTTTGACATCAGGCAATTCGGTTGAACTCGAAATAAAAACCCGCTAAAAGCTTCCACGAACTTGTAAGTGCATTCGGATAGGCGTTGATATTGTGATATTTTCGTGGACAGAATACGTTTTTCTCATTCGAATGCCTTTGAATCGAGTCTCAGGGTGAATAAGAATGAGGGGGGGATGAAAGTGAAAGGACGAAACTTCCACTACGAGCGATTTACTCTCGGAATCCCAATTCCATTTTTTTTATCGGGACTTCCATCCCGTTCCCCACTCCCCATACCCAACGTCACGGGCCTCAATCTCCCCCGGCCCCTACCCCACACATCTCAATAAGCCGTACCCCTAAAAGGGTGCCACCAATCCGCATTGTAAATTCAGCCCCCAATGATGGGGGAAAGAACCCCTTTACAAAATTTCTGACCGCATTCGTATTCCCCCGCGGTTCCCTCATATACCGACCTGCACTGCTCTTTCCACGCATACACGCAAGTACGCATGAACACACACTCACTTTTCAAGGATGTTGGCCACAAGGGTGTCTTGAGCGAGTGTGGAAGCGGAACGAGTCCTCGGGAAATAGTAGTTTCGCATATCTATAGTGATGATCCGTGGATCGCATTCTGTCCTAAATGTAAAACGTGCCTGTGCGTGTATTAGGGTGAGGCAGGCGACAATGAAGCTGGAGGAACCAAAAGGGGGAGAGAGGGAATCCCTGCCTCCACTCAAACGCCAAACCCACTCATCTAAACCCAAAACTGGCATCAATCTCAGTATAGCCCCATTTTCCTGACTTCATTTATCCATTTTCTATATCAAATCTCCTACTTCTCATCACTTTTTACATATTTCTCCTTCGCATCGTATATTTTCAACACTGGTTCATTCAAAATCACTCGGGTAGCTCGATCATGACCATCAAGGAAGGAGGAAGGAAGGGAGAGTTGGAGGAAGAGAGGGAAAACGATAGGCCATTGGTCTCGGGGGGATACGCTCTCTTCTTTTTTAGTCTGTAGGCGACCACAGTTGTGATCGAAATGCGATCGCGGGGCGAATTTTTTATTTTCGCTACGTCGATCATGACGACGGATATTTCACCGAAAGAATATTCGCAACGTAAAGCTTTACGGGCGACTCAGTGCCCCGTGAGTTAGCCAGGACCAGAAACCTCAGTGAAATCAGGAGTAAAGAAAATAATATTTCACCATACGCAGTCGAAAGCTACCGGAGAATACAGTGTAATGTCTATATAGGCAAGTTTCATTCTCCCATATTGATAACAAATGTCTGGATATTCTCTTTTCTGTGATATTATTGTATTTATAGGAGTTATATAAAATAATGCGGAACTTAATTTTATGTAAATCCCATTTTTAATGGCTGCTATTACAAAACACCTTGTTATTTTTAAATTTCTAAGCAACTATTTTATATAATTCTTCAATGAAATATGCTTGCTTAAAAATGCTGAAATAAACGTTATCTTTAGTAATCAATTAATTAGATGGAATGATATTTTTTATCTAGGGGTTTCCGATGCCCAATGATTGCAAAATAGGTGGGAGGCGAAGATTGGCATGAGTGATGGGAGGTGATAAAACAAGGAAATGGTAACTCACCAGACTCGAGCAACATAATTGAAATGCGATGACGAGTTTTTATTGGTACGTAAAAGTGAGCACATCTGCGAGTGAGCTTAATTACTGATAATTCGAATAACCATGTCAATATAGTAGGTTTTGCTTCATTTTCTATCACGCTTAACTGAGCAATTCGAAACCAAATTTACTCAGGGAATATTAGTAGAATTTATTAATTTTAAAATATTAAATGATTTATTTTAGTTTTATTACCTGCAAAAAGCTCTGTGACCAGTATTACTGTTAAAACGCAATAATCCCTGCTATCACATCCATGTGAGGGATGACGGAAATAGGAACAAAATTAAAAAAAAAAACAATTTTGTCATTATTTCCAATTTTGCACTCGAGTTATGCTCTTCACCACGTGAGGAAAAAATACCCGATAAAGCTATGGAATAATTTTCTAAATAACACTTCTCATGATGGCGAAATGAATTCGTTCACATATCGGATAATACTATATATAATCTAAAACGCTTCCATCTCGGAATGAACTTATTAAGCATAGTGTAATCTTTCTTTCGTAGATAAGGCTAAAATGTGAAATAACAAACTTTAATGGTCTAAGTTAATCTTTTCCAGATCTAGCTTTAACATTTGGTTAACAGCCAGATGAATTGATTGAATACTCTTGTAAAATGGTATTATTTAATTATTCCAGCTCTGACTATCTTAATAATGACAGATTTTCTCAAAAATGGTGACATAGGCACAATCATAGGGTAAATAATGATTGCATTTCTTACTATCTTGAATACGCATGACGCAATAGCCATCTGCGGATGTAAATGTTGAATGATCCCACCAAATAATATTTTTCTACCACCAAACCTTCAATCATTTCATTGTTAATATAAATTTTTAGGCCATTTTTAGATAAAGAAATGCATGCTTATAAAAGTTTTTTTTCTCGGCACTACTTCCACGGAAGAAAAAAAGGAGGTTACTCGAAACGTACTGGACCATCTGCTATCCACACCGGTCTCTTGCTATCCTCTTCTGGAAGATGTAACGGAATTTCCCCGTCACCGCCACAAGTATCCATTTTTGGAGTGTCTTTGCGTCCCTAAAAATGTCACGTCATCATTTTCTCTGTTTAAGGAGAAGCCTCACTCCTCGGAAGTCAGTCTCGTGACAATATAATCCCTATTTCCATGCCTGCAATAGACGCACCAAACTGCAAAGAACACCATCATCATGTCAAATGAAGAATAAAAAAATCTTCATATCTGTGTACGCCAACAGACACCCCGAGACATTTCATTTTCTCTGTGCATGCAGTCCTAGAGAGTAGCATAGTTTTATTTTTTGCCTTTATATGAAAAGTTCAACAGCACTCCTACTTTACATTCCCTCTGTTATCCACTTTATCAAGTTTCTATGTTTATCATTGCTTGTTAATACATGTAGACAGCATTTTTAATTATAAAATTTCAAGGGCAGTTAGATAAATTACTAGATAATGTTCATACTATGTTATAAACATTTTCAATAATATATTATCTCCAGCAGGATCTTTCAATTCCAGAATTTCCTGGGAAGTGATTTACGGCGGATATTTGCGGCTGTGGTATAACTGGTCCAATAAATTACAATTAGTGAAGTTATTAGGAAAGGTAAGGTAAAGCTTCGCTTTATAAGTTTTAGGAAATGCCATACTGGACTTCTGAGAAGATTACAGGTATAAAATTTCCAGAAATATTGAAAAATTATGAACATATCGAACATTTCAAGCTCAGAATGTCTTTAATATTTGAGCAATAATGAAATTGGCATTATATATGCAGATTTATACTCGATCATCAAATTTAAGGTTCATCATTAAGGATATTTACATATCAATGTTGACACATTCCAAGCAATCAAACGATAGGATTCAATTTTGAATAAACAATTTGAACTAATACAATATTACTTACTTTTATACATTTTCTTTACTTATATACACATCCTACATCTTTATTAAGATGAATTGTGACAAAAATGCACAAAGAAAAAAAAGAACATAAGAAAGGGGCTTCCATTAGAAAGATTTCATACTCCTATATCACATAATCTTTTCAGTTGATTTAAATAATTAAGGGCTTTCAACTAATTCTTAGACATCAGTCATAGTTGAAGCTGCTAGTATATTGAAGATTTTAAATCACACAAGTTGAATGACAATCTCATAATTTACTTTAGGATTGAATTATTTAAGACAAAAATATTTTTTCAACAAAATAAGATCTTCACGAAAAGAATAATTTCCAACAAGGCATTTATTTATCATATATTGAGTTTTATTTATTATTAAAATTGATATTTATCGAATAAAGATCTTATTTAGCATGAAGACTATTCTTATTATTATATGATACTACCAATGTTAATATGTTTTAAATCAGTCTTTTCAAAAATATTTTTATAACTTTTTAAACTCATTTTGCAATCTTCCTCAGTATTTTTTTCCTAGGCTTCAGTCTATTATTACCTAATAAAACTACAATGGAAAGTAACTGAAATTATACTGAGACCAAATTTTTAACACGCATAATTTTAGGATTTTCATGTAATTAAATTTTCCGATGAATAAAATCTATGTATTATCTTTTTAATTACTAGCATTCTACTGGTTTAAAATTTCTACCTGTAAAGGATGGACAAAATCTATAAAATCATGGAACCATTCGTTTATTAGCCCCAACTAAAAAATCAAAACCAGGTTTCCGGCACAACCTTATTTTCTTTTCAATTTCGTAAACTTCTTTCCTCCATTCATTGAGTCCAACATGCCAATGCCTTTACCCTTCCTCGTTTATCAAACATTCTCCTCTGTCGTGAAACCGAAGGGTGCGACAAACGTCAGCATCGTACTGCCAAGCAGAATATTCTGTATAAATATTTCTTGCCTTCTTTGGATTTCTTCCAACATTCCTTACTTCTCCCCCACCATGCCTGGAGATTCCTCGTTTGTTTTCATTTCAGTCCACTTCATTTTCTCCGTCATTCTCCACGCCCACATTGCGAAAGCTTCCAATCTATGCCGTTTGTGCAATAACCATTTTTCCGCGCCGTACTAAACCTCATTATATGCATATCAAAGTTTAAAGAATACGTTTCTTAACATCGTTATCCAACATCCCTGTCATCAGTTCTCCCCATCTGGTGAAAGCTCCTTTACGGATATTGTATAAGGCAATTATTTTGATTTATTAATTATTATTCATTATTTTGTAATTATCTCTTATTTTCTTTAAAAACTTCTCCATTTTATCTTAATCGGTTACAAAAGATTTAAAATACAACATTAACCTTGACCGTATGTTGCATTAGAAATGTTAACATTGTGAGTAAGACAGGGTGAAGCAGAATGAACTCCGTGATTTGACGGGTAAATTATAAAAAAAACCAACCAAGATAATTAAAAAACATTTTTATTACTGAAATCAACATTTAATTTTTTTTTTCATTAGGTTTTAAAAAATATTTCATCCAGGTGACGATTTTAGTAAGCGATTAACATGTTGATTCAATCAAAAAAGTTTTACAAAAGTCCTCTCAGCATAACTTGCGTTTTTCGCATCCTGCTGATACCAAAAGGCGTCTGTCATACCCATATTATTATTATATTATTATAAATACACATGTGCTAATAGACACTGTCAGGTGGCACACAAGTCCCAAACAATTGCAAAATATAATACATAAAACCAGACAAACACAGATCTCTTTAACAAAACAAGTGAATCCCCATCCCATTTACAACCATTAACCAGCAAGAAAAAAAAAGATACATAAAAAAAAATTAAGCTATAACATATAATACCATACACCACACATAAATCAAATTTTTACATATATACCTTACATCTATTCTTAAAAGTATACACTCTGTTAGGAAAGGGCTCGAATATTTTTGCAGGTAAGGTGTTCCACTCAACAATTGTTCTATTTAGAAATGAAAATTTTTTTTTATTTGTCCTCTGTGCCCGGCATTTTATCTTAAATTTGTGATCATTTCTGCCTATAAAATTTGGGTTCCCCGCCTCTTGCCTTACTCGTATTCCTCACTATACTCTTTCATTTTAGGGAGAAAAAGTTCTCCATCATCTCAAAATAGCATGCAGAGTTTACACTAACAGTTGAACCTCGAGTTTCAAAAAAGCAAGGCCCAAAAAGGTCTATGGTAGACACAGCGCACGAAACTATCACTTTGGGGCTATGAAGACGTCTAAGTTGAAGTTCGTGAGGGTTGTCAGTCGCCCGTTAACGAAAATTTGGCTTACTGAGCCGGAGAGGTAAAAATGTGCTTCATCGCTGAACCACAGTACTCTCTGCGTCACCAATAAACTATTATTGTTCTTAAAGAACGTTTCTACGGCAAAGCTCTTATGCTTACCAGACCACTGTATGATATTTACTCAGAATGACGTTGTTTCTACGAGCTAACGCCACTACTAGCACGCTGCTGATTTACCTGCGTGCTCTGCAGTGATTTTTTGAAAATAGGGAGTTCACTCTACTCCTTACTGCATTTAACTCTTAGCTATTGAAAGACGGAGTAACGCCTTCCCATGACGCACAGGTGAAATATACGATAATCATACCATGAAAGGTCCTTTTACATTATATGCCATATTTTATCATTATTTATTTATTTTATTTATTATATTTATGTATTATATTTGTTTATTTTATTTATTTATACATATTTACTATATTATATTTTCTCATTATTACTTGTACCCCGCGGCCCTCACCAAATTCTTATTAAAAAAAATTATCTTCTTCCGTGATAACTCTACCTTATCTTCAATAATACAGTTAATCTTAATCTTAGTCCGTCGCACTTTAATCCTCTATATTATTTTACCCACACTTCATATTCTGCAACCTGGAATATTATTCTCCTTTTTTCCATGTTTCTTCTCTATGCTTATCGTAAATCCATTAATTCCTTTCGATTCAAGTATTTTTCTCTTTCCTGTTCCTTAGCGGAGTGATCAATATTTTCGCAAACCAGCCTTCTGCTCCCTCTGCGACGTACGTACATTTCAACTGGAAAATAAGGGGAACAGGGAGTGAGGATGGAGAGCCAAATATGCCGAGGGGAAGCAGGTGTCCCGGTGTTACTGAGGAGGGCCCTGCACCACGGTCTTAAGGCTCGGAACCGATATCCAAAAAACTCTTCTCTCCATCCCTCTCTCCCAACTTTCTCCTGCACTTATCCTTAAAGTTTATGGGACCCTAAAGCATATAAAAGTATGAGAATTTTCCACTTCGTTTTACGATCAGGATTCTGTCTTGAAGGGATCCAGAGAGGCAGGAAAGAAGAAGAGAGAGAGAATGGGAGCGAAAAAAGATGGCAATCGGTATAGATGAAGTGTGTTGCAAAAGAATCTTCGAGGGCAAGCAGGCGCTTCAAGAAAGGTTTGGAGGGAAAATTCAGGGTGTGCCGGGAGAAGAGCGGGGGAAAAGGCGCGGGTGAGACGAAGGAAAATGTGAGCGGGAGGATGGTTGGGAATGCCGGAGGGAGAGGAGTGCGAACAGCGAGCGTATGGATTTTACCTCGATCAGAACCATCTTTCCTTCCAAGGCATCCCCAAACTTCCAGAAGCAGAAACTCTATCCCCAAACACATCCAAATTTAGCATTTATTTGCGGTTTAATAATATAAACGCAATTGAATTGGAAAGTAAGGTAAAAACGTTTTCCTCTTCAATCCCCTTCCAGCTCAGTCACTTTTTCAACCCTGTTCCCTTCATTTTTTCTCGTCATCATTTTTATATATCTAAGGTTGGCTTCGAACTAAACATATATTATTATATTCCTCAACGACCACGTTAGATAAACTAATTTGTGTTTATGCACGATTGTGATTAGTAGGCAGGTATATTTAGGCAGGTATTCAGAAATAGGGATGGAACACTGTCAGCAATTTATAGCTTTAATGTATACTGATAACGGGAATCTAAAAATTTTAAGTGAATACCTGCATAGTCGTGCAGCAAATCGAATACATTTTGAGTGCTGCTCTGTTCTTTCGAGCCACTTGATTCGCACGAAAGGCAGCGAACGAGTTATTTGCATATCGAGTGCCACATGAAACCATGCCCTGACGCCCGTTGTACTGCTGCCTTGTTCGAGTATCTTCCCAGAACAAAAGATTCCTTAGAAAACTTGAACAGTGGTGTTATTACTCTTTATTACTTTTCGTTTGATTAAATTCAAGCGAAAGTGCTCCCGTGGTTATCCGCCCCTCGTTCCAAGGGCAATGTGATACAAAATCTAACAAATGTAAGCGAATTACTAATCCGAGGGCAAGTTTCATGATAGGTTTCCTACTCAGAGAAACGGAAGTACGAGTACAGGTAATTCAACAGGATCGTGCACCATGTGGCCTTGCGCTTAGCTTGTGTGAAGAACAAATTATTACTTATAGATGAATTCAGTACTCGAAGTTCCGTTTGAAGACTGGTGGATACTTATATCCCAAATGTTCTAGGAAATTTCCATTGCTATAATCGAGTGGTCAGTGCTAGTTCAGCCATGTTTTCGTATTGTTTTTATTATGCTTCAACAATATATTTTATATCAATTCTTGTAAGATTTTCCTTTACGGAAATAAATACCTTTAAAACTGAACTGAACTGCAACGCAAATCTTTTCCGCAACCGCTTCACTCTTTCGTAGCCTTTATTATTTTGTTTTTTCCACTCCGAAGAGGAGTTAATGCTAAAATGGGGTTTCCTTATTGTTTTATTATGTTTCTATTATATTCCATGTACACCTCTTGTATCACTATTACTTTACGGAAATAAAAACCTTTAAAACTTAACTGAAACTGAAATAACGCAAATCACGTCGACTTGAAGACGCCTCCACGACTGGGGGCGAAACAGTGGTCCATCAACTCACCTACGCGACGATAATTCCTGGAATCAGCATGAATTCATCAAATTTTGGGATAATTTTAGCATCGGAACATGGTGCAATGAGACATCACTAGGGATGCAGACAGAATGCTCGGAAAACTAAATACGCTAGATTCACCACAAACCGAAGTATTCACCAATTTTAACGAAAAGAATCATCACAAATGATATCCATCACAGTTAACAGATGTATACGTTCGAGTTATGAAGTTCCAAATCATCACTTTGAAGTCACAAGTGTTGATGCGCAAGGACCTACCTTTTAATACTAGTACCATGACTGCTTCCCTTTAAACTCCCGAATATTTAACTTGGATAGCCACTTAAGTGTAAGGGAGAGAGATGGGACACGAGTTCAATCCCCCCTCAACAGTAGAAAATTTCGACGATTTCCTATCGCTTTGAATTGGTCATCGGACACATGCCAACGCTGTAGTGGTATCAGTGGGATTAGCGCGCTACTGTGCACTTCCAATATGGAATTTCTTAACTCGTATAAAGGGGTATGATAATTAAAGAGTAAATTTTATGCACATGTACTTAGGCGGAGTTGGGATTAAGGGAAATGAATTGTTCATTTCGAGAAAACTTTTGTTCAAAATCATAATGTTTTTTACTTAGTTCTTAATTTGCGATTTTAAAATGTTGAGTATGAAACAATTGATTTTAGATATGCATTCATTTTACACATAAGCAAAGACAGATCTGCAATCTGTCTTTGCTTCCAGGGCCGTCAGACGTTCGAAAAAAACATTGGTCGAAACCCAGATTGGCCTCAAATAATGCTTCTTCTGATTTTGGTCTCCTAACTTCAATTTCGAGGTTACTTTATCTATAGAGATGCCTTTATCGGTAATCTATGGCTACTAAATTTCATTTGACCAATAATATTTCCACTTTTCTATCCTGGTTCTTTCTTACCCCTAACTGCAATGTCGTAACTTACAACACTTGGAAGTCCGAATTTATAGGTGTAAGCTCAAGTAAAAAAAGGTCAGACAAGCCCTAATTATACCCTATGGCTTTCTTTGGAGTTCTCCGTCTGAGCAGCTCCTTTTTATGCTCCTTTCATTTTTCTTTGTTATATTCCACCATATGGTGTGCTATGATTTGAATAGTAGCTGTTCTCGTAGCTGTTCTCCTCGACCTGCCTTCTTTGGCACAGTTTCAACAATAGGGGTAATTTTATTCCCTAGTTTCTCTTTGCTCTATGTATTTTGTCTCCTTTCCCGGGATTCTGATCCAAATACCCCAGTTGAAACTGTCATTATTATTATTGATATTTTACCCTTTACAGTTAGTTTGGGATGGACAACTTATCATTGCCACATTTCTTAGCTACATTCTAACCAGGCACAACCTGACACTACAGCAAACGATTTTCAACTCTGCCTACTTTTCCCCCAGCCGACGAACTCGCCTATCATTTTCTTTCCCCTAATTTCCATTCCAAGCGTCCTCCCGTCTTCAAAGTCTTCAGCATCCGATCAACATTAAAATTCTCTGCATCTACCTTTCCTGACTCTTTTGGATATTCCTAAAAAATTATTTCTTCTCCACCACCATGACTAGCATTACGTCATTTGCTTTCCTTTACACCCACTTTCCTCCGCCATCATTACACAATCCATATCTCCTAAGCCTCCAATCTACGCCTATCACATGGCTAAAACCACTCCGTTTCCGCGGCATTCTAAACCATGCTTACTTAAGTTTTCACTAATATTCCCGTAATATCCGAACAAATACTAGTCCGTAATATAAATTACCTTTCTCAGTTCTTCTCTTGCAAGTCTCATTCGTACATACTGACCATTAGTACTTTGTCCATCTTGGTCCAAAACTCTGCCCAGATAGGTAAATTTCTACATACTCTTTTTTCCTCCCTCCTATAAATGTCATCAGTTGAAGTAATTTCATATGACTTTTTATTCGTGTTTCACCTTTGAAGGACGCGATTTTTGTTTCATATTTTCCCTGGTACAGGTTAAAAATATTTTTAATATGTCTTCGTATTCTTTTTGTATTATGTTAGATCCTAAATATTTGAAACGGTATACATGTTCTAAAATGCAATTTTAGATTACGAAATTGTTCTCCTTCGGTAGTTTTGTAGGAATGACAGGAATGACATGTCATTTCATTTTTTAAAGCGGAAGAACGAACTAATTTGGACAGCTACAGCGATATTAGTCCTCTGATTTCTCTTTTTTAAAGTACAGCAGTATATAATGAACAAAATAAATCAAAAAACCTCTCATAATCTATTATTAGAAGAACGATATGACTTTCGGATGGGAAGATCTTGTGCAGACGATTTTTGCAGGGAAACAGAAACTAATGACACGAAAGTAATTTAACCTGTTGACGCTACTAGCTTTCAAGGATGACGGGAAAGCTTTTGAAAATATTAAAAGAAACATTCTAAGGACAATAACGTAAAAAGATCTCTAAAATAAAGCAGAGACTATATAAAATATTTATTATGACATACAAATGGAATGCCAAATGATCCTTAGGATTTTACTCTGCTTATAAAAATCATGCTGTGAACGTTGGACACCTATTTTTGAAATTAAATATAATGCTTATCTCAATTTGTGACCCATCTAAAAAGAAAGAGGAATGCCCATTTCGCGTAATTCTAGAGAAATTTTGGCCATTTTTGTCTGTATAACTTGGATACGTTCAGCGGGAAAAATGTATTTCCTGGCACGCGCCATGGTTACATACATGGTCGGTTTCCGCAGATACGCTGGTAGTCATTTTTTTGCGACCACTGGCTTCGATCCATCGCCACGACTTTCATCTCTCAAAATGTCGACTGTTAATCGTGCTAGCGTGACGCCTTCCCCTTCCCTGCCCATACTATCCGTTCTGAAAATTTTACATTATTAAGCCCTTTCCCCGTCCTCCATCGACGCCAACGCCGAACTAATCCCACGCCGGTTAAGCCCTCCCATCAATTCATAAAAACCTCTTAGAGTGTGATGAAACGGAACGGTATAAGCGGTCATGTTGGCTTGGAAAGGGGTTGGTAGGATTGGCAGATAGGGTTTTCCCGGGGTATTCCGCACCCTCTCATTTCCCTTCCTCCCTATTCCAGTCACTATTAAACTACTCCGAAATTCTCAAAAACCCGCCATACAATCCCTACATATCTGTCTATCCCTTTCCCCGATATCCCCACCCTCTCTACCTCCGCGTGACAACGTGTCAATACTTCGCTATCCCTGCATGGAACGATTCTCTTTTCCTTTGAGTTTGGGGCAACCTCATAGCCGTGATTTCTTATGGATATTCTAGTCGATTATGCTAATTCACTTAATCGGGAATAAAATCAGTTGATGCCAGTTTCTCTTCTTTTTTCAAAAATGTGTTAGACTAGTTAAAGAAGCTTCAGATAGTTAGGCGGAATTGGTTGAAAGCTGTTTTGCTCACTCTTTTTTTTTCCTCCTGGCACGCAAGGAGGAAAAGAAAGATGAGAGTCAAGAACTAAGTACAATATTTACTTAATGAAAGAGGGGAACGTAATGGGGAATCCATGATTATCTATAAACAATAAGTTTACCATCAATAAACATTCACTAATGAAGACACATGGAATTTGCTACGAGTACAACATGCCCGATTACACCTACGAAAGGTAATCGGCAGAATGAGAGCGGCTGCTGAATTTCCAGGATACCTTTTCGAGGAACATTTGGGTACTTTTGGGTATGTTCGCAACAACAGAGAGAGCGACGGAAATTTGAATTCTAAATAAATTGTCATTAAGTGTGTTATTTTGGAATATTATTTTTTTGAAATGTATTTTGTGTGAAATTTGAATAAGACTCATTTCACTGCTTCCTTCCACATTGTGTTGTATAAATCTTACTATTACATAAGTAGTAGATATATATCGATGATGTAGAAGCTCTCAAGAGAGCAATATAACATTTGGACGGCTCAACAGAACAAAAAATAGAATTGATAACACGTAAAAGGACTTAATAAAATGTGTTGTCTCAGGCGTAACTTTGTGAAATTTGCATAACATATTGAAATGTAATGAAATAATAGACTTTGTAATTCCACAAACTTTATTTAAAAAATACGACCCAGGTTTCGACGTTGAACGTCATCATCAGACCTGATGATGACGTTCAACGTCGAAACCTGGGTCGTGTTTTTTAAATAAAGTGTGTGGAATTATAAAGTCAATTATTTCATTACATTTCAATACGTAAAAGGACATTCAAATTTGAGATTGTTTGAAGTTTTGGCCTTCTCTGAGGCTTTCTTCGGGTTAGACTGAATGGTCTTGACGGAGAAAATCGAGTCTGGGAGTGAGCGATGCAGGATATGCTTGGAAGGGAATTAATGATGGCGGTTAAGGGTGGGAATTTTAAAATATCGGAAAGCTAATGTATATGCGGATTCGTGAGTTCTCATCTCTATATCAGTGGCTGAAATGGGTAAGAATTCTAGGATGGTTAGGGAGAAACAGTGGTCGAAGGAAAGGTCGTGGGAATTAGCGGGTGAACGGATGTGAAGAGAAGAGAGTGAGGCAGAATTACGGGAGAATCGGTGATTGTTCATTCGAATTAATAAGGGGGTAATGTATTCGCCTATGTAAAATGAAGTGCATTGTTTGCATGACAAAAGACGGGTAATGTTTTTCGAGAGGCAATTAGCGTGGGGACGAGGTGAGGGGGCTATGAAGAGATGTGAGGAGGGGGGAGCAGATCTGATAAGCAAACATTTTTTACATCGAGGGCAGTTACAATTAGCGGAAATGAGGAAATTTGTCGGGGGGGGGGGGCGCCTAGGGTTGGTGGATCTCGGAAGGTTTTTGAGATTGGCTGGTCGACTGTATGCGAAAGAGGAGCATTTGGGTAGTAAGGATGAGGTCGCGTCATTGTTGTGTCAAATAAGAAACAGTTCTTTAAGAAAGGTTTTAAGTCTGTGGGATCCAAGGAAATAGGTAGAACAAAAGTTGAGTCCTGCGTCAGATGTGAGGTTGTTTTTCTGTAGTGTGAGGCCGAATGGAACGGTTAATTTTATTTTGTAGGAGTTTTACTGGGTAACCGGGTTTGTGGAGTGAAATGTGTACATTGTGGAAGTATTTGTTGAGGGTGGCTTTTCTAATGCAAATCCCATGTCCGCGGATAGGGAGATAGTTGTCATTGCGAATTTGTCATTGCGAAGTGAGATGTCTGTGTCAAGAGAGGTGGAACCTGAAATGAAAGAAAAGAGTTTAACTGTGAAAGAATATTTTAAAGCCGATAAGAAATCATTGAGGGACTCAGACCCATGTGCCCAGAGAATAAAAATTTCGCCTATCTAGCGGACCATGAAAAGAGGTTGGAAGGGTTGCTGTGGAAGGAAAACCTCGTCAAGGTAGCCCATGAAGATATTGGCGTATGATGTCGCCATCCTCGTTCCCATTGCTATGCCTTTGGTTTGTAAATAGAAACAAAGTTGGACCGAGAATGCATTTTTTGTTGGGACGAGAGTGGCTAGATTGAGAAGAAAGGGCGCTGGGGTGGGGGGCGTAGAGAAAGATAATGTTGGAGAGAGGATATACCTACCGCATGGTTAAAAGAGGTATAGAGGGAAGTAACGTCAATGGTGGCCATAAGTAGGTTGGAAGTAGAGAGAATGGAGACAGAATTAAAACGGTGGAGGAAGTGATATGTGTCTTTCGTGAAGGAGGGTAAGGAGAGTACATGAGGTTGTAAATGATGGTCAATGAATGCGAAGATTCTTTCGTTGGAAGAGTTAAAAATGGAAACTATAGGGCAATAGGGAATGTTAGGTTAATGTATTTTCGGAAGGAGATAAAACTGGGATATTCTGAGGTACGGGGGTTATAGTGGGGCTCTGTCTTGGGAAGTGAGAGCTTCTTCTGCTCCGAATTGGAGAAGAAAAGACCGAATTTCTGTTTGAAAATTTGCTATCGAATTGTTGGTGATCGTGGTATAGTAATATGTATCATTGAGGTAACCGAGGGCTTTGGAAATGTAACCATTGGTGTTTAAAATTACTACTGAGGAGCCGTTATCTGCGGTGGTGACAAGGATGTTGGGATCGAACTCAAGGGTTTTAAGGGCATAACGTTCGTTCATGGAGAGCTTATTTTTAGACTTGAGAGATTCTACGAAGGATTTATTGAGAACTTTGTGGAGAAGTAGATATATGAAAATTTAAACAGGATGGTTACTTGGATGGGGTTTGGTTCATGAGTTTAAGTAGGACGGAATTTGTCGAGTGCAGGATTGGCGTTTATGTGACTGAAAGGGTTACTTTGTGATTTCCAGACCTTTATTTAGAACGGAATTTCGCAGCCATAAGGCTGGTATTTGAAAGTTTTACTATGTCATGAGAATTGTCAGGGGGAGGGGAGGTGTTGGGGCCTTTTGGTATATATATATATATATATATATATATATATATATATATATATATATATATATATATATATATATACACAATATAAACAATATATATATATATATACACAATATAAAAATATACATATATATATATACAATACAATACAACAAAATTTTTCAACTTATATAGCCAAGAGACAGGGAGGGGAAGTTAGGGAGAGGGGTGGTACTGTAGCAATAATGGTGGGTGAAGGGAAGGTGAGGGGGAACTATAGGATGCAGACGGTACAAAGGGGGGTGTTGTTTGCAACGGTTGACCCTCATTAACGGACCTTCACTGCCTTGGTGGGGCAGGGGATGGTGTGGGAAAGTATTCAAGAATTTAAGGAGAGGGGAACGCGAGAGGTAAAGGATATCGTTGACCACCTCAAGATTACCGGACTGAAGGAGTTCCCAAATTTTCAACTCCTCCAGAGCGTTCAGGCGGTGGTGACCTTTCGTTTCTGTGTGTAAAATGTCTGCTGTGAAATTACTGGAATGATTGTAGTCTAAGAGGTGTTTGGCGAATTGTGATCTGTTGTCTTTCTTTCTGAAGCATGAACGGTGTTCCTTAATCCTAATGTCGAAAGTCCTCCCAGTCTGTCCGATGTAGATGGCGTTGCAGTCTGTACAATTGAGTTTATAAACTCCGCTTTGTTGCATAACGTCGATATTGTCTTTAGTAGAACCTATTAAGTTTTTCAAGGGACGTGAATTGTAAAAAGCGGCTTTGATGTTGTTTTTTGAGAGTATTTGTAGTGTTCTGAGTGAGACATGGCCAAGGAAAGGAATTCTTTGCCTTTGGTGCTTGTCCGGTTTGGATGAGTGGTATACTATGGAATTCCGGGCTATTTGTGTTTGTTTTCTGTTGTACATGTTGTCAATCAATGTTTCAGGGTAACCGTTGTTGACTGCAATCTGTTTTATAATGCGGAGTTCTCTGTGTTGGTTGTAAGTTGACATTGGGATATTGCATACTCTGTGTAACATGGAATGGAAGGCTGCATGTTTTTGTGAATGGTGATGCCTGGATGTGGAGTGGATAATTTGGTCGGAGTAGCATTTTTTCCGGTATATCGAGAGGTCAAACCTTTGGTTAACTATTTCCAACGTCAAATCAAGGAAATTTAGGGTACCGTCTGCTTCCAGCTCCCTCGTGAACTGTATGGATGAATCAAAAGTATTTAACAGGGTTAAAAAATTGTCTAATTGCCTAGGGGATCCCGTCCAGACACAAAAGATGTCGTCCACATAACGGAACCAGGAAAACACATTTTTTTGGAGGGGATGGTTTAAGGCAAAGAAATTCCTTTCCCAATTGTCCATATAAAGGTCCGCCAGGATGGGAGAGAGAGGAGAGCCCATGGTCAAGCCTTCCATTTGGTTATAATGTTCCCCGTTGAACAAAAAACTACTCTGATTTACGCACATGGTTAACAATTCACACAATTCACTGGTTACTGGATGTGGTGCTTTGGCTTTAACGAGGGCTATCTCGGCAAGTTCAACGGCTTTCATTCTGGGGATGCTAGTGTACATATTGGTCCATAACACACTTCGACGGTAAAACCATATTCGACAACCTACTCGCGAGCTCGTATGAGTCCTTAATCCCGTATTTTGGGGAAAAAAGAGTAAGTTGCCTGAGTAGGATGTTTAACTTTTGGGCAAGAAGGTGGGCTGGCGCGGACACACTGGACACCACAGGTCGGATAGGAATATCACTCTTGTGTGTTTTCGGGAGACCAAAGAATCTGGGAGATTTGGGATTCATTTGCACCAGTTTCGTTATATCACTTGACTTAAACAGCACTTCACATCTGGCAAGGGAAGTTTTGACATCTCTCTGGTGCTCTGCAGTGGGATCACGCGAAAGGATGGCTATTTTATTAGACGAAATGAAGTCGTCACATTTCTTAACATAGGATTCCTTGTCTAAAACCACGACCGTATTCCCCTTATCTGCTTTTGTGACTATGAGCTTATTTTTTGAAATGGACTTTTTTAGGGAAGAGACCGCCTCAATAACTTCACTTGAACTTATCTTCCTTTCGGAATCCTTGTATTTGACTATCTCCCTTGAAATGAGCTCTTTTGGTCCTTCGTTTCCTTTGCCGAGGGCCAAATCACAATCTACGGCGAGATTTTTTAAGCCCTTAGTGCTTATCCGGGTGTTGGGACAGTACAAGAGGCCTTTCTGGAGAAGATTCCATTCTCCAGGCTGGAAGGTGTGGTGAGAGAGATTCATGACTCTCTCGTTGAATTTTATGGCCTGAGGGGGCAGTTCGGGCTTGGCTTCCATGTCTTTGCTTGAAATTACGATTATTTTGGTTAAAGTATCGAGTATATTGAAAGTGTGTGGAAGTGCAAAGTGGTTTTTCTCTTTCTTTCACCCTCACCATGAAAGAATTCCACAAAGTTAAGCCTGAAACTGTTAGCTTTAGTGCTGTCCATATTCACGAATGTTGCCACGATAGCGGTGGGTATACTATAGATGCGACATTAGCTTCGTCTTATTGGTAACTCTTTCGACTACGCTGCTAACATAATTGTCGAGGGAGTTCAAGTCGGGGCTATTCGGAGGTCAGAACTCCTTCGACCAGATCATGTCAATGTTATCTAAGTTTTGGTCTAAATGCATCGGAGGAGCTGGCGCAACGTCCTATTTAGAGACATATTGTCTCCTCGAGGCCACAGTTACCATTCACGGTTTCATGAAATTCTTCAAATTTTGCTAATTCGCAAACTTTTGCAAAATGTATCTGAAATCAGCACCTGAGCGTTTCGTCGAATCAGGTTTCCTCGCTGGGTTAGCGAAACCTTCCCCAGACTTCTCCGAAGCATTATACTTAGCCACAACATCGTAAACAGTTGATCTGGGCTACCCAAAGAATCGAACCGTTTCACTGGGTGAACGCCCAGCGCGAACCTTTTCGATAATTGCGGTTCTTTGTTAGCACTCTGCACTTGTACGTAACATCTCGGCCATTTTGAGGTTATGGCTGTTTACTAGATTCCTATGGCTTTCAAGACCGCATAAGGTCTATATACACATGCATCAATGTGGGAAATAGTGGAAAAAATAACTGGGACCTATTTATATAAATATCTAAAAACTGAGCCATTTTTCAAGCTGTTAAATAGAAATTTCAATTTTCCGCTACTCATAATCTAGTGACCGATCGACTGTTTTGGATACATAAAATAGTTATTTATGCATTCGTAATTTTTGTCTCTTAAAAATTTCTGATCATTGCTCCACCAGGAAATTAACTGATTGTATCCAATTTCTTTTGCGAAAAGAAATTTTACTTATGAAATTAGAAAGAAATTTAGATAAAGATGACATTGTACGTGAACTGAAAAAAAAATTGAAAAATGTAGTCTCAAGTCCAGTGCAATATGTCATGTCCGCTGCAACGGAGCTCGCGTAAGAAGAAACGCATTTGTCGGCATTACGAAGCAAAAGGGACTTGGTCATACCTCTATTTCTTTCATAACATTCTCTAGTAGAATCCCAAAGAGTCCCTCCATACGTTTGAGCCCTTAATCATGAAAGGTATTTTAAAACGCATAAGCGCATTTTAAAACTCGAAAATTGAAAAATGTTATCGAAAAATGTTATCTAACCTTCATGGTCTCATGAAATTTATTTTTAAGAAAAAGAAAATATTGAAATTTAACAGAATCAACGTCAGGTTACCCCAAGCTGCATTAAAGTATGTGACAGTATTATAATTATTATAATTACATATACACCATTAGCATGTTTTAGACGTTTTTCCATTTTATATAATGATACAGAGGCATGGGTTTCTCCAACCAAATTACCCTTTTACTGCTGACATATATATATATATATATATATATATATATATATATATATATATATATATTTCTAATTACCTTTTTCCATAAAGGTAATTACTAATAAATCAAAATGTAGTAAACAAATATGGGTACAGCTTTTTTTAAAGATCAAAACTCCTCTCTGAGTTGTCGTGTAATAAATTTCCCATAGTAATTGATCCATCACTGACTTCCAAGCGTCTCACAATGTTCCAAAATCGACAACCTACGGGAATTAACCATTATTTCAACTAATACTGTAATAGTTCGGGTTGGAAAAAGTAGTGGCCGCTATTACTCCATTGAATAAAGTGAAATATAACATCTCAGTAGCATTCTCGACCCATACTTGAGTATTATTCTTGGTAAATGGACTTTGAATGGAATTGGTTTACATATGAGAATGCCTCGTCTTAACCCCAGTAGTTATGTTTAGATCAATTTATTTTATATTATTATTCAAATTTTAGAAAAATTATGTTATTTTGATTTTAATTTTAATATTAAAAGATACTTTTAATTTTAATCGTATCATAAACATATATAATATATGTGGATGTAGTAACTTTAAAAATAAAGAATCTTGCGTCAAATAGAAAATTTACAACAACATCCTGTTTACTTTGCTGGAAAAGAACAGACGTGCAAAGTTCTGGCGCGTGTGCCTATTTCCCCACCTTGTCTTTGATTTGCCCGGTGTAATTATTGGTAAGTGTCCCAAAACTTTTTCATTTTTATCTCCATTACGTTTATGTCACTTTTTAAATATTTTCAAATCAATTAATCCATTAATAATTACATTTTTTTCAAATTGGAATTAAGTTTCTTATACTCTACGTAAAAGGAGTCAAATGGAAACGTATTAACCGAATCGAGGGAATACTATGCAAGGTTTTGACAAATGGCTTTCTGCATGTAATGTTATATAATTCTCAATGATAATGCATCCACTGAGTACATAATTTTTGTTGCTGCAAACGTACTATATGTCTCGAATATGTAATTTAATGACCACGACCTACCAGGCACAATCTGATAATCCATGGTAAACGCCATCGCCAGCGAAGCTTCCCTTTCCACTGAAGAGTTGTCGGAAGTAACTTTGGCTACCAGAAGTATAAAAGAGGGATGTAGAATACTGGTCAATATTTCAAGAAGAGGAGAAACGACATAACTCAAATAGCTTGATAAAGCAGAAGAGCCAATGAATTAAAACAAATTTATATTAAAGAGTATGGTCATTCGTGACCAAAAATCGCTTTCGTGGAAAAATTAACGCTAACACCTCAAACGGGCGTACATATCTCACCTGTTAATGGTAGAAACTGTTATTAATCTTTCATTTCTGATAAAAATACTTGAATCATTTGTTGGTCTGATAAACACAATTTAAACATATATAATGAAAATTTGAAATACTCAAGAGGAAAACGCGATCAATAAAAGTGAGAGCACACACAGAGGCAATACTTAAGCAACATTCCAAATTATTTTAAAGACAATACAACTGATTCAGATAAGGAAAAATTTTAGCTAACATAGTTTAATGTCCTGCTATTTTTTTCTATCCACCAACCATTGTCCAAAATCCCCCAACCCTCTACCATTCACTCTCCACTCTCTGATCCGTCAACGCCTAATCGCGCCCACGAACCCTTAACCACGCCTCCTACCCCTCGTCCCTTTCCTCTTCGTCTCTCCGCCAACAATCCCCCTCCTCCCTTTCCTTCTCCCTCGCCCTCATCTCCTGTCATTATTCTTTATTCAAATGGGCTCAACAGGACAACGATCCACAAATTATCGATCACTCCCCTTCCCCCATCAATACGCGGGGATTGCGCAACTTTGGGAATACGGGATACCCAAAACCCTCCTCCGCTCACTCAGCTGGCGTCCCTGCTACTCCCACCCACGCATCCCACCACCCCAGCCCCTCTAAATCTCCCCGCAACCCGCCCTACTGATGGACTTTGATAGCGTGGTGCTCCTCCAACCCCTCTCTTCCTCACTCTTTCCCACTTCCCTCCCTCTGGTGCCCATGCAAAACGGCTAAATATTTATTCTCGCAGGCGGATGGATTCCGCAAACATTGAGGACATAGAATCGATTCAACGTCAAGCACTCCAGTTTTTCTTACGTTGGTTTTCATTTTCTTTCCATAAAATATCGGTTTTTACATAATGTTGCCCACTAGACAATAATGCTCTAACTTGTTTAAACGTGGGACATGCTTTTTCCTATACTTTAGTCTTTCCAAAGCCTTTAAAATTACGTCGGTTTATGCCTTCTTTCAGAAAATTTTTCCATTATTCGCCAGGCTTTTATATTCAATGTCCTTAAAAGAGAAATAAAATTTGAAATGGAGCACTGTTAAATTATACGTGATCGTATTAATATTCTGGTTTCATTTTCTACTCCCTTTAAGTGCACCCTTCTCGGTGATAAGTTCAGAAACACGTCCAATAGATAGTTTTAAATTTAGTATTGGTAACATTGTATATCTATCTATATAGTATAACTATCACTAACGATTGGGATCGGTTGTACACCATTTTCCAAAAAGTTTATAACCAATCGGGTACCTAGCAACAGATCAATTCCAGTTATTATGTCACAAACATATTAGGCCGAGCCAAGAAAGTGTTAGTCATATTGGATATTTGGATTTCATCTCTTCCCAGCTAGAGCATTCATAACTCAGAGAAAATTCTCAGCAAATTCAATTAGTTTTACAATAAACTGCATCATTATTACTTATAATAACCTTAAAATTAAAGATAAGTTAAGGAAAATACGTAACTAATATTACTTAAATATTCAGTTTTAACTGAACAGATTCTTTATTGACCTACTTAAATTCAGGATTTGGTTTTTCATACTTTCTACCTTTCCTCAAGCCGTCTAAAAAACTTCTCGTATTATCTTCATTCTCTCGTTTACCTCACATTTCATTTTAAACGATTACTGACATCCCGCTACCTTCCAATAATTCCTTACCTTTGTTTGTGTCTCTTTTAGAACTCTCATAGAAACTCTTTCTCCTCATTAACCATCATGAAAACGTTATCTTCACTTCTCTGCCCAATATCATTTTTTCAATTCACCCTAGTCAAATCTCAAAGGCCTCCAATATCCACACATCCTTCTGCTTACAAGTCCAGGTTTACGATCCATGCATTTGACAGAGCGACAAGTTTCACATTAAGGTTAATTATACTTTCTTGTGTATTTAACGTTATTACCTATCACATATTCCTTTCTCTTGCAAATAAAACTTTATTAAATGCAGTTATTCTCTTCATGTCTCAACTACGAAGTCCATTTATCTACAAGTTACATGTATTGTTCCATATGTTTTAGTTTATTCCCTCCTAATATAACTTTTGACATACCCCCAACTTCCTGTGTTCCTAAATACTTTGGCATCGTTGATGCAAATGTTTATTCCATACTTATGGAATAACACTAGTAAAGAAGTTAAAAACAACCGCTATCCCTAAACTGAACTATGAAATATTTTTCATTGAAGCTAGAGTTACATAAATATTTGATAAAAAATTGAAACAAAATTTGTTACTTATATGTGTGTATAAATAATATATATATATATATATATATATATATATATATATATATATACATGTACACATTCAAACACGAAATCCCACCAAACGTCGAACAAATACTCAAATACTTATTCACTTAGAAAGAGATAGAAGGAAAAGGAACAACACATATAAAGAACGAACACAGTAGAAGTGGGGAAGGAGAATTTAGGCAAATCACGAGTGTAAAAATATTTCCTAGACAGGGACTTGAACTCTATGTGAATGAGTATATATATATATATATATATATATATATATATATATATATATATATATATATATATATATATATATATATATATATATATATATATATGCATATATATATATATATGCATATATATATATACTACCTTGATCAAAAAGTTCCCGGAATAACCACCGTGTGGCGCTCCCATCGTTCCGATTTGAGTTCTGTTTTTTTTGTTAAATTGGTACATCTGTTGTTGATATTCCCTTTAAATCTTAGTGTCATAACTTGACATTTGCAAAAGTTACGTAGCCAAGAGTACATCTATCTCTGTGTGTGTTGGCGATTTTTTACAATTTCAGAAATGGATTTAAATTTGCAACAACGAACTTGTATTAAATTTTGCGTAAAAAACGGATTTAGTGGCGCACGGACGTTGGAAATGTTGGAAAAGTGTTTCGGCAACGATTCTCTAAAAAAAACGGTCGTTTACCAGTGGCACGAGCGGTTCAGAAGTGGTCGTGAGTCAATCGAAGATGATGAACGCAGTGGCAGACCATCGACATCGAAAGTCGGTGAAAAAATTGATAAAGTAAAAGAAATGTTGGTCAATAACCGCAAATTAACCATCAGAGAAATAGCGGAGGACTTGAACATTGCCTATGGATCCGCCCAAGACATTGTGGTTAATGATTTGGGTTTCCGTCGTGTAGCAGCAAAGTTGGTGCCAAAAGACCTCAATTTCATGCAAAAAAGAGACCGTGTTGACGTCGCAAAAGACATGATTTGCGAGGCTGAATCCGATCCCACATTCATCAAAAGGATCATTACTGGAGACGAGACGTGGGTTTATGAGTACGACACGCAATCCAGACATCAGGCAAGTGAATGGCG
The DNA here is from genome assembly GCF_022747635.1 of Hetaerina americana. Classification (NCBI taxonomy): domain Eukaryota; kingdom Metazoa; phylum Arthropoda; class Insecta; order Odonata; family Calopterygidae; genus Hetaerina; species Hetaerina americana. The sequence goes on from NW_027286763.1 coordinate 34,473,694, forward strand.
TTCACCAAATGAGCCGAGACCAAAAAAACCACGTCGTTTTCAGTCAAAAAAGAAGGCAATGCTGACGGTTTTCATGGATTACAACGGTGCAGTGCATCATGAATTTTTGCCAGAAGGCCAGACAGTAAACAAAGAGTATTATTTGGGCGTTATGAGACGTTTGCGTGAAGCAATTCGCCGAAAGAGACCAGAAATGTGGGCAGAAAACTCGTGGATTTTGCACCATGATAACGCACCGTCGCACAGTGCTATCATTATTCGTAATTTTTTGACGAAAAATGCAACAAATACCATCCAACAGCCACCGAATTCACCTGATTTGGCTCCCTGTGACTTCTTTCTGTTCAATCGAGTTAAAAAACCATTACGGGGAACGCGTTTTAGCAGCCGAGAGGAAGTAATGGAAAAATCGCTGGAAGCACTGATGGACATACCGAAAA